>NC_142160.1:3040303-3343333 GCF_024610735.1 Ursus americanus | reverse complement strand
TTATATTTTTATTTTCTGGTTAGCCTGGAACTTATTTTGGTGTAAGAAGTGAAGCTTTTCCAAAGCCACGAATTAATAGCCCCGCTCCCTTCCCTGACCGTTGGGAGATGCCCTGCCTGCCTTGCGCGAACATACATACTTCGGGCCTGTTTCTCCACGATCCACTGCGCCTGTGCCTTAAGACTGTGCGGATCCTATCTCCCCTCACCCACCCTGTGTTCACTGTGTCCCTAGGTCTTCTCGAGGCGGGGCCTGGAGAGTCCCCTCGTGCTCTTGGCAGCACAGAAGGCCACCGTGAGGAGTGGCTTTTCGTAACCACCCGTGATGCCTGACCCATCACATCCCACGGATTTGTGCGTTGAAGTCCTAACTTCCCAGGACCTCAGAATATGATTTTATTTGGAAAGAGTTTTTACACAGGTGATTAAGTTCAAATGAGGCCGTTACGGTGAGCCATAATCCAATAAGACTGCTGTCCACACAAAAAGGGGAAGTTAAGACACAGAGACACACACAGAGGGAAGAAGGTGTGAGGACACAGGGAGGAGACGGCATCCACAAGCCGGAGAGAGAGGCCTCTCTGCTGACACCTGACCTCAGATCTCCAGCCTCCAGAACGGTTAGACAACCCCCCTTGTCTTTGGCAACCCTAGCCAATAAATACCATTCCTCTATCGATGGACACGCAGGCAGTTTCCAGGGTTTTCCTAGAAGAGAGCTGCTGGAAGGATTAACAGGCACGTGTGTCTTTGTGGACACTGGCGGCTCGTTGGCGGGAACCCCGCACGGCTTTCTGCCTTCCTTCCAGAGCATGTCCTTCCCGGCACCTCTCAAGCCGCCTTCGTCTCACGGAACCCTTGAAGCCCCGCCTGCGTCACAAATGTTTCCACAGTCGGACGCCACTGAGTTGGAAAATGTCCCTTCTCCCTGCTCCATTCCGTGGGTCAGGACACGTGTACTTCCCCTCCCAGCCCTGGCAGCAGAAACGCATGCAGGGAGCAGCGATTCTCCCTCTTGTGGGGCGGCCTGTGGTGTAGACGGCACCTTGGTGCACCCTTTCAAACTAGCTTCCACGTGGCTCCGGTTCACTCTGGTGGTGAATTTGGGAGTAAGTTTAACGTGTGTTGAAAGGAGACAAAACCTAAAAGCATCCGATGTTCTCACATTAACCTCGCATTGATTCAAGACTTTTTGTCCAATTCCTAGTGAATCAGCTTAATTCCCCAACACAAAGCTGTAGAGATAGTAACGACATGGCGCCCTGAGCTCATGACCCACCCCACCCCACCCCCGCTTGCTTTCCTTGTGTCCACAGACAGGCTCTCCACCTCCTCTCTGAGCACGACGGCAGATCCCCCTACACTCCTTATCAGAGCAGCAGGTAAGAGTCACGGCCCTGGATGAGCAACACGTAGGTTTGATGCTTTGAAATCCAGCAACACCCCTTAGCAGTTGGACAAGTCACTTCACCTTCTCAGCAGGTAAACCAGATGGCCCCCAAGTCCCTTCCACCGTCACACCCTGTGCAACCCTACACGTGCTTCCCAGTGAGTTATGCTTCTGGCCCGGCCACGTCCTAACCGTCAGCACGGACACGAAGGGGCAGCCCTCTCCTTGGACACACTTCCTACCTGAGCTCCAGCGTGGCTGGCACAGCTCCCGGGACCACAGCGAACCCCAAAGCCGTCCCAGGCCTGTAATCCAGCCTGCTCTAGTGAGCTCCCCTCCTTCCTCCTCGCTGTCACATCCTCACACAGCTATGACCACCAGCTGATCAGGGTTGCTAAGAAAAGGAAGTGGTGGAGTTCCTCTCCAAGCCTATGCAGCAGCTATAAATGCAGAGAAAGGAAAGAAACAGTGTTATAACCGTAACACAAAATAGGAGTCCGTAACCACGATGGGAAGCAAAGGAGGCGTACCGCCAGTGGCCTGCAAACTGCTGGCAACCCCAAAAGACAAAGCAAGATGGGCTCAGCCCGGCGAGGGAGACCACAGTCCACAGGCGGGGGTGGGGGGGGTGGGGAGGGCAGCTGTGAGGTGGGAGTGGGCCCCAGGGTGTGGTGCCCTGGCAATGGCAGAGCCCTGGGGGGCGGGGGCGGGAGGCACAGAGCAGCCAGGCAGCCCAAACCTCTCCAGCCCCCCCAGCTGCTGCCCCCCTTCCCTGCTAAGCAGTCCCTCTGCAGGAAAGACACACATCTGGAGAGGCAGGGCATGGCCACATCCACAAAGAGCAGAGAGCCCCTGCAGCCCACACACTGGTTCCTGGTTCCTCCTGCCCCATGCATACCTCACCCCTCCTATCTCATGGGCCACAGGCTCGGAGAGCCACAGAACAGAACAATTGCAGACTCAGAAAATGAACTCCTAGGGCACCTCAAAAAAAAAAAAAAAAAAAAGACCAGCACACATCCTAGAAACACCAAGCACGGCAGGAAAGCTTGCCCCATAAAGGAAAGGCACCGAATGAGCCAACAGATGAGCCAATGCCAGAGGAAGACAGAAGCCGTGGAGAAAGAAGACAATGTCCTCGCTGGAACCACTAAGAAGAACCACAAAAGCCGAATGCATCGTTCACAAAAATAAAGGATTAACTCATTCCTTGGAATTTAACCACCTGCTTGCTTGAATATAACAGCTCCCGCAGGTGGACTTGATAACAGGATGGCAAGGGCTAAGATCTTTCTGGATGAAGAGTAACCAGTGGGTTTTGTGAAATATAATGCAAACGGCAAAAGAGGGAAGAGATGAAAGAAAAAAGTGCATTCACTACAGCTTTGTTCATAAAAATTAGGTGTCCAGTTAGCTCAGTTGGTGAGAGGCATGGTGTTAATATAAAATCAAAAATTGGTGGTGGGGGACCCTAAATATCTGTCAGTAAATGAGCTTGTTTTCTAGTCTGTGGAATAAAATGCAGTAATCACCGATAGGAAGACCTCCTCACCCCCAGGCATGTGGTTGATTAGACAAAGAAAGTTGCAAATGATACTGGTGTTAAGAACACACACACACACACACACACACACACACACACACACACATGCGTGGAAACAAAGGCTGGAGAAAACACACCTCCCTCCCACAGAGGGTGGGCTGGGGCAGAGGGTGCTGGTCAAGGAGGGTGTGAGTGGTGCCCCTCAAATCTGAATTCTTCCCTGATGGACACGTACTGGGGCATGTCATGCATTTAATACATTTTAAAAAATGCTAGAAGGTTCTCCCAACTAGGTCAGAGAAACTCACTTTAGAAATAGTGCTTATTCATCTGTGACCTGTTTGGGGGTGCTATTATTAGCCTCCCCCCAAGACTGCAGGAGCAGATTCCCAGAGCCACTCACATGGGAGACGCGTTGATGGCCATGTCCGTCCTAACCCACAGGCCAGGGATGGGCACCGCATGCTGGGTCCCTGGGGCGTCACCATGAAACCCCCTGTGATCTTTCCATTCCCAAAGGCCCAAACAGTAGCTTAAACACAGAATGGGACTTGAGCCCAAAGGAGCTTTGGACCCCTACTCTCAACCACTGTTGATAAAGATCTTCAGGAAGACATACAGCAATCAAATGATTCAAATTTTCTTAGCATTTAAAATGAAAATAACCACAGCATTCTCCCTCCACGCAAGCAGCACCCGAGGATCTTGTAAACGGGCAACAGGAGGTCACCAATCATTTCACAAGGTGGCCTTCCAGAGCCTCAATCCCCGAGATGCTCCAGGAACCAACGC
This sequence comes from Ursus americanus, assembly GCF_024610735.1. Taxonomy (NCBI): domain Eukaryota; kingdom Metazoa; phylum Chordata; class Mammalia; order Carnivora; family Ursidae; genus Ursus; species Ursus americanus. The sequence continues at coordinate 3,339,609 of NC_142160.1, read as the reverse complement.
ATCCCACGGCCACGGAGGTGTGAGTGCGATGACAGGTGCCCTCCCCGTGCGTGTCACCTGCACCATGGCTCCCCTCCCCCCAAAAGCTACCTGCTCACACAACCTGATTCCATCCAACACTCATGACTTGGGCAAGGAAAGCTTCCCCGGGAATATCACTGAAAAATCACCCAGCACACACTTCAGGACCAAGGGAGCCAGGCCAGACATCTGAAGAAAAGCACTGTGGGTTCCCCATTCCTGGGAAAATACATATTCCCATTAACTGAAAAAAAAAAAACCACCAGTGTCAGAGCAAATACAGGGGTAACACTGAGACTAATTTAAAATGCAGATGCCCAAACTGGCAATTACTGTATATCATATATAACATATGTATCATATATATCATATATTTGTATATATATTTACACCTAATAGAAATAAAACGTTTTGAGGAAATGTTTTCAACAATTATTACCATAGATTTACAATGGGTACGCTGATAAAAGGTATGTCAAGACCTCAAACGGTAGAGCAAAGGTCTGACAGGCACTTTTCAAAAAAATGTCTTTATTGAAGCAATTCTCCAGTCCAGGCTTCCCCTGTTAATATGTGTACAGCGAGACAAGGGAAACCATCGGACTCAAGCAAGAAGATGAAGGGTTTAGAAAAAAGGAGAAAAATGGAACAGATCGATCATTGGTGTGTTTGGCATGGTAGGAAAGTGAGTGGGGGGTTGTTTCTGTATCAGAGAGTGGGGGTGGAGGGGGAGACGTTGTCAGAAGCGCAGAGCCTACTGGGAAGACACAGAAGCAAGAGTTTACGCAGGAAAAACAACAAAGGGCTCCAAGAAATTAAGTGGAACTATATTATACACTCGCTCTAGCAAGCAATATAATCACAATTAAGACCGAAGAGGCTTCTTAGCGTCCCATTACAGCATGATTACCATGGGTGGTGGTGGTCTGGGACTGCCGGGTGCTCCTTTCTCAGACCAGGAAGTTGACACACACTGCCTAACACGGATACATCGAAAACAAGAACAAATGAGCATATTATCAGGAAATAACATGGCGAATTCTAGAAGAAACAGCTAAAAAGAGGAAAAGCCTGCTTTGGGGAGCAGCACTGGAGGATAGGAAGGTATTGTTATAAATCAGAATTTCATAAAAGCCAAACTCAACTCTGGCCACATCAAAACATCTCCACGGCAAGTCGGCAGAAAGGGACAGCTTCAAGAAATTATCAGACTGACCAGAACGGAATGAAGATTTATCAATTAAGACAAACAGCTGTAGTGGGAAAGCAGAAGGTCACATGTTGGACATTTAAATGCTCTTTGTAGCCACACACAGCATAGATAAGCCAATATCTAAGTTGTGGCTTTTCCTCAAACTGGGCCCTGGGCCCTCCGCCATCCTTCCCCACTCCCCCAGCTCACTGCCTTGACCATCCCTGGGCCTGTGCCTCACTCACCCTCCTGCCCTGGGCCCCCTCCAGGGCTGCAGCACAGCCCAGAGGGGTAGTGCCTTCTCGAGGCTCAGGAGCCAGGACCCCAGTGTCAGATAGACCCCAGGACAGAGGATGCTGCTGACCAGATACCATCCATCATAAAAGCTGCCTGTCCACCCCCCTTAGTAATAGCGGTGTCACTGATATTTGTTCAATACTCACTTCCTCCCCCTACCATCAGCCTTCGGCAGCCTCCAAAACCCATTTCTTGTGGTTTCCAGAAACGGACAGATCAACAGAGAGCCATTTTTGATTCGTTAAACCTACTGTAATACAACCTCTATATTCTTGGCTGTACCAGTATCTTTGGCTGTAGCTTAATGTGACCACATTTAAGATTCCAGTTCAACCACCTTCCAAGATCCGTAGGGCAAAATTACATAATTAATTTCTAAAGGCAAACAATTTTCAAATGGATGCAAGGTAACATTTTGTCAGACAGAACTATAAGCTCCTAGAAAATCCCCTGCTACCGTAACACCCAAGTGAATGAGTGAACTTCTCCTTCCAAATCCGCTCCGTCGAGTTTCATACTAATCTTCCCACAATTCCTGAGCCAAAAACAAAACAAAACAAAAAGCTGCCTTTCTAATGAAAAAGAACCAACCTGTTGAAACGCAAGGCAGAAGAGCAAGAGATGAGACACAGTTAATTCAGGCAATGTAATTCCAGTCTCTCAAGAAGACTCCGCCTTTTGATTTCAATTGCTTTACAAGAAAAAAAAAAAATGTCCAGTGCATGAACATTTAAAAAATAATTCTCCCCAAGGGCCTAAAGAGCTCCTCGTTTCTCCTCTCATTTACACTGACGCCCATCCAGAATGGGAAGAGAATGTTAAAACTTGCAAACGGGGATCAAGGGGGAGAAGGGGTGAGGCTAAAGCAAAAACCAGCCTGGGTTGTACAAAGCTCTCTGCCGCTCCTTGGGCACAGGTAACAGACCGCGAGCCAGGCGTGGAGGAAACCGGAAGCAGTACTTCTTCCAAAGACGCAGTGCAGCTGTAAAGGACGGCAGTACCTCCCTGTGCCCTTGCTCTAAAATCATCGACCTGGGAACCCTTGCTGCTTGAGAGCACTGTTCATCAGGAAGGGTGATACGCCCCATTCTCACTGGGATCTGTATTGTGATTGCTATCACTGAAATGTCAGGGACGTCTTCCTGTTTCAGACTCCCCGAAAAGGGGCAATTGCCCATTTAAGGTGCGAGCTACTGGGCAGTAGAAATGCGATTTATTTCTGAAAGTAAATAGCCCTTAGGAGTCTTAAACGGTCCCTTAAGTCCTAATGCTCAAAAAGTCTGAGAAACAAGGTTTTGAGGTAAGTTTTAGGGAACTCACTTGGTGACAACATCTGCCCTAAACGGACACACAGCTATTTATAGGCTGTTTATTCCACTGAGCGAGACAAGTCACACTGTCAGTGCAGACATATGAACGGGTGGGATTATAGGAGGCTGCCCAGGGAGCTGTATCCTTCTAAATTCTGAGAAATGTTTTTCTCGGTGCTGAAATTTAGATTCTCAATTTGAATTCTAAATTGTGGAAAACCCACGATTCCAAAACATATCAGAATCTAATTATGGATATGCTATGGGCTCCATAAGTGATACTGTACGGAGAAGTCTTTGGTGTAAAAATAGAGAAATCAAAGAAAAGGGGGAAATAAAATAAAATAAAAACAGAAATCAGACCTGTGCTTAGAATATTAAATACGAACCTAAGGAAGGCTAAGTGAGTTATTTCTTAAATACAGATGTAGCAACAAAATTATCTGTCAATTTCATCCCTTGGGAAGGATTAAGACCTAAAGTAGATACCTCATTTTTATCTAGCTTAAAACATTAAAAACATTCTAGTTATTAAGCCTATTTATAAAATCCTACATATGAAAGCACTCCACATACAGAGAATCCAAATCCATTTCTATTTTACTGCAAAATTTCTCTAAACGCAGCCAAACAAAAGTATAATGGAGATGAGACAAAATGGTTTGATAAAATAATTTTAACAGACAAGATTTCTCATTTAAAACACCTAATACTCTACAAGTTTTTCAACATTTTAGCTCAAGGATAAATATATTCGTGCACTATATGGACTTTGCGGGCGGGGGGGGGGGGGACAGATCAATGAATTTAGTTGCATTTAACTAAAATGCTGACTTCCGAGCAGCAATGAATTTGTTACTAAAACAAAGACTTGAGACGCTAGAATCATTTCCATTTCTTCCAGGAATTCCAAGTCATCGCAAGATGAACTTCCTTTTCACTAGAAAATTTAGACGTGGGGCATCTCGAACTCCTAACTACATGCTGACATGCTTGCAGGGTTTAAGGAAAGGAACCGTCTGCTAGTCAAGGTTGGTTAGGGGTCAAAGGAATCTTTGGGGATTCAGGCAAACTGATAAAAATAACCTGCAACACTGTTTCCAACGTAAAAAGATCCAAACTGTAACTTCTCCAATGATAGTGTTTCGAGTTCTCGAACATTCGAATAAACCAAAAACTGAACCGCCTTTGTACAGTTATGTAGGTGGGCTTAAAGTTTTGGAGCCATATTGCCAAAACAAAATTTAACTCAAACTTACACGGTACTGCGCTTGGCTCTCCAAGTCCCTTACTGGCTAATTAAGTTACTTTACCATGAAAACGTGCCACAAAGAGCAATTTCTGCTTCATTTTTAGCGGTGGCTCAGAAAGTTTGCTGTTCCTATGCAACTGCTCTCTCCTTCTGTGGGAAAAGGCGTGGATATATTAAACCCTCCGTTTAATATAGGAGCATCTGCACCTTGAGTCACTCCGATATACACGGTGGAATTTTCCAGGGGAACTATAAAATGGCCAAACGAAAATGAGCGCGTTCTGGCGCCCGCGGACTCTGTCTGGCCTGAGCTGCTAGAGGTTTCCGCACACCGGCGCCGGGCCCCGCGCTGCCCGGACAGGCCCGACCCCGAGACGCGCTCGGTTTAGGGCTAAAGCGGGCCGCACCTACCCATTTTGATTCAGTAGAGTCAGGTTGTCCCTCCTTTGTCAAAGGCCGGAGGCCCCGAGCGCACCTGCCCCGCCGGGGAGCCCGGCGCAGAGCGGGCCGGGGGGCCAACGGCCGCATGTTCCCCGCCACCTCCCCCCGCGAGAGGGTGCCTGCGGGCTCCGGGTCCCCTCGGAGGGCGGAGGGCGCGCGCGGCACACCTACCTGTGCCAGGTGAGCCGAGGGCGGGGCGCGGGGCGCGGGGCGCCGGGCCGGGACAGCTCGGGGCGCAGCGCGGGACCGCCCGCTCCTCCTCGCTCCTCCTCGCTCCTCCTCGCTCCTCCTCGCTCCTCCTCGCTCCTCCTGCCGCTGGAGTCGCCTCAACCGCCCAGCGCGAGGCGCTTCCTCATTTTGGGCAACTTCCTTAGCGCGCCCGGGCAGGCCCCGCACTTCCTCCCGACCGCCGCGCCCCAGCGCCCCGGGCCCGCCCCGAGCGCCCCCGCGCCCCGGCCCGCCCTGCCGCCGTTGCACCCGAGTGCCCCAGCGCCTGGGACAGGCTCCCAGCGCCCCTAGAGCCCCTGAGCCCTGCCTCCCAGGCGCCGCGGGCCCGCGCCGGGGGCCTTCTTATACAGACAGGGGGCGCCACCGACAGCAGGAACCTCTGGCCACCTTGCCAGCCTGCCACCTGGTCCTTTGAAGCACCCACAGCACTAAGGGGCGCGCCCATTTCGCGGAGCCGCGGCTCGGCAAGGGCACCTCGCTCGCTGTGTGGTGTATTCCCCGTCACCAACCCAAGACGCGCCTGCTGCCCTGTGACCACAAGGCCCTAAGCAACCCGCCTGAGGCCCCAGGTGAACCCCAGACTTCACCGCGCGCCTTGGATGGGCCCGGCTCCTCCAATGCGGTGTTTTCGGAGGGCTCGCGTTATTTCAGGGTTTGTCACAGTGAGTTTAACTCGCTTCCTTCGACCCGCAACCGGTCCTCATAACTGGAGCTAAATAAATGAAGTTTAATATTTACTGTAGTTTAAAAAAAATTTTTTTTTAAAAACACCTACCTAGGCTCCTGCCCCCATCCCCTCTCCTCATTCTTCTGTTGAACAGCCCTCTTTAAAATGTTCCCATAAAACGGTGCCTGGACCCTCGGATTCTTGGTAGCCACCGTTAGCAGTAGGTGTTTTAAAAGGCTGTACTCTGAGCCAAAAAAAAAAAAAAAAGTCAAATAAAATATATAGTGTGTTAGATTATAATTGCCATGGAGAAATACAAGGCGATAGTATGGACACTCATCGGCGCCCCTCTGTCTTTCCCACCTGGACTTCTCTGCCATTCAGTTTTAACTCAAGTGAGGGATTTTTATTATGGCTGTTTGTTAAGCTTTGGGCTTAATTTTGCTTCGAACAGGCAACGAAAGAGCCAGGGTTCTCTAAACAGAGGCTGCAGAACCTGGATACAGGAGGTTTCCAGAGCGGGCGATATTGGAATTGGACAAAAAGGACCTGTTTTGAGTTTGCATGAGAAGCGCAAGCCGGTTGTGGATGAAGATGGTGTGTTTCCCTAGGGGCGGCTCGTGGTGAGAGGTTCTAGATCCGTTCTCACGCAGCTGTTCTGCACAGCTGCGGGCCCTCTCACCTTTGAGGCGTTTTAAAGTCACTTTGCATGGTTATGATGATTTTGGAAAAGAGTGTTAAAACCATCACACAAATACCTAGGGAAAAAACCTTCTAAAAGACAACATAAAAATAAAATCTTTTTTAGAAAAGAAATTTATTTATTTATTTGCCAGGGAGAGAGAGACAGAGAGTGAGAGAGAGAGCACAAGCAGGGGGAGCAGCAGAGGGAAGGAGAAGCAGACTCCCCGCTGAGCAGGGTGCGCGATGGGGACTTGATCCCAGGACCCAGAGATCATGACTTGAGCCAAAGGCAGCCACTTCCCCGACTGAGCCACCCAGGCGCTGCAAAACTAAAATCTTAAAAAATAAGTAAATAAAGTCAACACATTTCTGCCAGCCTTTCTTCCGTGTCCCGGCTGGTCTTCTCCCTCCGCCCACTTTGCTGTTAACCTTTCACCTAGAAAATCTCAGCTGTGACTATCTTCTGAGTCCTGGAGGGGCCCCCTAGTGAAGCCTTGTACCCTGATGGTCTAGGGGACTCCCCACACTGTCACTTGTTAAAGTCTCCTGTTCCTGCAGATTTTTTATTTTTCTTCTTTAAGAATAGTAAATACATCTGTTTTCTGGTGTGGCCGTGTTCAGTGGCACCTGGAGTCTCCGTGTCTGTTTGTGTGTTTCCGCTGGTCCTCACTCATAGTGCCAGGCTTCCTTGTGCGTTTGGCTGCGCTCACCACAAGCCACTCACCATCTTGGAAAAATTATTTGCAGAGATTCAGTGAGGCCTAGGAAGAAGACGTTTTCTTTCAGAGACAATTTGCCTTTGCTTCCATCAGAAGCCTAGGGTACAACTAGTCTTTGGACAATTGAAGGTAAATTCTCAACTTCTGGTTTCTTTGGCCCACCAAGCTGATAGGAATTTGGGCTGGAAATTTGGGCACAATTTTGGTCAATTTGTGGTTAGGGTTTTTCAAGGATTCATTTCTTCTGTTTCTGCTCTCTGCTTCCTTTCCTTTTTCTTGTATCTTGGAGCCCGTGTTTCTCGTATTCCGTGCCTTTCTCTTCTTTACGAGTTTATTCCATCACTTTGGAGGAACACGCTCTCCGTTTGTTTCCCGAGACATGGAAGTAGGTATTTTAAAGAGCTTTCATATCTATCCAGAAAAGTTCTACCCTCGAGTTCAATGGTTTGGATTGTAAAGAATTCTAGTTCAGAAATTATTTTCTTTACAATGTTTAAGTCACTATTCTATCGGTTTCTTGCTTCAAGTGTTGATGTCAAGAGATCCCAACCATTCTTTTTTTTTTTTTAAGATTTTATTTATTTATTTGACAGAGAGATAGCCAGTAAGAGAGGGAACACAGGAGGGGGAGTGGGAGAGGAAGAAGCAGGCTCCTAGCGGAGGAGCCTGTTGTGGGGCTCGATCCCAGAACACCGGGATCACGCCCTGAGCTGAAGGCAGATGCTTAACAACTGCGCCACCCAGGCACCCCGAGATCCCAGCCATTCTGATTCTTTGTCCTTTATTCTTTGTCTTTTCATTCTGATTCTTTGTCCTTTATTCTTTGTCTTTTCATTCTGATTCTTTGTCCTCGTTAGCATAGTGACTGCTTCACTGTCTCAGCCTTGCCCTGGCTTGGCAGCATTTTCCCAGAATTCTTTTAGCTCTGCTCCTCTGAGGGTGACAACTCCTTAATCCTTACGGCAGATCCTTTCTCTCTCGGGACGACAGTAAGGGCTTCATATTCCTTTAATGCCTAATTTTCTAGAGCCTTTGAGTGTGGGGGGATGGGCTCAGCTGAGGATGAGGTGCACCGACGGGGGTCCCCCCTGCCCACAGGACCCTGGGTTGGAGACAGGAGGGACTGCTCCTCTCTGGCAGAGGGAAAGGGAGGAGCTCGCCCCCTCCTTTGGAGGCTTCCTTGGGCGTCAGCTCAGTTCCCCAATTCCTGTGGGGCCCGGCGTCTTCACACTTGAGACAAAGCCATGCCCGAGTGCTGACATCTCTCTTTTCCCGCTCATCCCCACTGCGGCCATTTTCACTACCCCATAATCAAAAATAGGAAGAACTAAGAATATGCAATTACTCCTCCTTACCCCCTCAAGATTTGGGTGAGAACTGTCAGGATTCTGTAGACCCGCAAGATAGGGTTTCAGGGAGGCGGGAGGGTGACCTCACCGCGGCTCTCTCCAACTTCCGTTTTTCATATGAGCCAGCACCTTTCCAAGTTCGTCTCGCTGACTGCTTCTCCTTTTCTTGTTTGGTGACTCTTGGTAACTGTTACATTTTTGTTTTCTGCCCCTCCTTTTCTTCCTGGGGAGACGGGGGAGGGGAAGGAAGGACTCTTTTCTTCTTGTTTCTGGGTAGTTGGGCCCTGAAGATTTTACCACCTTTATCCAGAATTTAATGGCACGCAGGCTGAAACTGTAGACGTCTAGAAGGTGCAGATTCCGCAGTGTGCACTTTAATATCAGAATGCAAGCTCCACGTTTTTCCTCCCTCCCGGATTAAAAAACACAAGTTACACGTGATCTGTTAAGATGCTTCGGGCTGCAAATAAAGGACTCGTCAGCTCCAGGTATCGAAGTAGTTAAATTTTATTGGTGCAGAAAAGGGCAAACTCCAGAGGCAGGACGGCGTGAGGTGTACTTTAATACAAATTGTTTTAAGTTGAAAGAAAAATCACACCACACAAGCTTCACCATTTTAACTGTTTTAGGGAGTAGGTAATAACTCAACCTTATCTTCTCTTAGGAAGCAAGTTCGTTTCGACAGACCCGCGTTGCTGAATCTCAGTGATTCCCACCTCTGGCCACATCAAAAATCCTACAGCACGTGGCAGGATGAAAAAGCTCCTGCTGCTGGGTCTCCTTCCCCAATTCAACTGGGACTTAAAAGTGACCTTTCAGCTGCAAATGGTGGGTTTCCTTCCTTTTCTGTTGTCAGGGAGGTTTTGAGCAGAAAAAGAGAAAAGGTAACTGAAGGACTAAGGATAGAGCTTGAACTTGAATTGTGAGGGTTTACACTCAGCGCTGATGACCCGGGTGGGGGCCGAGAAACCTCGGGCTACCGTCCAGACGCTTTCCTAGGCATATGTTCTCCTCTGTACGCCTCTGATTTCTTACTTTCAGTGAAATTCAAATCAACAAACCATTACTTTGCATCTTTTATTACCAGGCATGATCCTAAGCACTGGAGATGAAAAAGAGTCAAATATCTTAACAGGTGACCATGTATTTGCCTAAAAGGTTACTCCCCAAAATATAATTACTTAATTGGAATTCAGTTGTGATTTATAGTTAAGTTTAAAGTAACTAACTTGGTGAGCAATATAACATTGTTTGAGGACAGTCGTCTAACGTAAAGCATTGAGTGTGTTGGTGTGTAGTTCTATTAAATATTACTGTCTTGGGAGTCCTAATCGATGTTAAGTGTACCCAGAAAAAAATATGCCTAGAAGCAAAGAACAGAAATGATGTTTTCTGATTCAAAATAGGTTTCTTTCATGAATGGGCATTTCCTGCTTGTCCGTGCATCTGTTCTATTGATAATGTTTGAAAACCTGACTGATTTGAATGTTTAGGCTTGATCCAGGGTGGAGGTCGCTACCTTGAAACTCAGCTAAGAATGAGAAATTTTCATTCTTTTCATTTGTACAGATGGCCAACAGGTACATGAAAAGATGCTCGCCACCGCTCGGCATCAGGGACAGGCAGATCCAAACCACGATGAGATGTTACCTCACACCTGTCAGAATGGCTAGAATCATAAGGACAAGAAACAACAAGTGTTGGCGAGGGCGTGCAGGAAAGGGAAGCTCGTGCACTGTTGCTGGGAATGCAAACTGGGGCAGCCGCTGTGGGAAATGGTATAAAGGTTCCTCAACAAGTTAAAAATAGAACTACCCTATGATCTTGAAATTGTACTTCTGGGTACTACCCGAAGAAAACAAAAACACGAACTCAAAAAGATACAGGCGCCCCTAAGTTTATGGGAGCATTATTTACCGGAGCCAGGACAGAGACACAACCGGAGTGTCCTTTGATGAATGGTCGGATAAAGAACACGTGAGCTCTATACACGGAGGAGTATTATTCAGCCGTAAAAATGTAATGAAACCTTGCCATTCGCAACAAGATGGATGGACCTCCAGGACATTAAGTGAAATGAGTTAGAGAAAGACAAATACCATGTGTATCAGATACCAAATTGCATCGACGTTTGGGTCTATTTCTGGCCTTTCTGGTCTGTTGCCCTCATCTAATAAGCTAGGACGTTCCTGCTTTCACTGAGGGAGCTCTGCAGTTTTGCTTCTTTACGCATGATGTAAAGGAAAAACCCTGCTTGGGGAACAGCAGCCCTCCCTCGGCATGAGGGGGTCCTCACTTCTATCATCAGTAGATTCTGAGCAAGCTCATTTGTGTGCGGAATCTCCAAGCACAGATTCTCGAATTCGGTTTGGAGGAGAGAACGGAGGGAGTCAGGGGACGTTGTCCTCCAGTTCCCGGCTGTCGAGGAGAAAAGGGAGTCCGGAGATGCATCGCAGTTATCTAATGGTGATGGACTTCGAGTGTCAAATCTTTCCGCTGTTCCTGGTGACCCGCCTTAGGGTGACCAGCTAAAAAACAGGCACAGACCACCCTACACGCCACCGTCTGCATGGATGCAGCAGGGCACGTGCACATTTATTATGAGATTGTTAAACTAGAATTGGTGACACAGAACGTGTTTAGGTCAGTTCACTTCGTAATCCAGGGGCCAATGGCCGTTGTCATTTTGAGTAACGTATTTAACTATCTTTCCCCCTTTCGGTGTGTGTTTGACATGACAGAGACTCCTTGACAGGAAATAGAGACCTGAGCAACCTTTCTGTTAAATCAAACAGACGCACCAGCCACAGAGAACCCGAACACGTAAAGGTCGCCGTTTGTCTTGCCGGCGGTTGAGGGGACTCAGCCTGCAAGGTAACATACCCATACGTTCCCCACTCTAACCTTCCGTATTAGAGAAGGCACGTTTTGGAGCGTGGTTAGAGCCTTGAGGATTTAGAAGGGTTAGTGCCTGTGGTCACAGTCCGAGGATGGGCAGCTTCAAGCAGCGGGAGGCGGGAGGTGCCCCGTACCCCCATTCTTGCCCTGGGTCTTGGAGCTGCCCTGTAAGGGGTGCTTTGGGACATCCCAAACACATCCGTCACTCTGCACTCTCCCTACTCATCAGAGGCTGTGCCGAGGGCTGAAAACATCCTGGGCATCAGAATAACTCACCATCAGGCATCGGGGACAAGGGACAACGGTTCTCTCGGGACAGAACGGTCCTGTGCTGTCCACCCAGTCTCGGCATCCTCGCTGTCTGGGGAGTGTTCAGCAGAGAAGCAGTGAGGAGAGCTCTGCGGGTCCTTCCTGGGTGTGCTGCAGCTGAGGGGGGCTGGCAAGACTGGCGGGGAGCGCAGGCAGGGGAGGCAGCTGGCCCTGGGGCTCGGGCTTGGGAGCCTGCGGTGGACAAGTTCAGACTCCCAGCGGCGCCGGAGACGGCCGAGGCAGTGGGGCCTGCGGCCTGAAAGCCGGGGAGCTCTCGGGTCCCTCTGGCCTCGATGAAAGCCCTTGACCAGCGGCTGTGTGAGCCTCTGGCTGTCTGCACAAACCTCACAAATCCACAGCCTTCCTGCCCCAGAACTCAGAGGCCCGGGTCAGAAGAAGGCCTGCCCCGTGCAACGGCCCTGCGGATCTAGGAATGCTCTGTCCTCTCGCAGAAAGGTTTTTAACAGGGACTTGTATTTCGTTTTTTCCTTTGAGATGCTGTAATAAAACATAAAAATTAAAGATGGTGTCCGCAGGCATCAGGGATTGGCAGTCGAGAACGAAAGGCCAAATCTGGCCCGTGGCCTCCTGCACATGCCCTCCCAGGGCAAGAACGGTTTGGGCATTTTTAAAGAGTTGTTAAAACCACACACGGACACCGAGCAAAGGAAACCAGGCTCCAGAGATTCCACGCAGCCCTCAGAGCCTCACCTTTTTACTCTCTGGCTCCCTACGGAGCAAGTGTGCTGACCTCTGAGGGAGAAGATCGGCAGTGTTCAAGGACCTGATTCCTTACACACAGTCCAAGGCAGGGGGGCAGTGCCATGTCCGTGTCGCCGGGAGGCAGGTCTACTTTAACAAGCACATTCAAGTCACTTGGGACTGAGCAGCTATTCTGAGATGCCTTGGCTGACAGCTCTTCAGCAGGGAGAAGAAACACGGGTCTCACGACCCTCAGAGCCCACTGTGGCTGCCTGTGGTCAGACACCTGCCACCCTCTGCCACCTCCTGCCACCCTCTGCCACCCCCTGCCACCCCCTGACACTCCCTGCCCTCCCTGCCGCCCCCCACCCCTAGAAGACAGAGAGTCTATCTGGGCCAACATGAAATCTTATGTTAAGTATAAGATATTTGCCACAGGCTTGCCCACTCTCCCTTTTTCCTGTAGAATAACGAAAGGAAGGAAACAAAAATGTAAAAGGCAAACAGAAAGCTCCGGTTTCCTTCCCTGGAGGGTCTGCTACTACACACCCTTCTTAAAAGGATGGTTCTGTTCAAAAAATTATGGTACATACTTACTTACGTAGCAGAATCAGGTTCAAACATTATTTTTTTGTTTCAAGGTGTGGTGCTCACTTTACGTTCTCCTTACCCTATATTAAGATTTTAAGTGTTTTGAATGTTCTCATTCTATGTCACGGATGACAATGAGGAAGACGTCTGTTCATTTGTCTAACCTTTGGAGATCTTGGCTGGGGGTCCTGATTTACATAGACATTAAGGGATTAAAAATGTACTATCGCTCAATACAGAAAATAAGTTTGACTCAGAAATCTGCAAATAAATGGAAATTTGTCCTTTACTTTCTTAAAAGGTTTTATTTTTAAGTTATTTCTACGTCCAATGTGGGGCTCGAACTCACAACGCCAAGATCAAGAGTCGCATGTTCTAATGACTGAGCCAGCCAGGCGCCCCATCTGTCCTTTATTTTTAATAAATTTTTAGTTTTGGAATAATTTCAGTTATAGAAAAGTTGCAGCGATGGCTCGGACTGTGGCCGTGCCTCCCTTGCCCAGCTTCCCCAATGTTCGCTGGCCTCTGATGACCGCGGTGCGTTTGTCAGCACTGAAGGCTGTCGTCAGCACAGTGCTGTGACTTGCACGGTGGGCTTTGTTCACACGGCACCGGCTTTTCCAGCATGTTCTCCTTCCATTCTCCGCAGCCCTACCCAGACCGCACTCCCACTCAGCGTCCCTCTGTGTTGAAACTGCATGACTGACAATTCTGCCATCACCTTGGGTTTTGAAGCAGGAGGACTGACCTTCTGCCTTTGAAGCCCTCTCTCAGATCTGATTTTGATTCTAATACACAAAAAAAATGCATGAGAGAAGGAGACGAAAAATTCCCCTGCTAATGTTGAAGCCACCAGGGATCCTTGGACAGACGTCCCGCCCATACGGACAGAAGGAAACCCTCAGTTATCTTTCTTAGAGACACAAAACTCCCATCACTGCAAAGTTCTTCCTGAATTCCAAATTAAATCCCTTCTGTGGGATAAGCAAAGAGCTTATTATCATAATGATTAAAAATGGAATCACGGGTTTGGTTTGACCGTCCTGAAGATCAGGGACTGGTGATGAGCTTGGTGGCTGTTGGAGGCAAGAGCAAGGACTCAGGCAGGCGGTCTCCGGGCTGCAGCGGGAGAGAGACAGGCGCTGGCTTCCCCAGGGCACCCCTTCTTCTCACCCAGAGAGTAGGGGTGGGGCCCCGTGTCTCTGCTTCAGATCAGCCTCAGGCAGGGAGTAAAGCTTCAGCTCTGGTTTAGTTGCCGATGCCTGGAAATTGAAGTCAGGAGGCTGCAACCTAAAAACTTGCCCCAAATCCCCCCCAAAAAGACTTCTCAGAAAAAGCGGCCGTTACACCACAGGGAATACGTCGGCTTCCTTGAGCCCACTGAGCCTTCAGGCTTGCACACGCTTCTAGATGTGAAATCGTTTCCCTTTTTCTATCGGTGGAGGAAGCTGGGTTTGAAGAAAGCACACGGTTTCCGGACAGCATTACCGGGTTCATGACCTTGGGGACAGCCCGCTGGCAGCACCCACAGGCCTGCAGGGTCCAGGGAAACGCCAGCGTGCCGGGTCGGGGAGCCCGCGCGGCCCCGTCGCTGTCTTCACAGTGCGCTCCCCTCCTGGGCCGGCCTGGGCTCACCTGGGGACCCCTCCCGAGTCTGCTCTGGGCGGCTTGCTCCCTGCTCGGAGACACACGTGCACTCAGCACTTTCCTTCCCAGGGGGCTGCGTGGAGACTCTGAGAAGGCCTAGTATCTCTGTTCCATTCTGGGGGGAACTCCAATTTTTGTAGAGTTCTTTCCTCCACTGATCAACATTTTCACTTCCTAAGACTTCTCAGACTAACGCTCTATTGTCACGACACGGGAGCGTGGACGCGGCTGCATGGACACGGCCGCCCCCTGCCCCCCGCGCTGTTTGCTGGACTCTCTCACAGTCTCTTCCCTCTCATTCCTTGCCTCCCTCTCTCCCTCCCTCTCTAACCCTTCCCCCCTCTCCTCCTCCCTCCCTCCCTACTCTTGAACTTTATTTAAATAAAATCATACATTTATATACTCTTGTGTGTCTGGCTTCATTTTGCCAATGCCAGGTTCTTAAAATTCACCCATGGTGGTTTTCCATTTATTTTTATCAAATATATATCTATTTGTCCATTTTTAATTGGTGGATATTTGAGTCGTGTCCAGTTTTTGGCTCCTCTGAATAAAGCTGCTACAAACATTCCTGTGCGAGTCTTTTTTATGGACTTACACGTACGAGGTTTGTGCAGAGTTTTGTTTTTTTTTAAAGATTTTATTTATTTATTCGACAGAGATAGAGGCAGCCAGCGAGAGAGGGAACACAGCAGGGGAGTGGGAGAGGAAGAAGCAGGCTCCCAGTGGAGGAGCCCGATGTGGGGCTCGATCCCAGAACGCCGGGATCACGCCCTGAGCCGAAGGCAGACGCTTAACGACTGCGCCACCCAGGCGCCCCTGGAGTTCTAGTTGCTTCCGTCCTTGCCCACAGGGATGTGGCCTGGCGATCTCTCAGTTATCCTGGCGGGGGCGTAGCGGCATCTCGCAGTGATTTCAGTTACTTTGATCACCAGTGACCATTGAACATGCTTGTAAGTGCTTATCGACGCTTCTGTTATTTTTTTGATAAGGTCCTTGTCCAAAATTTTGCCCCTTAAAAACATTAGCAAATTCATCTTTTGATTATTGATTTGTGAGACTTTTTAAAAATATATTCTGGATTCAAGTCCCTTGTCAGATATACGTGTGGCAAAAATTTTCTCTCATTTTATTTTCTTATTGTTGTCTTTTAAAAGACCAGACTTTATTAATTTTAAGTCAAATTGATCAATTTTTTAACTTTAAGATTAGTGCTATCTTTGGTCTAAGGACTCTGCAAACTCAGGAGCTGTTGTCTTAGATTTCTTTTGAAACTTTATAGCTATGCGTTTAATGAAATGCGGATCCATCTGGAAATATTTTTTGTGTATGCTGTAAGATAGAAGTTAATTTTGGTTTTCCTACACAAATACCCACTTTCAGCATCATTTCTCGAAAGGACTTTCTTTTCCCCCTTTGAATTGCTTCGATGCCTCTGTCAAAAATTACTTCACCGTATACACTTAGACTTTCTATTTGGTTTTAATGATCTCTTTAACCTTAGAGACCATGCTACATGTTTTCAACACAACAGCAAGAAAAAGCACGGACTGTCACTCCTTCATTTTCATCATCTTCTTTGAGATTGTCTGCATTATTCCAGATCATTCTCCTTCCCATATGAATATAAACACTAAGCTTATTTTTCCCTCCATGGATTTTGACTGGTATCGAATTGACTCTACAGATCAATATGGGGAGAAATGGCAGCTTCACGAAGCCGAGTCTCCCAGCCCATCAGCTCGCGTATCTCTCCACTAACTCGCTCCTCTTTTATCCCCCTCAGCAGCGTTGTACAGTTTTCAGTGAACAGGTCTTGCGCAACGTTATGTATTTCTAAGCATTTAATGGTCTTGTAAAACAGTATAGGTTTTTGTGAGTTTATTGTCCCATTTTTGTTAATGGTAGGCAGGTGTACCATAGCAAGCTGGGCATTTACTTTGTGTCCTGAAACCTCAGTAAATTCATGTGTGTTATGACAGTTTCTTTGTAGGTCCCTTAAGATTTTTGATGTGAACAATTATATCACCTGCAAGCAGAGACAGTTACATTTTTTCCTTTCCTATCCTAATGCTTTTTAGAAATATCTCTTAGTCCCTTTTTCCTGCCATATTGCAATCCTTAGGACCCCTAATACAACAGTGAGTAGAATCGGCGAGTGTGACCATTCCTATCTCCTTCCCAGCGTCAGGGAGAAGCATTCCTTATGTCTGCATTGGGTATGCTGTTGGCTACGTGTTTTCAATGTTCTGGATTGAGAGAGTTTCCTCATTATTGTCAAGAGTAACTTCTCCAAGACAAGAGGCCTTGGCATCTATTTTGAGTTGAAGGGGTTTTAAAATATCAGTAAAGTCAAAGGCGTTATTTCACAAACAGTAGTAACGATGTGCTATTGTCTAGGTATTAACTGATTTAATCTTAAAATAAGTTAGGGGTGTTATCATCTCCATTTTACAGTAGAGGAAACTGAGGCACAGCTTGGTGGGGAGCGTGTCTGAGGTCAGACAGCTGGGAAGTGATAGAACCATACAGTCTGGCCCCTGACGTCACAGGCTGGCTGTCCCTGAGACCTCATGCATGAGGGTGCTGTCATCGTAACTCCCTCCTGTCTTTACTTGCCCGAAAGTACCAGGTGCTCCGGCACAACACCTTCCCTTGGGGGTGGGGGGGCAACGGCCGCTGAGTGTGTCAGGAGCAGTGCCTTTCTACCGCACGATTATAACTCCCTGCGCTGCAGAAACGTCAGTCATTCAACCCAGAATACATCCCCATAGATGAGAGCTCTCTTTGAGTTCCTCAGGATACTTAAGAAGACAAATGAGGGAAACACCGATTTCATTCCTTAAAACAAGTTTAAATCTCATTTTTACTTAGTGGAGATCCCCACAGCTTTCCATAAAAGATATTTCCTTTGCCTCAAGAGACGGAGAAAGTAGCTGTCTTCACGCCCCAAAGCAGTGTCTTTTCAATTTTTCATTTGGCTAAGTAAACGTATTTACCCCTTATAATTTCAAGAGTGCATATTCTCTCCTCTTCTCCGTGTCAGTAAATATTATATAAAAGTATCAGAAATCAGCGTGCATGTTTTTGTCTGTACCAGCGTGTACGTGACCTTGCCCTCCACGGTCCCCACGTGTGTTTTGTCCGGGTAAGAAGTGATAGCAGGAGGCTACCATTCGCTTCGTGCCCATTCTAAGTATGCGACCCGGGACTTGACACTGTCTCTATTTCTTACCACTGTTTTGCGAGACAAAAATGATCATTCTCATGATCTGATGAAAAGCTGGAGACAAGAAATATCAAACTCGGCGGAAGGTGGCCGCGCTGGGATTATTTCCAGAATTCCAGTCCAAACGGTGAGCGGGGGTGACTTACAGTCGTCCTCGCACAATGCCAGGAGGTGAAGGTCGGGTGCACAGTGGTCGCTGGGCCCCTGGGATCTACTAAAAGCACAAGCCTGGTGTTGGGACGATGCCTGCATGGCCCCGGCTGGCACACACGCGGCTTTGGTGACATAAGGCTTAAGTCAACACGAGCCCTCAGCTGCTTCCCTTGTTTACGGAGGGACTGTTCACTTTGCGGGATCTTCTGAGCATGCCCCGGTCGGGGTTTCAGACAGTCCTGGGGGTGTGACAAACCACATGAAAGGGGAACCAGTCCACCCACCAGGTGTGCGAGGGTGTGGCGGAGGCCATCTGGAGCCCCACCGACATCAGTGCCAAGATGATTTCCTTGGTAAGTGGTGCTAATAAATACTGTGACTCAATGAGTATAAAGTGAATGAGTGAACTTCTCTATGGTTCAGTAAGTTCAGTCGGTGGTGGTCCCCGCTCTCGGACCCCGCAGCCCCAACCTAACTGCGCGCGGCGCACGGGAATGCCTGCCCACCTTGAGAGTTGTGCTATCTTCACGTTCGTCTCTGCAGAACAGAGCCTGTAGCGGTCACCAGCACGCTGCTCTGCCCAGGAGAGGCAACAGGTCCTTGTTGGGGTGATGGGGCTGCTCGGGCGGAGGGAGAAGGCCAGGTGTCCACTGAGGCAGCAAGTGGGGAGCACAAGGAGCTCACTGGAGCCCAGGACTGGAGACCAGGGGAAGGTCGAAGGTTCTGGCCTGGACTTCCCCCTCCTCTGTCCCTAAGCAGACAGATGACCTTGGGACCTTTGGCCAAGTCCTCCGAGTTTCTGCCTTTTTAAGGAGGAGGTTGGAGGAATGATAACCAACGTTTATTGAAAAGCACTCTGTCAAAGAACGACTCCGCATACATTTTCCTCTGCAGTCCTGGGGCACCCTTATGGGTTATCCCATTTCCAAGATCAGAAGCTGAGGCTTAGAGCGGTTGACTGATGTGCCCAAGATGGCACTGCTGGGACGGGCCCATGTGGAACCCAGCTGTCCTTGCAACCGTGACGGTCCCTTCAGCTCCAGATGCACCATCGACCTCCTACATTTGCCTCTCAAGAGTGAGAGACTTTGCAACTGTAACAGCCTCACTTTGCTCTCCATGCAAAGCTCCTGTATCATTTTCATAAACTTAGCGAAAATGAGGAATTTCCCTGCCTGACTTGGCCTCTGGCGTCCAGCAGAGGGCACTGCAGGCTCACACCTGCGCTCCGTCTTCCCCTAGGTGGACCGGCCAACATCTAACAACTTCCAGCAAAAAACAGTCCCTCCTGAAAAGGGCCGAACGTGGAGAGGATTCCGGAGAGGGTCCCGCAGTAGATTCAGATGAAATCGTATCTTGTCAGGAGGCACAATTTGAACACCGTTCCTTGGAAGGCATGAGGACAACAGTTAAAAAAAAAAAACCCCAGAGATTTCTTGTTTTATTCCTTGCATGAAGAGAAGTGATGCAGGTTCTGTGCTTTCTCTCGGGCTATTTATAGAAGTTGTTAACGTGCCTGTAACAGAAGCAGCATGGCCTTCGCGGGAGCGGCTGGCGCACGACAGAGCATAGCGGAGCCTTCTCCAAGCATTACAGATGGTCAACGGCCCGAAATCCGATATAAAGAATGGATGCGCGTCACAGGCCATCTTGTGCAACCTTACTTTCTTTCTGGGTGGTTTTCATGTATATCTACAAGCTATTAGGATTCAGAACCGAAGGTCAGATGGTCCTAATAAAGTAGGAGGGGGCTCTTTGGGTGACCGGTGGCCTACAAGGCCAGCTCACTGGCCACACGCACATACCCACATGCGAACACGCAGGCACACACGCACACACGCCCACGCGCACACACGCCCCTGGCTCTTTGCAGA
Organism: Ursus americanus; assembly: GCF_024610735.1. NCBI lineage: Eukaryota > Metazoa > Chordata > Mammalia > Carnivora > Ursidae > Ursus > Ursus americanus. Next base: position 3,320,046 of record NC_142160.1, on the reverse strand, counting down.
CGAGCTCATGGCAGAACGGATGCCTCGTTTTCATTGGCGCACCCGTGCTATCAGAGCATTTATAAACACAAGCAACTCACAAAAGGGAATGAGAACTGTGCTGGGCACTCTTTAAGGGTTTTATGTATGTGAGCGCGTGAGACGCTCACAAGGACTTTACCAGGGACGTAGGGGCATCATGCCCATGTTACAGAGCGGGAAAGTGAGGCACAGGGACGCTGCGCCACTTGCTGGAGATCACAGAGCTCCTGGGGGCAGAGCAGGGGCTCGTCCCAGACAATCGGCCAGCAGGGCCTGGCTCTTGGCCCCTTGTTCCCGCCGCCCTCGATGTCAGCAACTGTGAGTCCTCTGAGCCGTGGTTTGTCCAGGCCACCTACTGGAAAGGATGGTCTTTACCTGGATCTGCCTTTGGTGGGTTCCGGAAGCTTCTCCCTAAATGTAAATGTCGTAGGGGCTGTTGATGAGTCACCAACACAGCTATCTGGCCTGTGGGCTCTGCCCCGATTCTGCCTGCATTTCCTCTTTGCCCAGAATCACCTCCCGACCCTCGGGAGACCTCTCTGTCCACGTCCATGCCGATATGGGAATTCACAGCCTGGCAGTGCCTCCCCGCCGACTGGCTGCTTGGAGAATAAACGCTCATCCCCCTGGCCCCACTGAGGGAAGGACTCCGTTTGCGGGTGGGACGTCGCTCCAAGGCCCCACAGGGCTGCCAGCCTGGTTATGCCCCTCCGTACAGCCTTCTGTTCCCTTTCCTTCTCTGCCATGCCCCTGCTGGGTGCCCTGCACCTGCCGGATGACCTCCTTCCCTGGGGTCTCATCTCTGGGTGTGCTCCTGGGGGATGGACGATGGCAAACCGTGGGTCTCCACATCTAACCGGTGCTTGGGACTTACTGCAGCTCTCAGAGGACTTCTCAGGAATGACTTAACTCACATTCTGGGAGGAGAGAAGTGGAATAAACACTAATAAAGGTAACAGTCTAAGAAGATGGACAGGATCTCTGGATCCTCCCACGGGAAGCCTTGCTTTCCCCTTGAGGTGAGTTGTTAGGAGTGTGGGGTCCGAGTCCCTTCACTTGGGACTCTCTTCCTCATAATCTAAGGACCCTGGGGTCATCTGCTGCCTGATTCTGGATCCTGGAGGCACCTTTGTCTGCTTGTGGCCCTGGGAAGGGCGGCTGCGTCGAGGCCCTGCTCCCACACGTGGTCCCCGTTCTCTCCTCTGTGGCCCAGCTTCCCAGCCCGGGGCACAGTTTGCAGAAGTATCTGGAGGGAAGAATCTCTCCTGCTTGGATGCAGAACTGGAAAGTGTGTTCCCTCTGAGGACCGCTCTTCTGCCCTGGGCTGGGCTCGTTATTTCTGGTGAGACTAAACTCGTGGACTCTGAACCGTGGTCCCTCCGATAACACGGGTTGCTTATCTGCCACGTGCTGGGCATCATCATAAGCGCTGGGCTCACGTTAATTAAGGTGTGTGCGTGGCACCTCCTGGGCTTTTTTTTTTTTTTTTTTTTGCATAGTCTGCACGTTTAATCACTTTAAAACCTCTAACATTATCTCGTGTCCATTAAATAGAACCAACAATGCTGGGCCTGTTTAAATTACAAGAAAAAAAAAATCACTGGGCACCAACCCAATATCTTACAAAATCAGCCAGGCTGGCCACAAGGGTGGGGGGATGGGAGAGGAGGGGACACCCCTGGGCAGGTGGCTGGGTGCCAGGAAGGGCTAAGGGAGAGAAAGAAAAGAGGACTCCCAGATGGGAGGGGACTGATTGTCCTAATGGGAGGGGTGCGAAAGGCATGTCAGAAGAGGAGGACTTAGGGGGCAGAACAGGTCAGTGCTTTCTCCATAAGGGGACAGTGTTGGAGGGGGCTCAGCGCCACCGCCTGCCCACCCCTGGCGCTTGGAGAACCAGTGACCCATGAGCCCTTGGCACGATGAGCCCCATCTGAAACATGGATGACAGCCTGCCCCTCCCACCACGATCCCCTTTCCTAGGGCTCACCTGGCTTGCCCGCCTGCCTCTTCAGGACTTGGGGCTCAACTCCTCCTCACTCCTCAGCAATCTGCTGCAGCCCCGCACACCTCAGGGCCAGGGTAGCCGGGGGAACATCAGAGTGGACAGTGGGTCTGGGAAGGTGGGTGGTCCAGCTGCTACCCCCATTAAAAATACAAAAAAAAAAAAAAATCAGCATCTAAAGTGAAATAATCACAAAGTGAAACCATATCCTCAAACAGCCCCTGCTGTGTGAGACACCGAGTGTGCAAGGGCTCCCACACCACCTCCCCTGCCTCCGTGTCCAAGCACTGGATACAACAAAAGGCAGAAGAGGTTCCTCTGGTTCATGCTTGACCCCCTTCCAGGAACACCCCCGGCGATGTCTTTTACGCACTTCTTTCTCCAGTAAGACATCTGTGCCTCACAGTTGTAAAAAAGGAAGTCAATGCATATGATGCTAGAACATTCTTTGAAGTACAGCCTCAGGGGCTCCCTGAGCTGGGCTCCAGGGCACCCCAGGAGTACAAGGCATGAAGGTGTCAGGGACAGCTGCTGTCACAAGGTTGACGCCTTTGGTTTCAGGAAAGCAGAGCAGGCCTGAGCAGATGCACCCCCAGAACTTCTGGTTCACTGCCGTTGTCTGAGCGCACGCGCCCTGCCCCACTGAGGGGGGGCTTGAAGAGTGGACTGAACGTCACAGCAGGGAGCGTGCACGACCGTCACCTGCCTGCAGACTGGAGCATCCTGGGTTTCCGGAAGACGCAACCTTGCTCTGGGAGAGACAAACAAAGGGGGTTTGCAATAAGCAGGGACCCCAAAAGATGCTGTCTGTCCCTAGATGTTTTCTCCCCGTGAAATGGATGTGCCAGCCAGCAAGCAAACAGCAGGAGAGCAAGGGAGGCAGGGAGGGGATTCTGTGACGCAAGGGCGCATTTTTAATTCCGCCGGGTTATTTCCATATCTCCAGACAGGTGTCTGTCCCATTTCTCGAGCCGCGTTCCTCCGACTTCATGCCTTGACCGTATGTTCGTCCTTCCACTTTTGGCATCTCCTTCCACTTTTGGCAGAAATTGTTCAGTTTCTCTACAGGTTTCCTAGTCACCGTTCCAGACCCTATTTCTCATTTGGTCAGTCTTGATGTCGCAGCAGACGCCCCTCCCGGGCCCCCTGCGGCCCCCATGTCAGAGCAGAGGCTTGCCCCTCAATCTCACCTCAGTTCTGCCCAGCCAGACCTTTGCTTCTACCTTAGCCAGCCTCAGGATGCTCGCATTTCGTTTCCACACTCGCTGAAGACAGAATAACGGCCCCAAGGGTGTCCCCATGAGTTCTCAGAAGCTGTGCAGGGTTCACGATGGGCCCAGAGCCGGCCGAGAGTCCTTATGAGGGAGGGAGGCGACGGGGGCGTCGGAAGCAGGGAAGGGAGCAGCCGGGAGTGGAGGTCGGTGATGGGGGGACAGGGCTCAGGGTGGCAGGCGCCTTCTGAAGCTGGAAAGGCACGGGAAAGGCTCTCCCCTCAAGCCTCAGAAGGGCATAGCCATGCCAATACCTTGATTTTTGACCCAGGCAGACCCGTGCCAGACTTCTAACCTCCAGAACTATAACATGGGACACTCCGTGTGGTTTTAAGCCCCTCGGTATGTGAGAGTATGTTACAGCAACTCTAAGAAACTCATACAGAGCCGTAGCTAAGCCTCTTAGGGCTTTGTCTACAGGTCATAGGCTCTGTGTCCCAGGCGGGGGAGGGTCCCCTCATTTAAACCACTTCTAAACCCCCATGACTCCCCTTTTGTAGGTGAGTAAGGAACAGGTGGGGCTAGGTAGGGAGAGACAGATAGGGGGCTCTGTGATCAGGCTCAGAAAATTCAGAAATGTGGGAGATGGAAGGAAACCAGAGATCAGGGAACAAACCAGACCCTCCAGTCTCAGGTGTAAGAGGTGGGGTCTTGTTATAACAGCTACTGGTGACCAACAAAGAATTACCCCACCCTAAAACGGAAGTAAGCCATTGAAGGCGTTTTGGGGAAAAGTCCCTGAATTTCTCAGGTAAACTACTTTTCTTATAAGAAGCTATTTCTTGGCTCTCCCCCCTTGAAGTCCGCCGAGTTCCCGAGTTAAGTGAGTGGGAAAGCGGCCCTTTCCGACTGAGAGGACTGCTTCCTCGCCACTCCACTGGTATCCGTAGAGCCATAGCACGGTCCCAGCAAGGCTGCCACCCTCCCCCCCATGATGCGGCATTTTCCTATGTTCAGCAGAGCGGGAGTAAATGCCTCTTCTCCGTCCACTGGAATATTTGAATAACAAAGATGAGGGAGGGGGGGAGCAAGTGCCTCCCCCCTTTACCTGATGACTTCTCACCAAGTGGTTTTCAGAATACAATGGTAATCCTCTCCGGGGGCGGCGGGGGCGGGGGCTCAGCAGCTGTCCCTGGGGCAACAGGTCCCGCAGTTCTGGCTTTACGCAGGAACAGGAAACCTGTGTTCTCGGGACTTTGCCTCTAAACTCGTTCTATTTTTTTCAAGCTTACTTAAAAAGACATTTCAACCACCCCAACATAAGTGCGTGCGTGTGTTGGAAACCAGAAGCCAAAGTGGCACCAGGGAGCCCGTTCCCATCTCCATTGTGTGCGGGCGGCTTCCGGACAGGCAGAGACCAGGAGGCCCTTCGGAGCGCTCTCCGTTCTGCCAACAGGCCGTCTCTGATCCCTTAACCCCGCGAAGATGCCTGTGGCTGTCTCCTGCGGCAGCCCGTCAAACTGCCCCAAACAAGGTGGGTCCCACGGGCACGCGTTTCTTGTCTGACGGTTCTGAGCTCCGGAGACCGGACGCGAGTCTCACGAAAGCTGAAAGCAAAGTGTCGGCAAGACGGCATTGCTCTCCCGAGTCTGGGGCAAATCCGCTCCACGGTAGAAGCTGCCCGAGTCCTGGGCTTTTTTTTTTTTTTTTTAAGATTTTATTTATTTATTTGACAGAGAGAGAGAGACAGCCAGCGAGAGAGGGAACACAAGCAGGGGGAGTGGGAGAGGAAGAAGCAGGCTCTCAGCGGAGGAGCCTGATGTGGGGCTCGATCCCATAACGCTGGGATCACGCCCTGAGCCGAAGGCAGACGCTTAACCGCTGTGCCACCCAGGCGCCCCCCGAGTCCTGGGCTTTGGTCCCTGCCCTCTCTCTTCGAGGGCAGCCGCGGCTGGTGGAATCCTCCTTACCTGGCTTCGTGGACTCAGTGATGCGCTCGGGGCGGCGAGTGGAGGGAACGGCCCGCGTGGCTCTCTGGGGAGAGAAATCTGCAGGGTCCTGGGGTCTCAGGCACCAGACCCGAGGGGCCTGCACCCGCCAGCGCTGTGTGGATGTCTACACCAGCCACTAGTGCCCTCGCAGGCGTTAGTGGGACGCCCACCACACAGACATGGCCTGGGAGAGTTCTAACCACTAACAAACAGCATTCAACCAAGTAGACTTGAAGATGGAAGCGGCTTTATGGAATGATGCATGAATCGGACGGCGTCCCTTCTCGGCAAGCAGACAGGAGCTCCATCTAGCTGCACAAAAAAATGGTCTGTAAAGGTGGAGAGGGCGCGGAGAAAAGGAAACTATGAGCAAAGCACATATTGCTCTGGGCAAGGTTGCTCCGCTATGGGGACTAGAAGGGGTGTATCAGGGGATCACCTCCCAGTGCTGACCAGACAATTTCAGATTGGCAGGTTAAAGGTCACATTTCGGGGGGGGGGTTCAACTGCCCCGGGTGTGAGCGACTGTATTCTGGTCCCACAGTTTGCTTTTTATTAATCCCTCCTTTTGATCAGACTGTCCGCTTACCTGAGAGATATGATCAAAATTAAGGCATTGGTGCCCCCGTCCGCTTCGCTCCGTGGTTCTTGCCCCTTCTGTCGCTCCCCGAGCACGTGGCGTTCACAGGACAGGACGTTTTATTCCCGCGCCGTGATAGTCACAACTCACGACTGTCGGTTGTCCTCTTTCTTCTTTTCCTGAGGTTTCAGACGCAGGGGGATCATGTGCTTGGTGGTGAGTGGTCAGGAACACGCATTTAAAGCTTGTGAGAGAATACAAAGCGCCAGGCGGACTATTATGATTCTTCCAGGTAGGATAATTCCCAGTGTCTGGGGTGCACTTTGGAGCCATGGTCCCCAAGTCCCAAACCAATCACGGTCATGTCAAAGAAAGACCTTGCTGAGGGAGTCACTTTTTAAGGCCAGGTGATTTGCTCAGTGACTTCATGTCTCTGAGATGCACCTTTCCCAGAAGGGTTCATCCAGGTGCGGTTTGGCCACAGCACAGACCCCTCCTTGCTGGGCTCAAAGATAATCGGGAGCTGTCCCGTTATCAAGAATAACTTTGGCCAGGGTCTAAGGGTCTTTGCCAGGCAGCTATAGTCTTCCCTTGTGGATTCTGCAATCTCTTCGAGTTAGGGAGACGTTTCTGGTCACCTTGTTTCTATCTATTTCTAACCAGGGAAGTGAATCCTGAGTCATGAATGCCTTCCGGTAGGTTTTTTTCTAACTCGGTGCTGTAAATCCAGGGGGATCGACCAGTGGGATGTCTTAGCACACTTGCGTGGTTAGCGGCATGGCTGGACAACGGAAGAGGCATTGCCTGGCCGTGTGCCCGACTGGTAGACGTTGCAGTGTGCAAGGGGGATGACCACCTGCAGCCAGAAGATCCCATCAGGGCCACTAGGTGGCGCTGTTAACGGATAGGTGAGCTTTCTGGAGGACACATCCAGGAGTCCGAAAGGTGACATTACCCCCTTAGCAATGGTCTAGGGGATACAGACGATAGGATCATCTTTCCAGGTCAGCATCTGCGTAGAGGAAAGAAAGAGAAGGGGAAAGCGTGCCATGCTTGACCCAGTGTCTTGGGAGGCAGCCATCGACCTCGATGTGGGTTATTTCTCTTCCTCGTCAGTTTGACCTGGAGGCCTCCAGCGTCCGCAGATGGCAGGAGGAGCCTTCTTCCTCTGTCAGATTCAAGGCTGGGCCCCGAAGTGTGGCTGCTGTCTGGTTAGTGAGGAGGACCTGGCAGAGTCCTTCAAGGACACACAGGGCAGTCTTTGCTCTTCCCCAGCTCAGCTGTGCCGTCTGGCAGTTATCAGACGTGTGTGTTCGGACTACCTGCCAGATTCCCTCCCACGGTGGCTCTGAAGATGAGACACGTTTGCAGGGAGCTTCTGTGAACGCATCGGAGTAAACATGTGTCTGCAAATGACGAAGGACCGGAAGATGGGCACAGTTAGAGATCTGATGAGAGGTCACTGTAATGCCATTGACAAGGGCATCTGGTCCTATGGGGGGACACACGTTTGAAGATACTAACTAGAATTATAAGGGTTAACGGTGTGTGTGGACATACCGGATTTCCAGGAATGCTGCATGCTTTCTGGAACATCTATCCAGACACAATATAAAGAGGGCTTAGTATTATTTCTTACCCGACCGCGCGTCCCGTGTAATTCAGTGTATCAAATGAGCCTACCTTGTTGAATAGTTTCCTTTTTATAAGGAGCCAAAACAAATCGTGGAGCTGTTGCAGGAAATCCCTGGAAAAACTCAGAGTTAAAGGTCAACAAGGCTTTATTTAGAATTTGAGTTTTGGAAAGTCAAAAATATCAATAAGGTTTTAAAAACACATGGTCAAAGAGGATCATAGGTCACAGAATTTGCAGCACAGATAACACGAACTCATTTGGCTAATAAACCAGGTAGAACAAAACAGGTGTGTGTCTGTATCTACCCAAAGTTGGTGACTCTATGTTCCCGCTTTAATCAAACCAGCAATCTTAAATGAGCTTTAATACCAACTATTTCCTAGATCGTGGGAACCGGAAATTCATTGGGATTAAATTCCTATTTTACTTTTGAGAATTTTTATGAATACCAAATTTGCATAAACACTTGATTGTCTTTAAGCCAGTGAACTAGAGCTCTTCCCCACGGTAATCTTGGTAACACCATCAGGAGGCAGAAAACGTCACACGTTACAATAAACATGCAAAAAACATACAATCAGACTTATTGTTTTTAAAATATTAGCATTGAGATGGGTGAGAGAATGCAAAACCCAGTAGCTTATAAAGAGCAGTTGGCTCCAAAGTGCTTTTCCAGCAGGTGGAGTAAGCTAAGGATATCTGCTGAGGGGGCTACATTTTTCTACTAATACTTGGGGAGAAGCCGCGGGGTTCTGCATTTGTCTAAATTTCAAATCACCTCTCCCCCTTTTGTTCTACTTCTGATAAGAATCACCTCCCTGGGGTTTGTGCTTTTAATATTTTTATCTCAAAGTCACAGGGAAAGAATGTACCTTCCTCCAAGAAGGACTCTGGTTTCCCAAGGCTGAGAATTTACAAGCTTTTTGAGATAAATAGGAGAGGTTTGGGGAATGGGTGAAAGGAACGGGGGAACTCTGAATGCCCCCCCCCCCAGCTGCCTTTCTAGTTCGGTAAAGATTTGTAAGATACTATGCTTTCATTTCCTTAAAGAATTAGGGTCTAGTCTAAACGTTAAAGGACTGATATACCCCCCCACCTATGTTGGAATATATATATTTTTTTAAATTTCAGCTTTCCCTTGGCTGTCTAAGGGAATAAATAGTAGTTTACTAGAGAATCCCCCAGAGTCCTGTTGACTCCGGGAGGGGCTCACGGGGGCCTCCTTTCAAGGTAGACATGGGGGTATGCATGTACAAGGTCATGAACTTGGAGGGCTGCTGTTTATGGTCGTGTAAAGGTGGTTTAGACAGCGGGTAAGTACACCGAGTGCTCACACGTAGAGGGCAGGGGAAGCAGTGAGAATGACAGCAGTCCTATCGTCTTCTGTATCAGGGACCTGTTGTGTCTCTCTACTTTTATTTTATTTTATTTTATTTTTTTACCAGCTTTTGGAAGAGAAACTTTCAGTGCAGCTGTTTTTGGAATTTTGAAGATTTTGTTTTTCAGTACATTCTTAAATACTCTTAGCTCCTCCGGAACGCTCCTCGTAACAGTCATCGTGATTCTGGGTTGTCATTCCCCTGAGGAACGGCGGCCGTGTGGGGTGGGGTGGGACCCCGGCCACAAATGGAGCAAATCTGCACATCTGTCCAGACCCACGTATCGGCAAAATGGGGTGCAGCTCAGACTTCTGTCTGGCCTCAGCCTTTGAGGCCCCAAACGTGACAGTTACCAAGCTGAGTTATTTAGGGCAAAAGACAAATTTAGGAAGATTTTTCCGTTTTGGCAGATATTTACAAATTGCTTCCAGGACCATAGCTCTTAGATCTAAAATAAGCAGGTGTGGACGAAGGTGGCACGCCTCACTCAGTGTTTTAAGGATCTTATTTATTTCTTCATTCATTCATTCCTCTATTTATCCAATCATTTATTTATTATTTTTCTTATAGCTAAGACTTCGGGTTTTTTGGAGCCAGATTCATACCCTAGGAGGGATGCACCCCAGGGTTGAGGTCCCGGCAATTCCGTGCATGAAACCAGCAGATCCCGTTGCTGGGGACTGTGTGTGGACTGGGAATGGGGCAGCGATTCCAACGTGGAATTGCAGACCAAACCCTGTCAGTCCCGACTGGTCTGGTAGCCCGGTACTGGAAGCCCATGGGATGGGAGCTCCAAGCACAGTCAGGAGTGCTCAACCTTGAGGGAACCTGACAGCAGCCCCAGAAATGGTGAGAAACGCAGCCGACTCCGAAGGGTGTATGGGGCACCATGCCTGCATTTCTCCTGGTCCCAAATGCTGTCAAAAGTTCACTTCCTGGGGCACCTGGGTGGCTCCGTTGTTAAGCGTCTGCCTTCGGCCCAGGTCATGATCTCAGGGTGCTGGGATCGAGTCCCGCTTCGGGCTCCCTGCTCAGAGGGGAGCCTGCTTCTCCCTCTGCCTGCCGCTCCCCCTGCTTGTGCTGTCTCTGTCTGTCAAATAAATAAATAAATACATAAATAAATAAAATCTTTAAAAAAAAAAAGTTCGCTTCCTGTCCTGATGCTGCTACCAAAATGTGTTAAAAAACTAAATTCAATCAAGTAAATTTGGAGATCTAATTGGCTCTATTAAGCAGTTAATGAATCGGGCAACGTCCCACCTGGCAAGCAGAGGGGAACTCAGCGGGGCTGCAGAAAATGAGAAGCTTTTACAGGCAGAGAGGGAGTGGAAAGGGGGAGATTACTGGCAATCACACATTGTTCTAGACAAGCGTGCCTCCTAAGAACAGAAGGGATGACCCCGCTAGTGCGGACCAGGTGACTCCCCTTCGGCTGGTGGAAGGGCACGTTTCTGGAGGGGCGAAACTGCGGTCAGGTTACATAGCAACTCCCAGTTTGCTGACGTGGGACCCTACATTTTGAGTCTGTGGTTTTCTTTTTAACACAGCCTTGATGTCTAAGCATGGGACATCACAGGGGTCTGGAACAACAATGACCCCAGGGCCATGAGCAAGTGTTGCGGGTCTGTGCGTGGCCAGCCGTTTGCAGGGACAGAAGCTGCAGACATGGTAGGTGGGGTGCACGTTTAGTTCTCCCCCCAAACTTGGAATTGGAGGCGGGTCTCTCGTCTCTTTGGACTGAGAATGTCCAAACCCAACCTAACCTTGGGATTTTGGACTAGTGGGGAAGGCCCAGGAGGGAGGCTCAAAAGGGGGCTACTGAGTTTCTTGCTAATAGCAACATACGGATGTTACACACGATCGCATCATCAATGAGAAATCCTTCTGTTTGTGCTCCAGGCCTGTGAGGCCAACCGTACCAATTGTGCACGCACGTGATACCCTTCTCCAAGAAACCTGTTATCACACCAACTGTGGCTGAGATCAGCTCCCAAGAATCAGATCAGTTCAGCTATTTACTGCTAACACCCTCTGGCTATCGTTGAGCATTTGCTATGAAAAGAACTCATCCCTGGTTTCCATGACTCCTGTGGACCATGGCCTTGCTCCTAAAACCGCTATTACAACGCTAAATGCGAGGGTGATTCAGAACCCAGACCTCAGCCTATGCTCCCCGCCCTCGGCAGCGCTCCTACACCCCCATGATGGCAACTGGCGCGTGTACAATGTTGACTTCCAAATGTGGCCTTCAGCCCTGACCTCTCTCCTGAGCATCTCTTCTGGATCGCAGATCCCTGCTTGGAATTTCCGTCAGGACATCCCGTGACCTTTAGGACACAGGAAGTGTGAAAGACCCACCTCCACAAAGACAAGCCGAGCTAGTGGTTGACAGACAGCAGTGGAAGTCAGAGCTCCAAGGGAAGCTCCCTGGGGACTTGGGGAAACGGATTCTTCCCTGGGGAATGGGAAGACTGCCGTGGATTTGTGGCTCTCGAGCACTGTAGGAGGACAGGTGCTCTGTGAGAACCCCCCGGGGCTGTCGGGGCAGGGCACACCGTGTGGACAGCCACACCCACTTGCACAGAGCAGCTCCGGAGTCGTCCGTCTTCCTTATTGGACTTCCCCGAACATTTTCCGTGAACGAGCACTCCTGTATTTGACATGTACACGTGTATGGAAAGCTCCCACCTTTGGAATGCAGATTTTCTGGAAACGTTCTGCCTTTGAAATACCTATGTCCCCTCAAGAGCATAGATGTTTGAGATCAAGATGTGTATTGGAAATTGGCAATTTATGAACTGTGGAATATTGAAATAATCTTTTTCTTTGGCTGACACAACAGACATTTGTTTTCCCAAGACTGGAGGCTGGAGGTTTGAGATTATGGTGTCGGCAGGGCTGGTTTTTCCTGACTGGTCTGCTCAGCTTGGTTTGCAGATGGCCGTCTTCTCTCCGTGTCTTCGTGTGGTCTCCCTCCGTCTGCGTCCTGATCTTTTCTTATCAGGACGCCAGCCGTGTTAGATTAAGGTGCGCACATATAAGCTTCTTTTAACTGAATCACATCTTCAAAGGCCCCGTGTTCAAGCAATCACTTCAAACAATCCCCTACTAGGGGTTGGGCCTTCAATATAATTCAGTCCATAATATCTGCCCAGCTACTTGGGTTGTGGAGTAGACAGGTAGTTGAACTGAATTACATGTGGCAAAGAGTCAGTTAACACGTATTCCTTCCGTTCCCAAGGAATCAGAGATGATTTGTGTTTTGTCACTGAAGTACAGTTGACATACGTTATGTTAGTTTCAGGTGTACAATAGAGTGACCCAACATTTCTATACGTACAAAATGGTGATCACAATAATTCTACTTACCACCCGTCACCACACAAAGTTGTCACGATGTTTTTGACCGCCTTCCCCATGCCGTACTTTTTTTTTTTTTTTAAAGATTTTATTTATTTATCTAACAAAGATAGCCAGCGAGAGAGGGAACACAAGCAGGGGGAGTGGGAGAGGAAGAAGCAGGCTCCTAGTGGAGGAGCCCGATGTGGGACTTGATCCCAGAACGCCGGGATCACGCCCTGAGCCGAAGGCAGACGCTTAACTGCTGTGCCACCCAGGCGCCCCTCCCCATGCCGTACTTTACGGCCCCGTGACTTACAGATTTTATGCTTTGGACTTTGTACTTGTTAATCTCCTTCACCTTTTTCACTCATCCGTCCACCCCCCTCGCCTCTGATGAGTGCTAGCTTGTTCTCTGTATCTATGACTCTGCTTCCGATTTGTTTTTTTAGATTCACATATTAGCAAAACCACACAATATTGTCTTTCTCTGCCTGACTTATTTCACGTAGCACAATCCCCTCTAGGTCCGTCCATGTTATCGCAAGTGGTGAGATCTCATTCTTTATTCTGGTTGAGTAATATTCCATTGCGTATATTTGCATATATACCACTTTTCATTACCCATTCATCCAATGATGAATATTTAAGTTTGTTCTATATCTTGGCTATTGCAAATAATGCTGCCAAAAACATGGAGTACATATATCTTTTGAGTTACTGTTTTCATTTTCTTCGGGTAAATACCCCGGAGTAAAATTGCTAGATTATACAGTAGTTCTATTTTTGTGTTTTCGAGGAGCCTCCATGTTTTTTTTCCACTGTGGCCGCACCAATTACATTCCCACCAACAGCGCACAAGGGTTGCTTTTTCTCCACATCCTCGCCAACACTTGTTACTTCTGGTCTTTGTGATGACAGCCATTCTGACAGATGTGATTTGCATTTCCCTGATGATGGGCGATGTTGAACACATGTTCGTGTACCTGTTGGCCATCCGGAGGTCTTCTCTGGAAAAATGTCTATTCAGATCTTCTACCATATTTTAATTCTTTTTGTTGTTGTTGTTGCTATTGAGTTGTAGGAGTTCTTTATATATTTGGATATAAACTCCTCCTTATTAGCTATAAAGTTGGCAAATATTTTCTCTTTCATTTTGTTGATGATTTTTAGTTTGATGTAGTCCATTTATTTAATTTTGTTTTTGTTGCTTTTGTATTTGGTGTCAAATCAAAAATTCATCACCAAGACCGAAGTTGAGGAGCTTACCCCCTATATTTTCTTCCAGAAGTTATCTGGTTTGAGGTCTTACATTCGAGTCCTTAATCCATTTTGTGTATAGTGTAAGACAAGGATATAATTTCATTCTGTTGCATATAGCAGTCCAATTTTCTCAGCACCGTTTATCGAAAAGAATTTCTTTTCTCCTTGTATATTCTTGGCTTCTTTTCATAAATTAATTGATCATATATTCATGGGCATACCTGTGGATGGCTCCCTATTCTGTTTCATTGATCTCTGTGCTTGTTTTTATGACAATACCATATTGGTTTGTTTATTATGGCTTTGTGATATAATTTAAAATTAGAGAGCTTAATGTCTCCAGCTTTATTTTTCTTTCCAGATATTGTGTTTTAAATTTCCAATGCCAATTGTTCATTGCTGGTATAAAAGGAAGAAATTGACATTTGTAGCTTAACCTTGTAATCTGCAACCTTTCTCTAATTGCTTATTTGTTCTAGGAGTTTTTAAAAGATTTTCTACATAAACGATCATGTCACCTGTGAACAAAGACAGTTTTATTTCTACCTTCCAGGTCAGTATGCCTTTTATTTCCTTTTCTTCTCTTATTGCAGTAGCTAGAGCTATTAGCACAGTGTTGAAAAGGAGTGACGAGAGAGAACACCCTTGCCTGACACCTGTTCTTAGTGGGACAGCTTTAAGTTTCCCACCATTCAGTATGACATTCGCTGCAGGTTTTTTTTTTTTTTTTTGTAAATGTGCTTTATCAGGTTGAGGAAATTCTCCTAACTTTCTAACATTAAGGACTTTTTAAAAACCTAATTAGGCAGATAAGTAAGTACAGAAGCAAGTAAGCAGAATCAGAAACATAGAAGATGCTGGGAGCAAGAACTCTAATTCTGGTAGCTGGGGTCAGAGGGCACTAAAGGGCTCTCCCTGACAGCCTCTGTCCTCCAAGCGGACAGCATTCCCAAGATTGCATAGCACTGGTTTGACAGCAAAACTTAACATAAGTAGCTACTTATTTAAGGCTACTTGGGATCAAGATTAGTTTTCCTTACAAAATGGTCTGAATATATTTTTCCTGAATCACATTCTGGGAATTGGGAAGAGGAATCTCAGCCATTGTGACAGTGTCCAAACACATCACATATTCAATTTAGCATCAACTTTAAAACGAGTTCTAGAATTCAAGTGCTATCTTCATGACCATGCTTAGAAAAATGGGAACGTAACCTGAACTGCTAGCTCTACGTTGCGTGACCCCAGGGCCTGTATCAGTTGCTGAAGTCAATGTTCAGGGGTTCTCTGAGTATCTGGACATGCAGGTCGTGTCCATCATTTGACCGGGCTGCCAAAGTTTATTCTGAAGTGGGCGACGCCCCAGTCCAACTTGTCAACATGCACCTGAGCAAGAGCTCGGACAGGCTAACGTATTTTATATAAGGAGCTAACATAACAGTAACGACGCTCATCAGGCTATGTCTAAGTGATGACGCATCCAGAGTTCTAGCATAGGATTCCACAGAAAGGGTGCTTTGAAGACCATATGTGATTAAATAATTCGAATTTGTGCTATTGTTGGAATCATCTTCCCCAGCTTTGGGAAGAAGAAGCCCTGGGAGAAAAATGGACCCTCTTCCATCGGGTCCTCAGTGACGTGGGCTTGAGAACACGGGGGGGCTGTGCTGGTGCACATGGGGGAAGGTTGGGCAGAAGGTCTTCTCTGCAGGACCAGCCCTTTCTCCACCTGAGAACGTCCCCTTCCAGATTTAGCTTCTTCTGCCACTGACAGCTCCGCTCCGCACTGGAGTGGACTCAGAAAAGCAGGACGGGATGTGGGCAGCACGGGATCTGCTACTACGGGAGGGAAGGAGAAGGAGGAGAAAGGACACCGTGGTGACAGCGATTGGGAAGATTTCCTGAAAGTCCTCGGAGCCCCCATGTATGTAGTGCGCACTCACATTCTGTCGGTTTTCTTTCTCTTGCCACTGAAAGCATGCCTGTAGACAGAAGAGTGTAAGCACGGAGGACAGGCGAAGGGACACCGACACGAGCGTAACAGGTGTCCTAGGAGAATTGAACAGAAAGCAGCACCTATTAAAGATGTCATGAAAACGATCTTCTCCGAAATAAGGGGTCTAAAGCAAGGGCGTGTGCTAGGAGAACTAGACACGGAAGGGCTACCCCAGAACAAGACTGTTAATATTAATAGCCTTCTAAATACGAGGCAAGAGTGTGATGACCTGATTAGCACCCAGCCCTCCTCCCTCCCGGGAGAACCGCATTATCTGGAGGAAAGAGGCCCAGCCGACTGCACAGTGATGTTCACTAAAGAGGCAGAAGCGCTATTGGAATATTTTAGGAAAAGAAAACTTTGACCCAGAATATTACCCCAGATTCCCCACTGTTAACTCACACACACACACAAATGACCCAAACCAACTTTTTACACAGAGTGCAATTCAAATACTAGCTAGCATGAAATCTTGAGGTGGGGGGCAGACTGGGGGACCCCAAGGGGAGCTCCAGAAAATCAGGGGATAAGCGGGACAACTCGGTATGAAGCCTGGGGCGACAGATGCAAGCTACCCTGTGTGGCAACTATGGTTACAGAATGAAAAGTAAATGTTACAAAAGAGCAGAGTGTACAGTCATCACACAATTAATGAAAATGCAGAAGCGAGGGGGAGGGAAATTGGCAGGGTTCGCGGATACGTTCATCTTTCATAGAGTCGGGAGACGTTTCTGACATACCCTGTGCGAGCACTCAAGAGACCGAGACGTCGGTTTTATGAAGAGAGGTAACCAAGAGAAAGACTCACGGCAGAAAGACGACTCCCCAGTTCTCAGAAAATCAGGCCCCGGCAGGCATCTACACAGAAACGCCAAACACAGATCGAACAGCAAACACAGGAGAATGGAAGCTTTAAGACAGAAATCATATCGTGAAATGGTGGAACTTAGGCTAAGCATACTTGTCATGCCAATAAATATAAGGAGATGTAATAAAATATAAAGATAAGAAATGTACCCATTCCCTTTTATACATTGCTCACACTGAATAAGGAAGACAAACCAACCGTGTGCTGTCCACAGCCTGGGCAGCTAAGAGCTCGGGGGGAGCCGAGATGTGCAAGCTAGTCATGCTCGGGCTCGCGGGTGGGCACCGAGGATGCCAGCAAGGTGGCCATGGCGGCAGCAGCACAAGGAGGAAGGGGGAGGGCGCATCGCTCAGCGGATCTTCGTGGTCAAAATGCAGAGCGCGGGATCTGAGGCAGGACGCACCAAGGGCAAGACTAAGGCTGATGAGGAGACTTGAGTCCCCTCTCTGGGCCTCGGGGGGCTGGACGGGAGCTGCTGGGTCACGATGGAGGAAAGCAAGAAGGTGGCTTGATGAAGGAATTCGGTTTGGTGTGCAGGACCCTGGGGGAATCTTCCTTATCTATGCTGGCCTTGGGGGCAGGTCTGATTTATCGGGTGGCTTTTTATCAGGGGAGCAAGACTGATGGATGTCTCACCAGACACGAAGCATGCATGCATGGTCCCCAGGCCACAACCTGTCCCAGAGCAGAGACGTCCAGCGGACTGGCCCATGTCAGGGGACCGCACCTCTACCTTTCCCGGGGGAGAAAACAGAGGCCAGGTGCAGGGTGCCGGGCCCCCCCTTAAAACGGCCACGTGTGAATTTGAGTCACAGGACGCTCCCTTATCCGGGCTCTTGCTTCCGCCACTTTGCTTGTCACGTTCTCTCCTTACTGAGACCTCCGTGATGGGATCCTTTTTAAATGATAGGAACACCAGTTTCAATTTGGGTGGGAAATGGGTTAAGGCTATGATTTTGATATAGAAGCCCTTGCCGTTCCAGGCAGGTGTAGGACAGGGCTGCTCTCCCCAGTGACTGGTCTCAGCTCCCGTGGGACGCGTGGGCAGGCAGGACAGCCTGCAAGGCCGGGCTCGCGGGCTCCATGGCCTTAGAATCCACCTGGTTCTTACTCTGCAAGTGGAAAACTGAGCCCAGAGGAGGGGAAGTGCTTGCCCGAAGGCTGGATCAGGCGCTGCAGTTCGGGCGTGCAAGGACCCACGTACAGACACCTGTGGTAGAGAACCACGTTACAGCGGACACACACACACACACACACACACAAGCACAGTGCTGCAAAGGGCATACAAATGATCATGTGCACACGTGCGAAACAGGTTGCTTTTGCCTTAGTTATTTCTAATGGGCCACGACGCACATCCCTATTTCCTCCTCGAATTTCTTCACAGAGAACACGCGGGACAGTTGCCCTGCTCTCTGCAGCAGTAACTGCACCTCAGAGTCGCACGGCCACTTCCACGGAACGGCCAACGTAAGTGTAAGTAAGACCTCGTTTGTCGCAGGGAGACCCACCTTGGTGGGCGAGCAGCAATCACAGTAACCTCTGCTACTGCGTTCACGTTCGGAGATGGGAAACAAAAAACGTCTGCCTGCGGAGGCAGCTGGGACAGGATGGGGGGCGCAGTGGCACGTTGGCTGACTTGCAGTGTGCGGCTCACGGGAGCCAGGCTCCCCTTTCCCTGCCCGCAACACAGCCACAGCCCGCTTGGGTTCGCTGTCCACACCGCTGCCCTGTCCCCTCTGCCGTGAGCCCCACCCGCTGTGTTATTTCTCCGTTAAAAATTCGTCAATGGTTTTGCATAAGTAAGGAGTGCTTCATCGCCATCCTATTAATAGCCCAGATTTCACACTTTTTTTCAAGTCTGCTTTGAAAAACAAGATTTTTTAAAAATCTGATTAGCATCGAGACTCCACCTTACTGGAAAGAACTTGCATGACAGAACTGACAGCCATCTGGGACCTGCTCGGTCCCACGAGTGAGCCGGTTGGTCACCTTGGCAGAGAGACTGTGGTTGGTTAACGGCACCTGGGAGCAGTCCCAGGACCTGGACAGGTGGCCAGACACTGGGTTCCTTGCACGTGGGCCTGTGCCTGTGGTTCACTTGTGAAAACGGGCATTTGGCATTTCCTCGTAGTTAACGTTTTATGTTGTGAAGCTTTTTATATCCCAGGATTTCTCCTTGTTGCAGGTGCCGTTGAGAGCCGTCGCTGACAGAGTGAGGGCACAATCGGGAGGTGCTGTTGATGCCCTCAGTGTTCACGGAGAGAGCAGAGCCTGACAGCGCCATGGCCTCCCTCCTGCCTGCACCCCGCGGCCTCTGGCTGCCTCGTTTGCCATCTCCGAAAGTGTGCCGCACCCCGATCAGTAAATGAGGAGCCCGGAGAGAGGGCGCGTGCCAACTGCGCCTGCTTCAGAAAATCCTTCCTGGCAGCCGCGGAGGGGGATGGAAAGAGAAGAGTGCTCTTTCCAGCTCTTCTAGTGTGTGCCTTGTTCCAAGCCTTTGTGCTCCCTCGGTTAAGTTTCACACGGCTCTGTAGGAAGCTGCTATTACCATCCCCTCTTACTGATGAGGGAGCTGGGTACAGAGAGGTTAGGTAAGTTGCCCAGAGCCACCCAGCTCTCAAGACGCAGAGCCTACTCAACATGCAGAAATGTCCTCGAAGCACGGCTGATCTTACCTCGGCACCCCTGGTGTTCAAAAACCTCAATTCCTCTCATCTCCTCAGTCACCTGCGAGCTGCAAGGCAGGTGAAGAGACCCGGAAAATGCATGCAGTTCAAAGGGTCCAGAAGCAGAACCGAGAATCTTAGGGAGGCCTGATAAGATTAACAAGAGGATTAAGAAGTATCTAGAAGACTCCAGAAATACAGGGATTTCTCTCTCAGTTTTTATGACTTTCTTGTTAGGGCCACGTCCCCTGGGCAGGGGTTTGGAGGGAAGAAACACAGAGCATGATGGAGCAGTCATCTGTGTAAAGCTGAAGCTACTTTTGTTTATAATTAGTGTCCCTCTTGTCCCTCTAGGAGAAGGAGTCTCCTAGACACACCGACGTTAGACGTCCTTAACTTGAAAAGCTCAGGCCACAATTCCTTATTTCTTTTTTTTTTAAAGATCTTATTTATCTATTTAGAGAGCGAGAGAGAACGAGCAGGGGGGAGAGGGGCAGAGGGAGAGAAAGAATCTCCAGCAGACTCCATGCTGAGCGTGGAGCTTGACGTGGGGCTTGATCTTATAGGCCTGAGATCATGATCTGAGCTGAAATCAAGAGTCGGATGCTTACCTGACTGAGCCGCCCAGGAGTCCCTGCAGTTGCCTATCTCTACTTCCCTCGCTTTGCAGAGAAAATCGATTAGCTAGAAGGTAGGACAGTGCTGATTGTTGAACATGAAAATGTGACTTGACGTTTAAAGCTGCAACATGTCCCGGACCCAAGGTGAGGGCAGCAGCTCGTCTTCCTGGGCTCCCTGACTCTGTGAAGTCAGCTGAAACTCAGGACAGGTGCAGACGTGACCCTTTCTAGTCACTGCAACTGCAAACCAATAAGGCACACAGAGCACCTGCTGGTCCCCTATTCTCCTAACAACTAGGAAAATGCAATGGTTGTTTTTTAAAAAGATATCATAAAAGCGTTTGATTAAGGATGAAGGGAGACCGATCTCAGGTGTAAAACCATTGTTGGAATGGAAATAGATTTTCTAGATCTGTCCAGCTACCCATCGTGGGAAGGCTGAACCAACAAAAATATATTTTGTGTGTGTGAGTCAAAATACCCATGTTTTGGTTTCTTTGGTTTCTCTCACAGATCAAAAGCTGTGATATTTTTTTACCAGCCTCCAATCTACTGATAAAATTAACCATTTTCATACTGAAATAACCTAATTTGGTAAAAGTGAGAATTAAATAGATTAATTTATATCATTCGAATATTTTCAAATCAAATGATGATGCTAAAAAAATTAAAGTGAGCAGTCACCTGGGGTGATAGTGTGTGTGTGTGTGTGTGCACATTTCATTCTAGGAGAATTCTGCACACGCACACATCGCACGGTCTTTCTTCGGAAAACAATCTTTCCAAGTCTCCTTTAGAAGTTACCAGTAAATTACTTTACGTGTGGGATATAAAAACCCTTTCTGAATAGTAGCTTATTCCTTGGGGTTATGCTGCTACTCTAAGATTTATAATCTAACTCATTTTAAATATTTATTATATTAAATCCGTCCACTTCAACTTCTTACTAGTAGTTGTAACTCTTTAAATAAAAGAAAATTCTCCCTCTGTTCAAGGTAATGTGATGGGGTGTAAAACTTGGGTCATCTGCTCAGAGAAACATCTTCTAAAGTCTGTGACCGCACAATTTTTCCAGAATAATTAGATCACAGCCGTCACTCAGGTTATTTTTGTTAAGGAAGCAAAGTCTCCATTTCTTCAGACGACACTTGCCAACTCAGAACTTCAGTGACACAAATCGGGGAGTTTCGTAAATTCCCTCCACTCTCAAGACTCGTTTCCTCTATCGTGGAGCGCTGACGGGCTGGGCAGGCGGAAATGTGTGGTTCTTCCCCACAAATGTTTTCCAAGATGGGGTAACTGAGCATAGTTTATACAGAGTACGTGTAAACTAGAGCACAGTGTGTGTATGCGTGTGTGTGTGCGCGCACGGTGACTTTGTCTCCAACTATGGACACAGACGGACACGGGTGGAGGAGGGAAGACAATTTATAAAGATTTTCTCGCAACAGCAGCACAGCAGACCGCAGCCAGAATCTGTGAAAACTGGACAGGTTCTCGGATTTCCCCAGGACTGTGGGCGAGCAGGAGTCGGAGCCGGGAGGGAGGTCCCCGCGTACCCTGCCCTTACGACAGATGAGGCCGCCACGGGGGACGGAGGGGGAGAAACTTGCCCCTGGTCACCCTGTGGACATGGGCAGGGCCGGGCTGTCAACCCGAGGCCATCTACCGGATAGAACCTTGTGTGACCTTCACCAAGCGACCGAACGGCTCCCTGCCTGGGTGTCCTCGCCTGAAAGGACAATAATGATATCACTGCACAAGTAGGGTCGTTACAGGATTGCATGGGTCAAAGGGAGTGACCACCAGCAAAGTACCGAGACCCGAGCCTGGTGCCTCGGAAGCACCTTTCCCAGGCAGGCCCGTGGAGAGCTAGTGTGGGCTGCTCTCCGGGTCCCGGCCTCTGGGGGTGCCCAGTGTTTGGGAGGCAGGGCGGCAGGTGGCCAGAGACGAAGGGAAATCAGTTCTATCCCTTCTGTTAACCTCTTGATCCTGCCCAGAGACTTCTGGAAACACATGCAGGTACAGGGGGTAATCACAGCAAATTTCATGTCGGCCCAGAAGCCGAGGGGTCGCACAAAAACGCTCTTGGGTTTTCCCCTGTGAGCTCCCGGCTTCACGCGGACTCGGCCTCCCCTGGGCCCTGGGCTGCCCGGGCCCGGCTCTCTCCTTCCGCTCTGCGTCCCTGCCGTCAGCCCACATCACGCTCCCAGTCTAGCACATGCACCACAGTCACCTGGGAGACCTGCTCGAACCCCAAGCGAGCCCTGAGTTTCCGATTCGGGACGTGTGCGTAGGCCCCGAGAACAGGCATTCCCACCATGTCCCAGGTGAGGCTGGCGCTGGCTGTGTGCGCGCCCCACGCCCAGACCAGGGGTCCCTGCCACAGAGGAGTCCGGGATGGGCCCTGTGCAGACAAGAGGTGGGTCCTCCGTTGGACTCTGCAAGGAAAAGGCCCCCAAGCCCCACACCTCCTCCTGCCGCACCGAGGACTCCCTCCGGGCATCCTAGGGCTTTGATGGTGCCCGGAGAGCCCTGCCATCAGGGGCAAGGGCACATCCTGCAGCAGGTGGGCCAGAGCCCCTGTCCTGCGCAGGTAGAGCCCCGCCGAGTCAGAAAGCAGGAAGCCTTCTCCAGGGCCTGGCTACGAGCCGCTACCTCCCCGTAGACCTTCTCCCAGGAACATCGGGGGAATTGAGGCCAACGAGAGGCTGACTCCATTATCGCTTCCCCCGCGGCATCCCGAGAACCAGAGTCTGAAGCTTCACATCACAGCTGACCTGCTTTTCAGCCCTCGTCCTGCTCTTGAGAAGCAGAAAAGCGTATAAATCCCGACTCTACAGCAGGGCCAGCGGGAGAATGCTTCCCACTGAACTCTGTGGCCTGGGGACACCCGGCATGTCTCTTCAGGAGGGGTCCCGCTCTGGCCAGGGCCCCCCAGGGCAAGGACACACGGGGGCAGAGCCACTCCCTGCAGGTGGTCCTCTCCTGACCTTGTGCCACTTATGTGACTCTCAGAGCCTCGATTCGCTGAGCTGTAAATGGGAACAATGCCGGGGCTCGCGGTGAGGACGAGTGACTGGGCCCCACCGCCGGATAAGGGCGGTACGGGAGGCGCCCGCAGGCCCACGGCCCCTGCAGAGTTTGCTGGGTCGGCGAGCAGTCTGGGACAAGCAGGCGCGGTTCTGGGGTGAGCCTCACGTGGCCCAGCTCAGCTCTCCTGACGATGCCAAGCTCCCCGTCCTGGCTGAGTTCCTGCCTCCCTCCGGTCCCCCCACACCCCCATCCTGTCCATTCGCCCACGGGCACCACACAGCAGTTGGGGGTCATCTCGATGTTTCTCCCCTCACTGGGCCCCATCAGGTCCCACAGGCTACACAATGTACCCTGAACATGTCCACCTCCCCTTCTCTGCGGCCGCACCCCTACTCCTCCCCCCAGCCTCTTTCTTCTCTTGGTCCTGCAAGATTCCCCTGTCAGCGGTCACATTCACGCCTCTCTCATCCATTATTTCCTCGGCATTCCGGGGAACCTGTAAACGCGCACGTGGGACCCTTCTCTTTGCCACGCGTGCAAACTGCCTTAGGCTCTGTACCTTCCCTCCCAGCTCCTGGTTCGTCTCCAGGGATGAAGCCCAGCTCATCCAGCCACATGACCTCGGCAAATGGCTTAACCTCTGTGAGCCTCAGTGTTTTCATCTGTAGAATGGGGATAATTTTGTGACGATTCCAAGAGGTAACGTTAGTAAGAGATCAGCAAAAGAGCCAGCGTGAGATCTCTGCGGGCCTCCCTGCTCAGCACGCCCCGCGGAGACAGATCAGAGACCCAGGGCCGGCTCAGACACTCCTGGCGCTGTGACGAACGCAGGTGGCTACCTACCTGAGGCTTTTCCTGTTTCATCTTTTAAATGCAAACAAAAAGCCCAGCACTCAAGCTGTGGAAGAACAAATGCTTCCACGTCATCAAAGCACATGAGACCGTGAGTGTGTCGTGGTAGGTACGCAGACGTGCAAATTCTTTAACCGTCAAGACTGCCCTGTGGAAAAGAGGGCTCGCTACCCTCAGAAATAGACTTTTCTCACATCCCCTCTATACACGAAACTTCCTTTTTATCTACGCCCTTAATACTGCAAGAAATACATGTACGTATATACAATTTCATATACAGAAATGTAATCAGACAGCCTACCACGATCTACTGAACCCCGAAAAGGGTTTTGTTCGTGGCAGGTGAACAAATGGGGTAGTCTCATCAGGGCCCGAAGGGGCCCGCTTGTGGCTGCTCCAGGGCCGGGCTGACGGTGGCTGCTGTCAAGATGGCTGCAGGTGCGGGGAACTGGGGAGGTCACCGGACACTGGGGAGACTCTCCTCCACTTGGGTCCCCCACTGCCCTGCACTGGCTCTGCACGTACCCCTGGCCCGCTGGGTCGGGCTGCGGCCGGGAAACAGGATCCCAGGCACAGAAGGAGCTGTGCGGCTTTCCGATCCTTGACATCCTGCCCGGGCTCCCTCAGTACCATGTGGACGCAGCACCCACCCTGCACTCCCGATGTTTGGGGCCCCTCCCTCTCGGTTTCCTGGGCTGTATCCTCGGGCCTCCTGTCACTCTCAGCAGCAGTGACAACTGGCTGGGGCCACACCTGACCTCCTCTGTACCACCCCAGGGCTCTCCTTCAGAGAAGACAGCCCACTTTTTCTCCTTGAACTCACAAACCCACCACAAGCCCACCCAGACAGAAACTGGTGCATTTCGAAGCACTTTTTGAACCCCGCATCTGGGCTCGGTGGGTCACCTGGGATGTGGTGGCAGGGCTGGCACGTATCAGCGTCCTCATGCAGGCGTGAGACGGGCACGCGCTGTTCTTTCAGATCACGCTCGTTTAAGAGCTGAGCTCAACCTAGACCACAGTTTGATTTCTGTCTTTGGGACCTTTGATAGCTTTTCCAAGTAATTAACTCCCGACTGCCATTCCCCTGTGCATAGAACAGAGCCCTGGAGCAAAATCCCCGCTGCCCAAGCCAGCTGCTCCCAACGAGATCCGTCTTTAGAAAAGGGGTGCCCCCTGACTTGCAAGGTTTCCCACATGTACCCTCTCTGTCTCTTTTTTTTTTCTGTTAATGAAAGTATTGATTTAATTATTTAAGCATTTAAATTTCCTTTACAAGATACGTGATTTAGGGAAAACAGAACAGGTTGGAATCGAAATGATGGCATTGGCTCGGCTTCTAGCGCTGATCACCTGGAAAAAGTCATTTATTTTTTTCTGCTCCCCAAATTGTTCGCATGTAATGACAGAATTAAAGTTTATTATCTAATCAAATTCTGTGAGTGTGTACATATGCGCATGGAAAGTGTGAAAGGAGTGTGAACTTGTGTGTATCTGGGTGTATTTATCTGCATCTGCACACCCACATTCACACCCAAACAGGCCTCCTAGCTTCTTACAACAAGGCAGCTTGTAAACAAGGAGGCTGGAGGAGGTGAGAGCGAGGTCCGGTCCTGGGTGGACATCATCTGGTTCTAGCCCTTAAAATGCCCATTATCTTCATCCCTCCATCCAAGGCCACTGACCCGCGGGAACTTGTGAGAAATGCAGATTCTCAGGGACTGTGGGGGAGACGCTCTGCCCTCTTAGCTGCGGTCTGCCCTCCTTGTGATTCCGAAATGCACTAAAATGTGTGAGCCCCTGGGTCTGAACGTTCCCAGGGAAGAGCTGTAGGCTCGAGCCGTAGGCAGAAGCGGAGAAGGTAATCAGGGGGAAAGGCAGCGTATTCTGCAGAGAACTCGGGTCACAGGTGGTAGGGACAGAGCCTGGGGGCCCAGCAGCAGCGGGCACGGGGCAGTGCCATTTAGAGTCGTGGGGAACTGGTGTGGGTGTGAGAATACAGAGCAGAAGCCCGAGCAGCAATAAGAAAGCCGTAGCCCTGTGCTCTGTGTGAGCTCGTTGTTCTCATGCCAGGAGCTGCTGGCTTGAGATCCTTCCTCTTGCAGTGGGTCCCGGGGGGGCTCCGCTCCATCTGTCCTTGGCCGCAGTGGTCTCTGACCCCCACAGCTACCTGCGGCACAAACCCCGAGGCCGGGAGAGCTACGGCTTCTCAGGCTGATCTTGCACGTCCTCTCCAAGATTCTTCTAATTTCAGTCTTAGTTTTCCCCGCAATGGCAGTGAAGGAGCATGTCTACGTTCAGAAGAAGGAAGAAAAGTCCTGGAGTGTCCATGGGCTCGAGATGAACTTGGCCAGAGACAGTTGTCGGAGTGAGAATTAACCTATGGAAAGGACAAGGCGGGAACGCAGCACGGAGCAGAGCCTCGGTCTTCAGGATGCCATGCTGTCATCCCGACAGCGCCCTGATGGGGGCATCCCACCTTCCCGACTTCCCGGCCAGGGCCAGCCATGCTAGCCAGCTGTAACGTTTGCTGCCTGCGCCACGGCACATGGTGGCAAACTCATCGTGATAGACCAAGACGCCGGGGTTCCCAAACCGGCTGACGGCCACTCTGAGCAGACCGTGGCTGCCCGAGTATGCGGTGGGCTGGGCATAGGGGAAGGCAGGCTTTGCAAAGCGTGGAAGGAAACTTTTGAGGGTGATGAATATGTTCATTTTCTTGGTTATGCTGATGGTTTTACAGTTCATTCGTAGGCCAAACTCAGCAAACTGTATACTTTAAAGGTACCCAGGTTATTACATCTCGGTCACACATAAAGCTCTTAAAAATTGTATTACACTTACACCTTACTTTATGGAATAAATGCATTCCTACGAATCAAGTAAAATACAACCAACCAAAGAGAAAAACAGGTAGGAGCTCGAATAAGCACTGCGCAAGAGAGAGTATCCAAATGTCCTGTAATTGTATCTCCTTCGTAAACTGCAAGTCAGGATTACACTTACGACATGTTTCCACGGTCCGCCTGCCTGCCCCACTGGCTCTAGAAGTCTAAGGATGACGTTCGTTGGTGAAGCGTGCAGTACTGGGAGCTCCTGGGCACACTTGTGGGGAACGCAAACTGCTGTAAACCCTTCTACACTGGCAAGACCAGCTGAAGTCCAGCATAGACCCACCCAAGCCCCAGCAGTCCCCTTTCTAGGTATGCACCCAGCAAAACTGCACACATGCACAAAACAACGTGTATGCGGTGCTTCTACTCCTTGTAAGAGGCACTCTTCGTGAAAGCCGAAATCTGGAATCCGTTTAAATGTTGCCGGCAGCAAAAGGAAAGGTGCACCCTGGTTCATTCACCAGCAATTGGTTTCTTGTAACAAGTAACAGGTCCTTCCTCTTTAAAGTGGATGAGAAAACTAAAGGTCACAGGCACAAAGAAACTTGCCCTCGGTCACAAGATAACAAGTGGTCAGGTTACAATGCAAACTCCGACAGTCTGGCTGCAAACATAGTTCACATTTCCAACACACTGCCTAAAAAAGAGAGGGCATGTCAAGTGTTTGCAGGAAGCGGAATGTTGAAATTGACAAAGTCTGTCCCTTTCTGTTGCAACTTTTGCTGTTTCTTCATGTACGTTTCCACCCCCAACCTAGCAGATAGCAAACAGTACGAGGACCATTGTCCAGCCTTATGGAGAAAATATGCATTTGAATCCAAACTTGTCTTGCCGTAAAAACATATAAAAATAAACTCCACAGGGATTACCAACTGAAATGTGGAATGCACGACTTTCAATCACTTACCAGAATATTAGGAGAATGACAGAGTAATGTGGAACTTCATTAAAAAGACACAGAAAGGGAAGAAAAATAAAGGAAACAATTGATGCAAGTACATTAAATTTTAAAATTGCTGTTTGTTAAAACAACATAAAAATAAAGACAGCCCGGAAGAAAGTATTTTCCCTGCACTCAGCAAAAGTTCAACAGTGAATACATAATTTCAAAAAATAAGTAAGATCTTTTTTTTATATATTTAAATTCAGTTTAATTCACATTGGTTTTTAACTTTCTTTTTTTTTATATTTTTTATTATATTATGTTAGTCACCATACAGTACATCCCTGGTTTTTAATAAGTAAGATTTTTTTAAAAAGAAGCAACATGTGCAAATAACCTGAGTCAATTCACAAGAAAGGCAAGACTCGTCAACATATTTTTGAAACGTTCAGCCTCATTGGTAATTGATGAAATGAGCATTTAAATAATCAGATGCCATTTCTCATTCATCTTACTGAAAACAATGAAAAATCAGAGAATCCTAGGTGTCAGAGAGGGTGGGGAACGGCCCGAACTCCTACACACCCCACGCAGGCCTGTGACTCGGTGCCACTATGGAGGCAAACCTCCTGGCCCCCGCGGGCATAGCTGAGGACTTGCAGCCCGGCAACGTCACTCCTGCCGTGTACCTGGACGCCCGCACTCGTTGACGGGGTGCCACATGAACATAAAACACGCTCGTGCAGCCATTGTTTGAAATAGCAAAGAGTAATAACAAATACGCACAATCCGAGTACGAAGGGAGGAGGACTATTCAGAAGTACGAGTGACCGTCCGCTCCTCGCTGCAGGGGGTCCCACAGGTGCAGCAGGAAGTGAGCAAAGAAAGTCACAGAGGAATGTACACTGTATGGTGTCACGTCTCCCTGGGGGAAAAACCTCACCGTAGGTCGTCCTCCAGGCCCTCGTGCTCCCAGGCTGACCTCTAGGCTTGGTGATCGTGAAGACATCATTTTATTAACGGAAGCCTCCATCCATCAGTATGGGTACTTCCTGTGGTTCTCCTGGGTCTGGTCAGCCTCTTCTCGAGAGAGCGGCCACAGCTCCCTGACTGTGGGCTGGCAGGGAGCCCCCGGGCCTCAGCTTAGGGGCGCCAGCCCCCCGGAAGCAGGCTGGGCTCTGACCCAGGTGCCGTGTCCAGGAGGAGGCCGCTCTGGGGCACCGGCTGTGTGACTCCCGTCTACTTCCAGGAAGATCTCACGTCCTTAGTGATTACGTCTTTGTTTTCATCCTGGGGCTCAGCTCCTGCTCCACCTGAACACGGGGTGCTATCCCTTCACGCCTTCTGCAGAGAGCATTTTTTGCTTTTTTAACTCATCGTTTTGGCTTGTGCTTCTCTGCACACCCATTCTCCCTCCGTACTGCTGGACCCTGGGAGTCAACACGGGGAGAAAATTTGCTGCTGCCTCCCCGGGATTCTCTCTGCGCAGGGTCCCCCAGGCCTGTCCCCCGCCCTGCAGCCAGCACTCAGTCCTATGACTCTGGGCTGCCCCACGCTCCCTCTGTCTGGACTGACTGTCTTCCCAGGAGGACAAAAGCTTTTTCCAGCCTTCAGACTCCAACAGAAACAGTGAGTCTCTTTGGGTCCGGAGCCTCCTGGCCTTCAGATTGGAACCCTGTCCGGGCTGTCCTGGGCCTCCTGCTTGCCCGGTGCATGCCTTAGGCTTGTCAGGCTCTGTAATTACACCAGCCAGTCCTTGCAATACACACACACACGCACACACACGCACACAGGCACGCTCACACCCACACCCCTACTGGTTCCAGTTCTCTGGAGAAGCCTTACTAATAATACAGTAGGATTTTTGGAGAAACACGTTTGGCTAACAGCAGCCTCTTGTGTCGGCTGAAGTAAAAGGAAGCCTTACCTTTTACATCACCCTCAAAGCCTATATTTGGAACGAAAAGAGGACAGAGTGTAACTCTTTCAGAGAAGGCGTATGGCCCACCGTCCTCGTGGTGGTGGCTGGATGGGCAGAGTGACGACAGAGGGAAACGTCCCACCCAGCGATCACTGGTTTTGGGATATTCTCTTTAGGAACACGTTGCTGGGAGGAAGGTCCTTGGAATGGAACTTGCATGGTTCACTTCTGTCCCTGGGTTTGCTGGGACACGGAGAAGCCGGCGGGGGCGGTGCTGTGAGGAGGCGCGGGATCCAGGAGCAGGTGGCTGCGGGCACCCTCTCCTTGGCCAGTGGTAGACGTCCTGCCATTTCCAGGAGCTGCGGCGGCTTTCTGACTTGAAGAGGCACTTAGGGCCATCGCGTGCAGCCTGTCCCTTGTTCAAACAGCCAAGGGCAAGTGCGGTCTGGGGAAATGAAGCGAAGGAGAAATCCTTGCCCTTGAATAATTAATTACCTCATCTTCCTCTCCCAAAATTGGTTTATTATCTCAAATGGGACTCCTTCAATACCCATTGCCCCGTGCATAAGTGACATTTAAATAAAAGTCTTGTGGCATCCTGCTTCGCTTCTTTGTTCCGTAGGAGCCTCTCCTGCGTGCAGGGTTGAGGGACTTGTGAAAACTGTGCTTTTGAAAAGGACGCAGCTGGGCAGCAAGTCATTTCTCACTCCTTTGTCCTCTTGTTCCTGGGTTAATGGCAGCCTGAACTTCCGTTGTTTCAGCAAAAATGCCTGGCAAACTGAAAATGTCTTTCCCAATATTTTGCTATATCAAGACAAGTTAGAATCGTTTTCTGGCAGGAGAGACAGTCATAGAGGGAGCACCCAGCCTGCGCTGGTCTCTCCTGACACATTCTGGAAGCTCAGTATTTGTAGCACAGCTATTTTTTTTGCAAGTCATGTATTATATGGAGCTAAACCTCACATAAATCCTCTATTTTGTTCGAGTTACCTAGAACATTGGGATTGGGAGTGTATCTCCCTTAACTTACAGAGGATGGGGTTAAAAAATACACCAACAACGAATCATGGAACACTCCATCAAAGGGTAATGGCATACCGCATGGTGACTAACATACCATCATCATCATCATCATAATGAAAAAAATACCGAATTAGCCTTAAAAAGTTAAGAATGCTTCTGAGAAAGGAGGAAGTGAAGAGACTATACGAGCAGGGCTATTTTGGAAAAAAAACAGATAAGATACTTTTAAATTTGACCGAGTCTTACTTGAGTCAAATAGGTGGCAACGACCAAGGTTTGCAAATATAAACCCACAGGAAACTTAGCAGGGAATATCCAAATATCCGTATTCATGTGTCTGCTGGAAGCTCTGACTTCTCCGCCCTCAAGGCAATGCCTGTGGACCATCTTTTGAAGCGGCTCTCTGCCCTATGCTCTTCTGATACGATCTGCACATGCTTGTAAGAGTGAGATTTGTGAATAAAACTGCCAGAGCTTAGAAAGTTGTAGTTCGAGGCAAATGGGTGAGTGTCTCTCAAACACAGGGACCAAAACACGTCAGGTCCTGCAGGTGTGGCTAATTCCAGCAAACAGGACCCCTCCTTGAGGGTCCCTGGTGACGCACAGGGTTGCCAAACAGGGACCCACAGTCCTGCAAGGCCTGAGACTCCACAAAGCCCGGAAAGCAATAAAAGGGAGAAAATTTTACATCAGAACTTGTGGCAACCACAGTCCAGGGAAAATGCATCATCTTAGATCCTCCATTACTAAAAAAGAAAGGTTAAAAATGAAGGAACTCGGTGCTTACCTAAAGAATATAGAAATATGGAAATACAAAATGAGAGGAAAAAGAGGGCTAGGGAGAGAGATTTAGCAAAGACAAATTAATAAAATGGAAATAAAAAATGGGACCCATAGAGCTGAAAGGGAGGTGTTTGCTTTTCCCCTTCTACAATATGCTGGTGATGTGTCTTCAAATTTTCTTGGTTGCTTTTGATGAAATTTAGTTTCTTTAAAACAACAACAACAAAATGGACGAAATTCTCATGATCGTGATAAGTGAAAAGAGGGGAAACAGATGTTGCACGACATTGGAGAAGGAAGAAGACACACATACAAGGGCATCAGTGGAATTATGGGAACGGTCTGTACGATCCACAGTGGTGCATGGACAACCTCCTATCAAAACGTCAGTCAGAAGAAGAAAATATAATAATTTTCATAGAAGGATCACAAATGGGTTGGAAGCTCATCATATTTGTAAGAAGACGCGATGCCCACATGACACCACACTTAATTCTACCCGGTCTTTAAATACTTGATCATTTCAGCGATATCGAAAGTGTTCCAGAGCACAGGATAAAACACGAAGTTGTAAAGTCACTCAATTTATTTGAGAAGTATCGTTGTCAGTTCTTTTACAATAATACAGTTTCAAAAGGATATATGTCAATCCCAGTTTTGAACAAAATGTTGAAAAATAGAACTTAGCAATGTCTTTAAAAGCAATTCAAAAGAACTTCGGGAATAGCCAATTACAGAAGGATGGTTCGAAAACAGTAAAATGTTGACATTCAATTAAGACAGAAAAATCATGGGGCGCCTGGGTGGCACAGCGGTTAAGCGTCTGCCTTCAGCTCAGGGCGTGATCCCGGCGTGATGGGATCGAGCCCCACATCAGGCTCTTCCGCTGTGGGCCTGCTTCTTCCTCTCCCACTCCCCCTGCTTGTGTTCCCTCTCTCGCTGGCTCTCTCTCCCTCTGTCAAATAAATAAATAAAATCTTAAAAAAAAAAAAAAAGACAGAAAAATCATGTGAGTATGTTGATGCTGAAAGGTAACATTTAGCAACCATCCGTAATGAAAGGAATAGTGATCCAGTGGCAACTAGATTGATAGAAAGTTTAGTGTTTCCCTTGAAAGTCACTGCATCAGTCCAAGCAAGCAACCTTCATTTTCTAAATAGTGACGGTCGCACCTGCAGAATGGGTTTCCGCATGGGCCAGGGTGACCTCCTAGAGCTGTGATCACATCGCACACCTCCTCTGTTCAAAACCCTCCAATGAGGGGCGCCTGGGTGGCTCAGTCGTTATGCGTCTGCCTTCGGCTCAGGGCGTGATCCCAGCGTTATGGGATCGAGCCCCACATCAGGCTCCTCCACTGGGAGTCTGTTTCTTCCTCTCCCACTCCCCCTGCTTGTGTTCCCTCTCTCACTGGCTGTCTCTCTTTCTGTGTCAAATAAATAAATAAAATCTTAAAAAAAAAAAACCAAACCTCCAATGAAGACCAGTGAGAGGAGGATGGAGACAGGCTGGCCTCTGGTGGGGACGGCAGGGTACAGAACACAGCTGGTGGCCTGCTAGCCTTGGAAGGCCTCTCAGCTTCACCAGGAGGTAAAATTACTGCACTAAGGACAGGTCACTGCCCCTCAGATCGGCAGACCTAAAGTGACCGTCACGGGTATAGGTAAAGAGTGGGAGTGGCCCTCCTTCACTCCTGGGGACACAGCGCTGCGGAGACCATCAGTAAAAAGCTGACCAGTTTCCACGATTTACTGTTGCATTAAAGACACAATTGCAGAGAAGTATTTTTCTTTCCTTTTTAAATGATTTGCTTTTGTAAACTAATTATTTTAAAAATTGTACCTGTCCCATATATGTATGCACGCATCTCTGTATATTCGTTTGTGTATTATTAGGTGAGCAAAGGGAAAAGTATGAAAAGATACTCACCAGGTTATTAATTTAGCAATTCATACAGAGCACTAGCTGGTAGTTGCTGGGCTGGGGGGTGGGAATAGGTGAAATGGGCAAAGGAGATGAAGAGGCACAAACTTCCAGCTACAAAGGCAAGAATGGGGATGAAAACGACATGAGGAATATAATCAGAATAACCGGTAATATATAATAACTTTGTAAGGTAACAGGTGGTGACTGGAGTTATCACGGTGAGCTTTTTGTCACGTATAGAACTGTCAAATCACTATGTTGTACGCTTGAAATTAATATAATATTAAGATAATTTTGTGTGTCCACATACTTCAATTAAAAAAAAATGAAACGAGGGCTTGTTTTTCAGAGAAATGACTGATTCTCAGATTCAGGAAAGAAGGACAAGTAGCTGAAGCAACTTTTGGTGCAAGAAATGCACCAAAATTGGTGAAATGTTACCCAAAACGAGGCTGCGCCAGAGGGCCCTCAGCTACCGCAGAGCCCTTAACAGCCAAAGCCACAGCAGTGTGAGCAATAAGGTAAATAATGTCATGTTGGATTATAACCCAAAGTATCTAATGAGCATCAGTGAGCTGCACCGATGTGAGTCATACAATGGGAAATAGATGAGAAGACGCCACTGTCCTGGGTAGAAAACTACCAGTGATTTGCAGAAATCTTGTACTCTCGAGGAGGTGGGGGGTAGCTCCCCGAGCCGGACGTCCCTACAGAGTACAGCACGGGACGTGGGGACAAGTCCCTTCACTGTGGCGAAGTCGGACACAAGTGTCTCAGCAGGGCCATCAGTTTACCGTCGGAGAGAGCGAGTCACGTGGAGAGCACACACATAGCCTTGATGTGACCGGACGACAGTCTGTCGCTTTGTTCTCTTGTCCAAAATCCGTAATCCTAGTCTATGCATGAAAAAAAAGACAAATCTAAATTGAAGAATATTTTATGAAACACCGACCAGTGCTCCTCAAAACTATTAAGTCCAAAACAGCAAAAGCTGGAGAAGCCGTTCTAGCGCGTGGGGGCTAAGCAGCAGAGAGGGCTGGACGCCATGTGGGACAAGGGCTGTGTGTGAGCAGAGCAGAGAGTGGGAACGGGGTCGACTGGGACTCTCTGAGCGCTCATGGCGATGGTTCTGTAAATGTGCACCTGTTCAAAAAAGGTCAGTGACATTTTAAAATGTATATATGTATTATATGCATATATCTGTATATAGTTATTAGCATATAACTATGTGAGCAGAGAAAGTCGGGAAAGGATACTTAGCAGGTTATTAGTTCAGTGTTGGTCCAGGGAAGGGGTGAGAGGGAGGGAAGATAGCGTAAGCAAGTAAAAAAATTTTTAACCTGCATGCTTCCAAACACCATAAGTGACATGTTATTTGGAAGCATAGACTTTTTTCATTTATTATTATGTTAACACCACTGATATTGTGTGAACGAATATATATGTGTGCGTGTGTATATATATATACACACACTATATAATATATACTACATTATAAATAATATAATATATAAATATAATAATATATACTATATATAATATAGTATATTCATTTATTATATAGTATTCATTTATTATATAGTATAATATATAGTATATTATATAGCATATATAATAGTATATATAGTGTATATATAGTGTATAATATGTAGTATATAATATATAGTATATAATATAGTGTATAGTATATTCATTTATTATTATGTTAACACCACTGATATTGTGTGAACGAATATATATAGTATAGTATATATTATACAGCAGATGGTGGACAGTGGGACCTCTCAGCCTCCAGGACCACTATATATTATACAGTATAATATATACTATACTATATATATAATATACACTATATATAATATAATATATATAGATAGAATATGTGTAATTATATATAATGTATATAATAATATATACTATATATACTATATGTAATATAGTATATATAACATATAGTATAAATATAGTATATATACATGTATAAATATCTATAGTATAAAAACGGTATAAATATATAGCATAAATATATATGGTATACATAGGATAAATACATAGTATATATACTATTATAAATATATAAATACATAATATAAAGTATAAATACATAGCATAAATATATATAGTATATATATATTTTATATATAGAGTATAAATATATTATATATAGTATGTATAAATATGTATAAATACATAGCATAAGAATATATACTATGTTTAAATATACAAATATGTAGTATAAATAGAATATAAATATATAGCATAAGTATATATAAATATATACAAAAATGGTATAAATTTATACATACATAAACACACATATAGGATATAAATTACATGTATGCCAGTTGTCCTGGGGCAGAGAAATGCCAGAAAGTTTTAACTTTTTTCCTTATAGTGCTCCAACTTTAGGTACTGATCCCTTAGTGATTTCTGACTATGTCATGAAAGAAAGAAGGAAAGGAGCCCCAAAGGCCATGCCCGCTGTGGGGGTGCTCTGGCTCCGGGCTGGGCGCAGGACCCTCCGTGGCCAGAGTGGACGGGCTTCCCCAGAGCTGTCAGATCCGAAGCTGGTGCTCGGGTCCCGGCGCACCTGGTCGGGTCAGAGGCAGGACCGGAAGCCCGCTCCCTTGGAGGTTTCCGTCACACTGACGCCTTCGAATACACCTTGTTTGCAGAGCTCCGTCAAAGTCACTGATGTGTGTGCCCACATGCTCCCGCTGCCGGGGCGGGCTGGGCGAACACCCCATCCTTCCTGCCACGTCGCTCCTGCTGCACGGCCTGCCCTGAGACCCCGTTTGGGTGTTGTCACTGGTGAATAAGCCCTTCTCCTGTGATGCACGTTGGAGGCGTGATGGTTGGTTTTCTGCGTCAGTGTGTCTGAGCTCGGGCGTGCAGTCAGCGTGAACGACCTTTCTCCCGGGTGTGCGCGTGAGGCTGTCTCAGAAGAGATGACATGTGGATCAGCAGACTGAGTAAAGAAGGTCGTGGGTGCCAAGGTGGGCGGCATCATCTGTCCTCAGGGGCCTGACCAGAACAAAAAGGCAGAGCGAAGGTGAATTTGCTCCCCTCTTGAGCAAAGCCTCCCTCTTTTCCTGCCCTTGGGCACGTGCACTCTGGGTTCTTGAACTTTCGGATCCAGTGTGGGACTTCACCACCACCCTCCCTGGGTCTCAGGCCTCGGGGTTTGGACTGGACCTACACCGCCGGCCTCCCTGGGCCTCCGGCTTGCAGATGGTGGAAGGTGGGACCTCTCGGCTCCAGGACCACGCAAGTCAGTCCCTCGTGATAAACCCCTCTCTAGACCTACATACATGCTGCTCGTTCTGTTCACCTGGACAACCTGACTGGTACAGAGGGGAGCCCAGGTTTCCAGAACTATACGCCAACTCCCCACGGCCCAGGTGTGGATGCTCTAGCTTCCTTCTCCCAACCCAAGCCTCTCCCCTGTCACAGCCCCATTGTCAGGCAAATGTCTGGGACCTTTGTTCCTTGTCTCTGACCCCTCTGCCCATAGCATCCAGCCCACGGCCTCCCCAGGTCTGCCCCCAGAGCCCCGCTTTCCGTTCTAGCTGGGGAAGCAGGTGACACCGCGAGGAGACATGTGTGCAACTACCCCAGGTCTAATAAGGGGTTCGAAGGCGGGGAGAAGTATGTGAGGTGATGCCGAGCTGGGTGTCAAGCGAGGAGAAGGAAGGGAGCGGAGGTCCGGGGTCATGCCCTCCACAGGAAGGGAGTAGCGTGTTCCCTTCTTCGCCTGGCACGTTCAGGAGGCCGACGGGGCCGGTGTGGCGGGGCGCTGGCAGCCCAGGGGGGGAGAGTGCAGGGAGCAGATTCCGGGGCCCCGGCAGAAGGAGACGGATCCTGGCGGTGGCAGAACGTGTGCGGGCTCTCGTGTGAGCAGGGACTGACTGCCCCTCACTCACACCTTTGAAAGGCTACCCTGGGGTCGATGGTCAGTGAAGGGGGAGTAGAGGTAGAAACACGAAGAGAAAGTGTTTAAAAAGTACCTGTTCTTCAGCGGCTCCCACAGAGAGAGGTGGGACCTGCGTCCCCTCCCCTTGAATGCGGCGGGCTTGGGGTCACTTCTGGAGTCTGGTGCAAGTGACACTGGGTGACAAGCCAGGCCATAGAAGGCCGTGAAGCCTCTGCCTGACTGTCTCGGAAAACCCACCCTCAAGCAGCTTCCTCCTCGGGACTCCCCCTCTTGGAGCGGGGCCAGGCGCTCAGAGAAGCCAGAGTCCCGTGGGGCCACCGCCAGCATCCACCGTCCCGGGGGGAGTGGGCTCTGAGTGGTCCCAGCCCAGACTCCAGACCCATGACCGCTGGCACCCTTGCTGCCGCTGAGGCCCGGAGGTCATGTCGCAGACAAGCTCGCCTTTGGACCCGTGGGAAGTCTGAGCCCCAGGGCCATGACATGTTCCGGGGGTGGGTGTTTGGTGCCCCTGAGTGTGGACTGGCTTGTTTCACTCTGACAGCGACAGCTTGTCACGTCAAAGGCACACACTAGGGTTGACTGGCACCTGGATTAGGCCGGATGCCGGCAAAGCTGGTCACAGATTTTGGGATCTAGCAAAACATCCCGACGCCGGATTTTCAGGAAGAGGAATCGAGAACTCCTAGTTCTCTGGTCTGAACAGTAGGGTAAGTGCTGTGCCATTTCCCGAGGAAGGGGAGGCCCCAGAGGGGAGAGGGTCTAAGGAGGGGGAGCCGGATACACTTGGCTTGTGCTCTTGGCCACGGTAAGCTTGAGATGCATAACAGGTGGAATTGGAGATGACAGGTGGGCAGTGAGTGAGCAAGGCTGGGCCCAGGAAGTGGTCAGGCCTGGGGTATTAATGCCATCAGATGACACGAGGCATTGCACCCTGTGGGGGGAGGTGAGCTCGCCCAGGGAGGGCATGGTGGAGCCCGAGACAAGCATCTGGAGATTATAATGGGGGCTGTGAGCAGGTGTAAACCAGAGCTTCTCAAATGCACGTGCCCCGAGGAGGAGGGAGGGTGGGTCAGCCTCCTGCAGACGCTGCAAAGCAGGTAAAATGCATGCTGAGAATCCCCCACGGGCCTGGACAGGCTCAGCGCCGTGGGTCCGGTCACAGGAGTCCTGGTAGAGGCGTCTCGGGGCCTGGGCTAGAAAGGCCAGGGATTAGAGAGAAGAGAAGATGAAGAGCCCACAGCAGCCTGGGAGATGTCACTGGCAAGAGGTTTCCTGCAAGGAGCAAGGGTGGGGTGAGCGCTGAATGCAAGCCAGGGGCCAGGGAAGGACTTGGGGTTTCTGTCATTGTGCTCGGCTGACCCCGCCATGTGTCCCCTCGATGTTTTCTTAATTTTCTTAGCTTTCTCGGACTGTTGGTGGCTTTTAGGACAGTGGGTTTTCTCGAGCCCTGGCAAGCTGGGAAGGGCTGCCCCGGCCCGCAGCTTCCGCCGAGCAGAACCGGTGAGCGTGAGTGTGCGTTCCTGCCGTGCCGGGTGGGCCACGGCTCTCTCTGCAGGGTTTGCTCGGGCCCAGCCTCAGGGACACACTGCCAGTGGGCACCCTCCTCAGTGGTCGGGGTCTCTTCAGGATGGAGCGTGAGCCCCTTCGCTCTCCCCCGCTACCCGAGAGAACGAAGCCCTGGCCAGCTCTCTCCCCACAGATGGGGGGAGAATTCCAGGCTCCAGGGCCGTGTGCTGCCTGCACGCCTGCCCTAGTGTTGAATGCCTTCTTAAAACTGGGGGGTGGGGTGGGGCATGGAGCTGTGCCCAGACTGCAGAATTATCCAGAATTGCCAAGGCATCTCCCCACAGCTCACGGATCTTTGGCATCTGTACCCAGACTTGCTAAGGAGCAGCGAGTCTGCTAGAGTTACCTCGAAAGCGCCCTCTCCACGTGCTGGGCTCCTCCCTACTCTTGGCAGTCACCCCAAACCCTCTGTCCCCTCTTCATAGCATGCATGCCGTCCCCCGTTGCCACGCCACCTCCAAGGCAGCTGAACACGGCCACAGGGCAGAGTGCGCGCGCAGAGCCGGCACCCCCGAACCCGTCAGCACTGAGGCCCCCCAGATTCCACCCCCCACGCGGAGGCCCTGCTTGGAGCCATAAACCATCTGGCTGTTTCCACCTGCGCCTCTATGTCTGTCCTCACCTCCCCTTCCTTACCTCCCACTTCGCAGATCAGAGATTCCTCCTTGCAGCACGGAGCCTCCTTTATAGAATATCCTGACTTCTTTCCTCCTCGGGGCTCACGAGAAACTCCAAGTTCAGGCCTACGGGCTCGGCTTTCAACATGAAAAGGCAGCATTTACAGTTAGAAATCCCTTCTTTCTGTCTCAAAGCTTGAATTTTGAGATGATTGCCCATCTAGGAATTCCAGAAAATCAGTTCCAGATTTAAAGTCGATCAAAGACTTCTTTTGTCCCAGGTGATCACCAACCATTCCTGGAAGGTGACCGTCCTTAGGGTCAATGGATGGGGACCCACAGAATGCAAGTTTTTTTATTGTGTTTTTTTTTTTGGAAAACCTTTCGAAGATGCTGTGTTACAGCAACACGCTTTAGCAGGCACGACACATCACACGCTCTATAGTTTAACAGCTGTCAAACAACGTGTAGCTTTAGTTGTGGTAAAAAGAAATCCTTCACGTTGATGAACGTGGGGCGCAGCGTTCCTGTGAGTCCCGAGCCACCAGGTGAGCGCGCTGTCACCCCAGGTGAGGAGAGCCAGATTCCACAGGCAGGAGCCTGGACCCACCAGGTCCACCAAGGACTTTGAGTCAGTGATGGAGGAATTAGCAAGCCCTGGCCTGCGCAACGGTCACTAACCCCATCTAGTGGGTTGTCGTCCCTGAAACAAAGTTGTCAGACCACCTGCACAGTGCCCGGTGGGGCGGGTGGGGGATGCAGGAGAGAAACTTCTAATTGTTCGACTGCATGGGACTGTGTTTCTGGTTTTAGTACCATTTTTCAAATGCTTGCAGTCTTTTCCAGCATCCGTATGGAAAACACTGGCCTCTGGGAAAGAAACAGGGTAGCTGGCCAGCTGAAATGTATTTTGTCTTATGTCCTGAAAGTGAAATTAGTATAGTTATTAGGCTATAGTCCTGTGTGTGTCTGTATTTCTGTGAAGATGGTGATTAAATTGAAAGGTACTGGAAGCCAAAAAAAGTGTGTGACTGCGTGTGCGTACCATTATGTGTGTGTATCTGTGCATATGCACCATGCATGTGTATCCGTGCACACACATCATCATGTATGTATATCCGTGCGCCATTACGCATGCATGTCTGTGGGGGGGTAGTGTGTACCCTGTGGAATGATTTCAGGAATTGCCTTTCAGATACAGATGCACTGAGCCTTATAGGAGGCGAAGTAAGTGGACACTGAGCAGGGACTTTTGTCTGACTACTAATATAGGCAACTACTATTGCCTATTCCTGTTTCATGAGGCTCCTGTTTGTGGGAGAAAATTCACTTAGAAAATATGACCAATGGCCCTAAAAGCATTCGGGGGAGGGATGTTCCCAGTCTGCACACAGCCTTCGTAGTGCTTATGCACTCCGTTTTGGGGTCAGAAGGAAATAAGAAGACTTTAATAGTGACCACCGATCATTCATCAGGGAAAGCGTCCCCAAAGCCTCTATTTTTAGAAGGCTTCCCAAAATTAGACAGCAGTCTTCTCTGGTAGACTTGAGGAGCCCGGAATAGACTGCTGCACTCAGACAACGAAGTGGGGGAATGGACGGCAAGATCTCAGGTGCATTAAAATGGGGCAGGTGCCCGGTGCCGCGGGCCACTCAGAGTCGTGTGGACTGGGCACAGCCGCCCCTGATCTGAGTCAGAAACAAGCTTTCCGGTTCACTGGCTTCACCGCGGCTGAGCCTTCTCAACGAGGAAGGCTTGGACTGGAACGGGTCCCGACAGAGGTCTCTCTTCAGGTGCGCTCTACCTGGATGCTGCAGCGGGGGGTGGGGAAAGCTGTAGGCATTTGGGGCAACAACGAGCACGCGTGGCTGCTGGGCGTCTAAGTAAGCCACCCCCGGCTGAGCTGCCCTTCCCGGCTTCCTAGTGACACAGAGCCCAGGGCAGCTGTCCCCCAGAAGCCTCCTCTGCCCCACATCCGATGCCTGTCACCAGCTCGTGGGCTTCACCCCAGCTGCTGGAACAAGAGGACACTTCGTGAACCACTGGGGCCAGAAGAGACCTGCGTGGATCACTGCCTTGATAGCCCCAGAGGGGTCAGCCCTCCCTATGTCCACCCCTCTTTGCTAGGTGACTTTGGGGCCGCTCCTTCTGAGAGCTGGTGACTATTTCCTGTGCCTGAAACAGCGCCAGCCTGGCCCCTTGCTTTACCCAACAGGGTCCGGCGGGAGGGACCACATGGGGCCCCAAGATAAGCTCTAAGTGGCTTCGCCCTGCCCAGGTGGGCATCGGAGAGCGCTTCCAGCAGCATGCGAGAAAGCCAAGGGTGAAAGGCTGGGGAAGAGCGGCCCAGATGGCCTGCCAGACCCCTGCTGGCTCGTCAGAGCCCCTGTAGCCACGGCCATGCCTCCAGCCGCCTGTAGCCCTGTGAGGGACCGGTCAGGACCACTAAAGAAAGGCCAGCAAACCAGGGACTCGTCAAGAGTCACATGCCGCTGTCTTAAGCCATGAAGCTTTGGGTGTTTTTGTTACGTGGCAATTGATAGCAGATACAGAAACTGGCCCCACATCGTCTACACAGACCAACTAAACCGTAGAGGCAGCTTTGAAAAAGGGTCATAGCTTTCTGCAAGTGAGCAAATTGTGACTTTCTGGGGCCAAAGAGCTAGTTAGTAAGAACAGCCAGACTGAAGACCTGCCTCTTCCCCTGCGAGTTGGGGACCTTATGAAAATCACCCCATTTCTCTGAACTTTTCCTCTCTTTATCCATCAAACAGTGATGACAATAACCCTATACCTGATATTCGTATCGAACACAATGAGCAAATTAAATCTGTAAATTTGTCACGCCCGACTGCTGTGTGAGACTTCACGCAACTCCTCACAGGCCTTGCGGTTTTCCCTTCTTTTTCCTTCTTACTGGAATCAGAGGAACGCGGCTGACAGTCAATCAATGTTAATTTGAGAAAAGAGAGGGAAGATGTCCTGAGTTAGGAGAAATTTGAATTATTGAAGAATTTTATAGAAATAGGGTGAGGATACAGAGTGCATGTTAAGAAAGACGTTATGTTTTGGCTTTAGTTAAAAAAAAAATCCTTTTAACGTTTAGCTGTGTCCAAACATGGAATGAACCCCCTCCGTGTAGGGTCGAGGGCTTCTCAACTGAGATAGACTGTCTCAACGTTTGCACGCAGCGGGCCAGAGTACAAACGGAGGCCCGCAAGGCGTATTTTTGTACTTAAATATTTAAAGGAAATAAATCAAGCTGACAAACTCTTAAATAAAACATGTTCCATCCTCCTACCTTGAAAAATAAACTGCTATATGCTTCTGGGTTCGCATTTAGAGTGTGAAATTCTTTTGGGTTCCACTCAGTGGTTTTTTGGCTCAGGGAATGTCAGGGGCCCCCACTCCTACCCTTGTCCCTCTCTGCACTGCCCCCCCCCCCCCAGGGAGTGTTGTCCTGGGACTTCACTCTCTGGACACGCCAGCCCCTCATCCCAACTCTGCTCAGATGCCTCAAAGAGCTGCTCGTCGGCCACAGGAGATCACAGCCGCTTGTGAAATTTCTCATAAAGGACCCTCGTGCTCCAAAGAAGGGGCTCGACTAATTAATTGACCTTCTGAGGCCTCTTCTAGCTTGGACTTCTTATAATTCCGTTATTTGCAAACATTGTACACAATGTGAGCTCAGAAAAATGTGAACTAAGGTACAAATGGGTACCTAAAAACAAAAGGAGTTCCATTTCCAATTTATAGTTCAGAGTAGCTCTTACGTTACAAAGTCATGTCTTCTATACACACGATAGGCGTTAAAACATCTCCCAGCTAAGTAACCACACCTCCTGAATGAACAGGGCCTGGACCCATCAGATGATAATGACTGGTGCAAAGCATCTAAAGTACAGATTAATTGATCTTATAATAGGAACTAGAAAAATCATCATAAGTAGATCCGAGTTTGCCCAGGACATCTCTGGGTCTCACCTCCTGTCCTGTTATTAATATTGCTCCTTTCCAGCCTTAAAAATGTCCCAGTTTGATGATAAATTACGTGTTCGCCTTACTCACGGACAGCAAATGACACCTTCTAGATATCTTTTCACTGCAGCGAAGGCACATGGCAAGCAGAAATAAAGATTCACATATAATC
This sequence comes from Ursus americanus, assembly GCF_024610735.1. Classification (NCBI taxonomy): domain Eukaryota; kingdom Metazoa; phylum Chordata; class Mammalia; order Carnivora; family Ursidae; genus Ursus; species Ursus americanus. The sequence continues at coordinate 3,276,889 of NC_142160.1, read as the reverse complement.
AAAGGATTGTTCTAAATGAGAACATCTCCTAGACCATCCTATAGGATCCGCCACCCCTCCCTAAATAAGGATTCCCAGGCCTAGGGAAGTTATCCAAGCCTCCTAGCTCCCAGGGGACCTCCAGGAGAGTGGGGTGCTGTCGATGGTCAGGAACCTGGGGTTGCCGAATGAGGACTCCACCCTGGAAGCCAGCAGGGACAAGGCCAGGACAAGAAGTCAAGCATCTGTGGGGTCTAGTCCCTGAGCCAGACCAGACTGGCTCAGTCTCTCTGCCTCCAGGACCACCAGCAGGACCCGAGCAGACACCACCATGGAACCAGGTGGTCACTTACCCGAAACCATCTGGGGAAGAATGGGAACAGGGAAAGCATATCTGAAAGATGAGGATTTTCCTTAAAAAAAGAGCAACTTGGGACTCCTGGATGGCTTAGTCGGTGGACCACCTCCCTTTGGCTCAGGTCATGATCCTGGGGTCCTTGGATCAAGCCCTGCATTGGGCTCCCTGTTCTGCCGGGAGTCTGCTTCTCCCTCTCCCTCTGCCCCTCTCCCCTGCTCATTCTCTCTCTCTGTCCCTTTTTCTCTCTCTCACTCTCTCAAATAAATAAATAAAATCTTTTTTAAAAAGGAGCAACTTAATCCTTTCAAAAGTAATTAGCAAAATTGATATAATTTAAAATGTATTTCGACTTCGAGACACTGTGTCACCAATAATATGCAAGATTATATTCTCCTCCTTCCTCCACAACCCGACAGAAGAGGACACTTGCAGAGTAGAAGACTACAGCTCATAATGACCGGCTTTCTCTTTGCACATTTTGTCATCGTAGGAAGATCAGGGGACGTGTGCCATCTGGAAAGGGAGATCCTGCTGGTCTTTGGATTTCAAAGCGACCGCGTGGCACTTCCTCACCAGTTAAAACTTCCCCTCCGGGGATAGGGTGGACATTTGGAAAACTTCCAGTAGCGAGCGTAGAGGAGCCAGCCGCGCCCCCTCTCCTTCAGTAAACCCCAACCCCCATCCCCTTGTGCGCCCTTCTCCCCATCTAGTCCCGTCCAACTGGACGTTTGCCTAGTAGAAAACTAGTTGCCCCTCCGAATCCACGTTTTCTCTCCCAGATACAGAAGCGTCTTTCATTCACTATTCCTAATCTTGCACACAAACCAAAGGTTTCAACACCGGAGCCCAGACTCACCCAGATTCTTGGCTGGGCTCTGTGGTTGCTGGTACCGTAGGCTGGGATCGGAGGCTGCTCAAGGTCACGGTTCAGGTCCCCGGTGTTGTGGGGCCAGAGTGCATGCTTCAGAGCTGGGCTGCTCCCCACTGGGTGGGCCATAGGATGGACCCCGTGGCTGTTGGACGCCTCTGACTCCTCGTCCCGGAGGGGCAGACTTGGAGGCTATGCTGGGCGGTTGTCTGGGCTGTGGGAGGCCCAGCTGGGCTGTACGGTGTGCTGTGTAGCTGCCGGGGTTCCGTGGCCCGTTTTCCAGAGGGGCGATTTGGAAGGCTATCCTCCAAGGTTGAGTGGGCGTGCAGATGTGCCCCCTGCCTGGGCAGGGCTGGAGGATGCGCTCCGTACCAGTACGGGCCATTGGCTGAGGGTTCAAATCAGGCGGAACTGCCAACCACGCTCTGGCCAGTCGGGGCCACCAGCCCGGCTGTGCAGATGCTGGGGTCCCTGCTCAGGCACTGCTGAAAGCCGGAACCTGTGGTCTCCCCAGATCTGAGCCCAGGTTTCTATGAGTCGCACTCCCTCTGACTCTGTCTGATCCTAGTGCTTGAGCTTGGTCCATTCTCCCGTGATCCTGGTGAGGTGAGACCCCAGGGAGCCTCCCAGGAAGACTCCCATAACTCTGGGGAAGCTGAATGGACACTGGGTTCTCGGTTTCCCACCGGAGAAACCAGAGGCGAGGGGGGCCTCTCCATCTGTCACTGGGCCAACGCCGGGGAGGAGCGATGCGGACCGTGGCCGCTCTTCCGCTTCGGTGTGGTTGGTCCCGGTGTCTGTTTTCCGGAGGGGTGCTGCAGCCTCGGCCACAGCTTCTGAAATCGTCACAGTCTTGCCTAGTTGCTGGTTGGCCTTCCCGGGACAGGCACTGTAATGGGGAATGTCCCGCGTCACCGTGGTGGCGATGCCACGCCCCCGTCTCCGTGAACCTGCCTCATTCAAGTACCTCATGGAACTGGGATCGTACAGTCTGTGCTTTCGTGTCTGACGTCATGGAGCATAACGTCCTCGGGTTCATCTGTGCTGTAGCACGTGTCAGAACCCCCCTCCTTCTCAAGGACACATAAAATGCCATCGCACTATGTACCACATTTGGTTTATCCACTTCTTCGTCACGGACATTTGGATTCTTCTACCCTTGGCTATTGTGAATAATGCTCGTGTGAACACTGGTGTCCAAATATCTGTTTGAGCCCCTGCCTCCAATATTTTGGACATTTATCCAGAGGTGGAATTGAGAGATCATGTGATAATTCTGTTTTTAATGTTCTGAGGATCTGCAATACTGTTTTCTCTAGCAGCTGCGATGGGCCTTACGTTCCCACACACACGCCCACGATTTCACTAACACTTGTTTTTTCTGTGACCAGCCATCCTAACAGGTGTGACGTCAGGTCTCACCGTGGTTTGATCTGCATTTCCCTAATGACCAGGGATGTTGAGCATCTTCTCCTGTGCGTGCTGGCCCGTCGTCTGTCTTCTCTGGTGAAATGGTTATTCAAACTCTCTGCCCATTTCTTCGCTGGGTTGTTTCGTTGGTGGTGCTGGTGATTTGCAGGAGTTCCTTATATTTTGGATAGTAATCCCTTATCAGGTACATGGTTTGCAAATATTTTCTCCCATTCTACAGGTTGCCGTTTTACTCCATTGATTGTGTCCTTTGATGCTCAGAAATTTTAAGTTCTGATGTAATCAGTTTATCCATTTTTTTCCTGTTTGCCTGTGCTTTTGATATCGTATCTAGTTGTGTCATTGGCAAACCCAGTGTCATGACAGCTGTCCCCTATATTTTCTTCTAAAGGTTTTACATTTTTACCTCTTCTGTTTAGATCGTCATTGTTTCTTCAAGTAATCTCTCTGTCCCTTTGTCTCCTTCCTCCACCTGGGACTTCTCTCATGCATATGTTAATCTGCTTAATGGTGCTTCCTAACTCCCGTAGGCTCTGTTCACTTTTCTTTTCCTTTTTTTCTTTTTACTCCTCAGTCTTGTTAACTTACTATGACATCTTTTCAAGTTTGCTAATTCTTTCTCTTGTCTGTTTGAGTCTGTTGTTGAAACTCTGGCATGAGATTTCAATTCTGTAATTGTATTTTTCAGGTCCACAATACGTGTGGTTCTTTCTGTAATTTTGGCCCCTTTGCTGATATTCTTCTTTTGTTCATATGTTGTTTTTATGATTTGTTTTAGTTCGTTGTCCATGCTGCGCTGTGAGCATTATAAGGCCGGAGTTCAAAAGTCTTTGTCTAGTAAATCCGAAGCCTTATTTCTTTAGAGTCTATGTCAGGAGATTTATCTTATTTCTCGGAATGGGTCGTGTTTCCCTATTTCTTTTATGCTTGGTGAACTTTTGTTGAAAATTGAACATTTGGAAAAAAATAGCATTTGCTCCCACTCTTTGCAGACTGGCTGCGTGCAGGGTAAGACCTTTACTCATTAGCCTGGTGTGAGCTTAACACCTTCTTGGGCCTTTTCTGGGCATGTGTCTTTCCTGGAACCGTGCACATGCTTTTTCCTGAGACCCTGTATACCTGACTGCTGTTAAGTGCTGCAATTTCCCTGAGACTCTTACCCCTGCTCTTTCCCATGGCCGTAGGCGTTCTACTGTGTTTCTCTGCCTCTGATCTCAGCCCCCAGGCACTCACACATCTGTAGCCTCCTGCAGTTTCCAGGTGCTGTGACACCTGCTGTGGCTTTCAGCATCCTCAGAACTGATGCATGAACTGTGTTACTATAGGGGATGAAACTTTCCTTCTATCTTTCTACGTTCTGTGGCTGGTCCGAGTATTACATGAAAAGAAGGCAGATTAGAGGAGAAAAAAAAAAAACCCCAATTTTAATTATGCATGTGTGCACTGGAGTTTCACAAAAATATGTGGAAGCCAGCGGATTGAGACTTCTATTTCTGAGGTTAGGGGAGGTGGGGGTTTGGAGCTTCTAGGTATGGGTAAGGAGAGGGAAGTTACGAGAAACGAGGGAAGAAAATGTATGGTAAATAAATGTTGCCTTTTTATGCAGGTAAGATTCTCTCAGGAACAAGAATTACCTCTGAGAATAGCTCTTTTCCTGGTACAGGCCCCTTTCCTAACAGGAACTTCCTTTATAGATTCCTTTGCAAAAAGGGGAAGGGAATTTAGACTTTATTGTAGGCAGGTAAGGAGCAAGTAAAGATGTTTTCATGAGTTTTCTAGTTCTCGGTTGCCTTCGGTTCAAAATAATCCCCATGCCAAAGTGGCATGTTTTGGGGTGCTCTGAACCCCTTCACCATATTCCTGTGTGAGTCAGGCAAGACAGAAGCCTTGTCCTTCAGGCAGCCTGCCAACAGCCGAGGACACAGCAAACAAAGTAACGTTCATCCTTTTGTTCCAGAGAGGTACTAGGAACTGGGTGGCTCCTTCTGGACCACACTGTGCTCAGACATGCTGGGTCAGGATGAGCAAAACATAACATTTCTCATGTTTGAAGTGTCTTCATTTGTCATTCCCGTGGTTGCCACAGACCCTTGACTGGTTTTTAGAGTTCTCACAGAGATATTTCACTCAGTCTGTTGTCATCTACTTGGTATTTCCAAGGGGAACGAGGGTCGGGGGCTCCCTGGTTTGCCATCTTGCTTGAGTCTTTTGACTCATGTATACTCTTCATTGGTTTAGAACTGGGTGGGGAGGAGGGGCGCCTGGGTGGCTCAGTCGTTAAGCGTCTGCCTTCGGCTCAGGGCGTGATCCCGGCGTCCTGGGATCGAGCCCCACGTCAGGCTCCTCCGCTGGGAGCCTGCTTCTTCCTCTCCCACTCCCCCTGCTTGTGTTCCCTCTCTCGCTGGCTGTCTCTCTCTGTCAAATGAATAAATAAGATATTAAAAAAAAAAAAGAAGTGGGTGGGGAGGAGCTGGCATTTCTACACTTCCCCGCTCAAGTTTGTTTCGCCCTAACACGCTGGGACGGTGATGAATGAGGCATTCGTGGTGCCTACCTTCATTTAGCTTACGGGCTACAGGGGAGGATGAAAAACACAAGTACACAGACAACTAGTAAACACAGGTAAAATGGAGACTCACTCTGCTCTAGGCTACGGAGGAAGCAGGATCTGGGGGCCGGGGGACAGGAGGTTTAGTAGTTTACTGGGGCTGCCGTAACCCAGGACTCCGGACTGCGAGACCAAGAAACAGAAATGTGTTGTTTCACAGCTCCAGAGGCTAGAATTCTGGAATTCAAAGGTCTGAAGGCTTCATGCTGTTGTCAGGGCCAGGCTCCCCTTGAAACCTTGCGGAGAACCCTTCCTTGCCTTGTGTAGCTTCTGGCATTTGCTGGCGATCCTTGGCATCCCTTGACTTGTAGATGTGTCCCTCCCATCTCTGCTCCATTGTCACCCAGCTATCTTCTCCCTGTGGATCGTCCTGTCCTTAGAAGAGCACCAGTCAAATGCAAGTAAAGGCCCACCCTACTCCGGTGTGGCCTCATCGTAACTTAATATCTCTGCAATAAACCTATTTCCAAGTAAGGTCCCATTTTGAGTTACTAGTGGCTAGTACTTCACATGTATTGGGGGGGGGGCACAATTCAGTGCTTAGCAGGTGTTACAAGTTTAAACAGGGTGGCCAGAAAGGCCTCTGTGAAGAATGCATTTAGCAGTAGATTTGAGTGGAATGGCCTTGGCCAGATGAGCTCACAGAGCTGATGAAAGCCTGTGCAGCAGCCTTGATGGGAGGAAGGTCTTGCTGCATTTGGGGAATTGAAAGGAGGCCCTGAGAGCAGAGGAAGAGGGGCATGAGGGGAAGCTGGAGGCGTAGCAAGCTGCTGGCTCATGAGTGCCCTGTGAGCCAACAGAAAGGCTGGGCTTGAGTCTAGAAGCTCTGGGATGCCCATCCAGGGTCTCCCCGCTCCGCTCCTCCTGGCTGCTGTGAGGACAGACTGGAAATCATGAGCAGAGATGAGGGGAGCGGCTCAGACTCATCAGGGCCGCCTTCAATCTTTTTGTTTCTTCAGAGAGGACAAGAGTAAGGGGAGCAGTAAACCTGTTTCTCCACATGTTCTGTGGGTAGAAAAGGGAGCAGTGATGATGTGGGAAAGACGGTACTTAGAAGGAAGGTGATCCTGAGCTCAGGGAGGAAAGTGACCTCCCAAGGAGGATGTATGGCTGTGAATGGCGGAAGGGGCCATGCTAGACACCAATTCCCTGTTGTCTTGCAATTCACCATGATGCCTGGGGGCAGGATGTGGGAGAGAAGAACATCAGTGGGGAGGAGGAGACCGTGACATAAGAGAGCAGAGAGTGGGGTGATCGGTGACATTGGACCTACACAAAGAGGAAGGATGACAGGTGGCCCAAAGGACAGCAGGACGAAGGGAAGAGGCTGGTGCAGTCCAGGAGACGGGATCCTGTAGCCGGAGGGGAAGCTACAGCTCAGGAGAGACTGCTCTGAGGTTAAGGAGATAATGGAGCATGGGAGGAGAGACAGTCTCTGCTTGAGATGCTACTGGAGAAACAGGGATGCGTCAACAGTCAGCATTTAATGAGGCCCAAAGGGTGGGACTCCTCCCAAGCAGTTTGGATTTTAGAGAAGCTTGATGGATAAGCACAGGTATTCCGAAGGGCGCAGTGGGAGGTCTGGGGAGCAGGGAAAGCAAAGGTTTCGATGGGCTGGATCCAGGGACAGACAGAGCAGGAAGGGTGCACAGAGCTGCATTTCACGGATATCATCATCCGTGTGTGTTCTCTAATTTCAGTAGACTCGGAGAACGAGGTCAACCTTAGATAAGGCAGGGATGAGAAACTCTCGAGATTACAGAGAACAGATGTCAGCTTTGGCATCTGTGCAGCCCCGGTAAGCTGAAAAGATTAAGAACAGATAGCAAGCACGATGCCTGGGCCTTGTGTAGCAGTGCTGAGGGAGGGCAGGAAGAACAGAGACAAAGCTTCCTTAGACCCAAAAGCACCCCGTACAGCTGGGGAGAGCCTGGAGGAATGATTAAAAATAGAGAACCAGGATGAAAACCAATGGAATAGCAAAGACTCTTCACCTTCTGCAGATTCTTCGCTCGTGACGACTGGACGCCCATCTCTGGAAATCGTCCCTGGTTGCTGGGGTGCTGCTGCACTGCACAACCGTGGCCACTGCCCAGGACGGAAGCCTGGTGCCCCCGTGACTGGCGTCTTGCTGCTGAAGGCTCTCAGCTGACTCCCTTCCTGGGAATTGCCTCAGAAAGGGCCTGGGGAGAGGACAGCCTGTGATGACTAATCCCGCAGTAGCTTTTGATGTGGGACATCTCTGAAGGGCCAACCCAATTTCAGAGCTCTTATTTCAGGGCCAGTGAACTTACGAACAAAAATCAAAAGAAAACTTTGTTTTCTCCTTGCCTTTTGTGGGAAGACTTTATTTTCTTGGGCCTGGGCTTCCCTTTCTCTGAGTAGATGTGCAAGGCTTTTTACATTGCAGGGCTGAGGACTGAGTTTGGAGGGTCTGGCCCGTCCGGGGATTAGGCTTCATGGGGGGAAGATGGAGGTGAGAGTTTGGATTGAAGACGGCCAGCTCTGCAGGTGGACCTCCTGACCACTGGCACGACCGCTGGGAGACAGGGTGTCCTCTGGGCAGTGGTGTCCTGCACCCTACCCTTACGTGGTAAGCCCTTAGAAGGGACAGTTGCAGGGGCAGGGCGTAAGGGCTGTGATCCTGGGAGACCTCCTGCAGGACCAGACCCATCTGGGGGTGAAATGCGCCGTCCCTGTAGCACCTTCCATCAAGGTGGTGCCCTTTCTACAATTTTTAAGGAGATAGGTTGACATGGCATTTGTTAAACATATGATAGGAAAGCATACATTAGTGCAGGGGGTTTCAAACTCTACCATGTGGATCGGGGTCCCCGGGATTGTTTGCTAAACACATGTTGCTGCGTCCCCACATTCGGAGTTTCTGAGTCAGAAAGTCGGGGTGGGGCTGAAATGTGCATGCCTGTTAACTTCCCAGCTGCTGCTGCGCAAACCCGCGTCTCAGAGAAGACAGGAGGAAAGTGAGACAGTGGGACACAGAAGGAACACAGTCCAAAGGTGTGTCTTTTCATTATATGTGTGCTTGCCCAGCAGCCAGCTAGAGTGTCTCCAGCCTTATCCCCCTGGCTTGTGCCCCAATGTTAGACTTTGGCTCTGCCTCTCCCTTGATGGCGTCTGGCACTCTGTGGACCGGTGACATCAGGTCCTAAATGGAGAGGCCAGCGCTCAGGGGAGCCATGCTGGCTTGGGGGAGGAGCGGGCTGGATGAGTTTGCTGGGCAGTTTGTGTCATGTACAAAGGTGACCAGCAGAGGGCGAGAGTGAGGTTGGGGTTCAGCAGGTGCCCTGCACTCACCCCCCCTAAACATGGCATGGCTAACACCTGCTCCAGGAAGGTTCTTTGCACAAAGGATTCTCTGCCCCTCAAGTCCTGCCTTCTCTTGGGAGCAAGGGGAGAGCGTGTCCACCCAGAGACGGGTCCTTTTTCTGATCTGCATAGAGGCTAAGTTTGCCAAGTACAAGGCGGAGAGGGCAAAGTGGGAACATAGCTGAAGAAGCTCTTTTTACAGCCCCCCCCAAAGGCTGCATTATCTGGGTGGCTGAGCTCGGGGGTCCCTGCTCCAAGCAGCCTTAGCATGACCAGGGAACATGTTAGAATTGCACACTTTGCAACCCCACCCCAGCTGAGTCAAAAAATCTGGGGTGTGGCTCAGCAAGCTGTTTTGAACATGCTAAGAGTTTGAGAGACACTGGCCTGGAGCTTCTCACGTACCACAGGCTTACAAAGCTCATGGGGGATCTTATTAAAGTCAGATTTTAGAAGCAATCTGCTCCTTGTGGCCAGTGAAAAGTCAGGGCTTTGCGGAGTGACAGGGAAGCCAAGGACATCATTGCAAGCATGCTGCTCCTGTTTAAACGGGGCTTCTGGGGCCCCTGCGGCACATTCTCAGAACAAATAATGATCGTATGTGGCAAAATGCAGATTCTTCTGCAGTGTGGAATTTGCAGAATCAACTGGCTCCACTCACCAGCTCCAGATTCTCGCTCCTTCCAGCGCTGGGCTAGGACGGGCTTTCTGCCTTCAGTACTTCCACACCATTAAATCTCGTCGCCAATCCCTACCTAGTCCTCAGCTTCCATTTTACCATTTGACCTGGTAGCCTATGTTTCAGCTTGTCGAGGAAAACAACATCTCAATTTGTTAGCCTGCGCAGTCCTTTCAGATTCCAGAAATGGAGGCAGGCAATGCCCAGAACCCACCGTCAGCATCCCTGAGCCCACCCCTGGGATAGCTATATACCAAAGAGGAGACCCAGCTGGAGTGGCCACCCTGCTTTCCTGCATCATTAAAATAAGGGTAGATTCGCCCACAGTGGTCTTCAGTGACTTTGACAAAAATGGTATACCCCCCCCATATTCCAATGGCCTTAGCTTCTAGGTCAGAATTAGGGGGAACTAGTGGGGATAATAAAATTTCTTGATTATAATTATCATTCTAAGTAAGGTTTTAAAAAAACATGTATTTTCTGTGAATAATGACAGGAATATACTTTAGAAATGAACGTCAAAGGATAGACAATTTGAAATCATGCAGAAATTCAAGACAGGTTTAAAACAGGTAAATGGAATTCTATCAGCTAAATCAAATTTAAATAACAACAAAACACTGCTAAGACTCTGGGAAACATTGGTATTAAAAAAAAGAATGAGTTATAATAAGGCAAAGAAATATTCCTCAAACCTGTAGTTTAAATTCAGTATTCCATCAGTGTTATAGGCAAGCATTTAAAAAATGCTGGCACAGAATCGTTAGCTATAAATCTTTCTTGCTGATTCACCTGTTTCCGATCAATGCTTCTTAGACAAAATGGTTTATCCATGTCAGAAAATAAACCTGGTTATTTCCTCCAAACGCTGATGTGAAACTACTCAGTGGAAAGGCAATTCTAGCTCCAAATTGCCAATGGTGATTTTGTCACAGGAGTCTATTAAATGAGAATGTATTAATCTGCGCTGTGTGGGTGGCTATCGGCACAGCCCAATTTTACCTGCCTTCTCAATGAAGTTTTTAATTTAGTATCTGGACACTGCAAGAAAAGCTTACGTGGTTAGTAGTGATTACAGTTGTTGATGTGAACGATCCAAGACAAAAGAATCGGGTGCACCTTCAATGGAATGATTTCAATTCATTGAATTCTCAGAAAATTCCAGTCCCGGCCATCTATTCCAGGAGCATGCAGTAGGTGGCACCTAAAAGCTCTTTGGAGGCGAGCAGGCGCCATTTGAGCTAAAGCAGCGGCCGCTGCAGCAGCTGGCAGGGCTCAGAAGTCGGTGATCCAAGAGGGAGCGAGAGGAGGAAGGCCGGAGGAGGCCCGGGCTGGGCGGCGCAGGTGCGGGGTGTGCGGGATGTGAGGGGAGTGAGGGGTGTGCGGGGCGCAGGTGCGCAGGGGCGCGGGGGGCGCGGGGCGCAGGTGCGGGGAGCGCGCGGGGCGCGGGGCGCAGGTGCGGGGGGGGGCGCTGGGCGCAGGTGCGCGGACGGACGCAGGGGCGCGGGGGCGCGGGGCACAGGTGCCGGGGAGCGGGGCGCACCGCGAGGGAGCAGCTGACAGCAGCGTCACGGCGGCGGCGCGAGGGAGCGCGCGCCCCGCCTGCCTCGGGAGGAGCCCGCCGCGGCACAGCCTGCGCCGCCCTGTCCTATGCGAGGCGAGCTCGAGCTCGGGAGCAGCTCCGCGCAGAGTTGTGCGGCTCCTCAGGTAACGATCCCCCCTCCTTTGCTGTGGCTTCGGCGCGTCCGCATTGGGGCCCCGACGGCCTGGGCATCCTTGCTCGCCAGCCCCTGCGAAGGGATTGCCGCCATCTGGGAGGGCGAGCCAGCAATCCGGATCCCGGAGTTGGCCAGCGGGAAAAGCTGCGTTTCTGTATCCTTGTCAGGGAGGGTGTGCATCTTGGTCCCCGTGTCTATAACGTGTTCTCTAAAACAGAGAATCTGTACCTTACACTTACTTGGGATTCCTTCCAAAACAGGAGTTAGTGTTTTAGGAAATCCCGTGGTGCAGGTGTTTCTATTGTGGAAGTTGATTGAGCGGGTTTGCGGAAGTCCTCAAAGATGTGGTTCGAGGTGAGCAAATGCAGAGCACGCTGACGCTCGGGTTTGCTCAGCATGTTTTCCGACCACGCCGCAGCCCTTGCCGGGCTTGGCTGAGACTCGGCTATGCATTTTCATTCTCCTTTTAAAGAATGTGTCTCATGGTCGCTACATGTGTCCCCCCGTCTCCCTGGCGGAAGGGCAGGTGTAGGAGAGGCACCGAACCCCTTCTGTAGTTGTAAGAATGTGGCTTCTCCAAGATGACAATGACTCCTGTCGGCTCCCGGGCTCCCTGCAAAGGACTGCTGGCTTCTAGCCCTGAGTTCTCTGTCCGCCGGCCGTCCGGCTGGAAAAATGCTGGTTTTCTCCTTTAAAACCAGTTCCTGTTCTTGGGGGTTTGGGAGACTTTTCAACTGCAAGGTCTGTGCGTCCCCGGCTCCCTCCGGGGGCCGGTGAAATACAGCGTCGTGGTGGGCTTCAGTCCTTCCAGCTGTGCAGTGACACAGCTTCCCGTCCTAGGGGAGTCATTCTACATCGCTGCCCTTATTAACTTTGGAACGGCCCCCTTCCAAGCGAGAAGCTAGTCTTAGCATAAGAGACCTTTCCTGCTTTGAACTAAAAACCTATAAAATATTCTCTTTAAGGAAGATTTTCTAGGTAACAATAAAAAGCTGGAGCGTTTTACATTCCAGATCAGTCCAAATGCGCTTCTTTTCCAGTGGCATTTGGATTTGAAGAGGTGGAGTGGGAGGGAGAGAAAAGGGGAGGGTAAAATTAGAATAAATTTAACAAGTTTGTGGGGGAATAATACTATTTTTTGGAGGGTCGTTGCCTGAAATTGCAAATTGTCAAGGGTTCTGTCTGTGGAAATGCAGGAGCCCAGCATTCCTATGGGCTGAGGCATTGGAAGACCCGTAGCTCATCTTACAGAAACAGGAGGGGCAAGGCAGGGAAACATTTTCATCCTCTTTAACAGAGGGCCCGTTAGTTTGGTAAAGGGCATCGTCCCCGGTGAGCACAGGGAAGGGAGCTGGGAGAGGTGACTGTCTCCCAGCGCCTAGAATCGCTGCTTCCTCCAGAGCTTCTTTTGCAGACGGCAATTACACGTGCACAGTTATTGCAGAAACCTCCGGAATCTTTTCTTGTTACAGCTTTAATAGTTGTTCCTAAGGAGAGACTCAGAAAACACCCAAATTGAATTCGAAGTTGTGGGAGTGCCTTTGCGCTTATGTCTGGCAATCGGGCGTTCTCAGCAATCGGTGAACGCTGCCTCCGCTGGCGCACCTGCCCATCTTACTGAACAATCTAAACCTCTGAGAAATCACAAGCTTTCTTTGTCAAAAAGAGAGCGCATCTGTGACAGTAAACAAGTTTGTTCTTCTAATTTTGTGGCCATAGTTGATATGTAATTAACCTATTGATTTGGACAGAGTCTTCCTTTTCCTCCCAAGATAAATGCAGTGAATTTTTGCACTAAAAAATTTCTTTGTTATAAAGAGGAGCATTTGTTTTTCTGGGGTGAGAAGGTTGCCTGCAAACTGTCTTAAGTTAGAAAGGGCTCAGCGCTGACCTGTAACTTTCAATTCAGCTAACCACTGTGTCCCATTCTCACCTCTAAGGTGGGTCGGTCTATCTATCTATCTATCTATCTATCTATCTATCTATCTATCTATCTATCTATCTAGTATGGCTACTTACCACGGGCAGATGTCTCTTTAAAGACACAACTGATTTCTAGGACATTGTTTTTGGTTATGATTTTTTTAGGAAAATACTTGCTCTTCATCAAAAGGGAAGGTGATGGTTGTCGTACAGTCACGGTTGCTAATGTTGCTTTACGAGTTAAATTTACACATGCATGTACAATTGAACATTAACCTGAAGTTGTTTGACTTCAAGTCAGGCTTTACGTTTTATTTTATTATGAGTCTTGCAGATTTCTCTGCCTTCACCAGGTAAGGACTCTTTAAAGTGCTCAGAGCAGGTGGTTTCCCAACCTCTCTTGCTTTGCTCTCACCATTTGCAAATTCAGGAAAGATGCCTTATACCTCTGTCCTTAATGCAGTTAAATTGTTTTCCTGTAAATCAGTACTGTTCAATATAAATTAAGTGTGTGAGCCACATGCATAAATTAAAATCTCCAAAGACTCACATTAGAAAAGTAAAAATAAACAGGTGTGATTAATTTTAATAATATATTTTCTTTAGCCCAGTCTATCCAAAATGACATTTTAAAGATGTGATTGATACAAAATACTGATAAGATATTTTACAAGTTTTTTTTTTTTTCATGCTAAGTCTTACATGTATGGAACATCCAATTTGGATTAGCTGTATTTTAAGAGGTCAGTGGCCCATGTGGCTAGTGGGTATTGTATTGGCTAGCATGGCTGTGAAATGTTAACTTTTTGACAAAGCAATTTAAAAGCTGAAAGGTTAGCAGCCATTAAACCATTCAATTGAACCAATTAAACACAATCAAAAATAAATATACAGATAATCTCAAATTGCTGTAAGACCTGTGTCTTACCCTTCCCTACCATTCACTAGTTGTGCGATCTTGACACCTATTTTTGCTTCAGTAAAACAGGAGGATTGGGTCAAATAACTGGTTGGGCCAGATACCTTGAGCCAAATGCCCGGTTCTTTGAAAATTAACCAGTAGACAGACTTGAGGATTCAACCCACTTGCAGCCTAGGGATCTGTCGTAGCAGAAACAAAGGAAGCCAACATCGTGCTGGGGGTCACCATTTTGCACAAGTACTGTTTGCTTCTGTCCAATCCCTGATGGCAGACGTCAGCAACTGAGACCCCATGTCCCATTGGAGATCATTCAATTTTCATATTTAAATTCCTTTACTGGGCAGGTAACAGCAAATCCATTGTAAAATCAATAAACAGCGAGTGAGCACATATTTACTGCACGATTGAATATGCTTCACGGATCTTTTCAAAGTATCCTTTGCTGGTGTGTGTATGTATTTTCAATGTTTCTATCCATTTTAACACCATGCAATAAAGGTTGGTGAAATGCAACGCTTTATAGTCGACTGACCCATGAATACTGACTTCTCGAAGCCCAGAAATGAGGGACCTTAATGAAAAGATGTCAGTTTCTTCACCCGGCCCCTGGATGGCCTCGGTGATGGGTAATCAGTGAGTGATGGAGGGGCTGGGTTTCTGTCACATGGCTGGCTGTCTCAAAATCAGGATAGGAGGTTTAAAGAGAGCAGCATCTTGTATGAAAGGAGTTTGTGCAGTGTTGTTCTAAAGCTAAGTAATGTCTGGAAAGTGATTTGTTTTCTAAAGTAAGCTGATACAGAGACTGTCCTTTAGGACACCCCCGCCTCGCCTCCCTTTACTTCTGAAGCTGGACTCTAGAAGGGTCCATGTGCTCATGAGAGCTGAGAGAGAGGAGCCCTTGGAGGGGGACACTTCCCTCCCTAGGTCATCTTCACCCTCCGATTGTCTTATTGGAGCACATCTGTGACTTTCAACGTGGAATTTGTCTTCAGCTGATACTGGGCAAGGGGGGAAATGACCAGTATCCAAGTCTCTGCCTCCAGAGCAAAGCCAGCAGCTCACCCAGCTCTACCACAGCGAAAATCCAGCTCCATGGCATTTTCCTTTCTGTACGAACTTGGCCGTGTCTTCCTCACCGTGCTGGCCCAGCTATCACCCCCACCTGCCGGCACACATGCGTGCGTAAGGTCAGTGGGCTCTCTCTCTGCCCCCAGCTCTGAGATATCCCCTGACATTGACAGAAAGCTGTCTGTGGAATAGCCCCCTGACACTGGGGATACTACACACCCGTTTATCTTCCTGTCTTTCTCACTCATTAGCGATCACTTGATATCTACCCCTCTTTGACTAGATGCTGCTGGATTCACACCCAGTGATAACGCTGGTTCCTTACTATCGACCGCCCAGCATGCATGCTAACTATGTCGGTACCTACCCTCCTCTTCCATCAGCTCCCCATCAGATCTGCTCTTGGCAAGGAATTATTTCTGGCGATTGAGTCAGAGAACATACACGGCCATCCGTGATTAGCTGGATGCATGTTGCATTTTTAAAGTAAATATGAGACCATTCTGGAAATGGCTTGGCAGTATTATATGTTCCTGTAAAAACTTCCTTCCTCGCCATCCGAGCATCGTGAGCTCCTGGTTCCGTTGTTGCCGATTTGGATTGGCTGGGCTGCCTTCTGGGTTTGTTGCGCCGCGGCTGAAATGCGGGTTCTGCCACTTCCTGCCTGCACGTTGACCTCTGTTCCTTCGCGCACCTGGAGACTCGGGGTCCGCGCTGGGGACCAGAACATCGGGGCCAGGAATGCCCGATGTTGTAGGAATTGAAGCGTACACTCAGAGGTGTTTTCAAGATGCGGCTTGTCCAGACCTCTCTGCACCTGCTGGAGGGTCAGGATTCCGGGCTGTTGGGTGGGTGGCTGTGACCTGATGGGCATCTTAACGGATCTGCTCTCTCGCCGGTCAGATTTGTTCTTCTCCGGGGCAGCCTGGCCTGAAGCCCGTGCTCTGACGTTGCAGCTTGCTTCCAGGTGCCCTCCCGGCCTCTGGCATCGGCCCTTTCTAGCTCACCTGGTATATTCACTCTCCAATTAATCTGAAAAGATTGATTTTCTTTTCTTTATATCTTGCTCTTGAGCCGGGCCTGCAGGGACTCCCTGTTTTGATTCTGGTTAAGCCCGTGTTCCTTCTTTTGCCAACTCTTTCCTTCTGTTCCTTGACTGAGCTCATCTCCCCACGGGCAGTCCCGCCTCTGTCACTGAATTCATGCTGTTTTGTATCTGTAAGAATATCCCCTACTTGACATTTTTGTCGCTCTCGTCTCTTCATCTCTGTAAGGATTCTGGGGGCCTTGACTGGAAGCCTCCGGAGGACAGGTAGTGCTGAGGACGGCCCAATGTCACCTGTCATTGGATTCCAGACACGATGGTAGCCACAGACTCCGATGGCACGTTTTGCTGACCTGCTTGGTAACTGCAGAACAGATGCAAATAAGTATCGGTCAGTGGCTCCGACTCCACGCCCTTGCCTTTGCTCATCCCGTCAGCTTCTGACCGCTGATGCTCTTCTTCGCTCACCAAGAGCGTTGGCCCCACGTTCAGCTTTTGTCCTCACGGTGTGTTCACATGTCACCCAGGAGACCTCTGTCTTTCCCTCCTCTCCTCTGGAGGTCCATCTAATGGTGACAGTTGCAGGGGAATCTGGTCAGTCCCGGGAGCTCTCCCCCCTCCTGAGGGATGTGGGGCGTCCGGCCACAGCGTCCTGTCCTTGCAGCCCACTTGCTCAGTGCGCTTACTTTACTGCTGTCCCAGAACCGACACTTCATCCTGCTAGTCTCTTCAGTTGTTACCTTCCCACTGGTGTTCATACATGTTTGTGTCTAGGTGTCCTTAAATTAATTAAAAAAAAACCAAACTGGATACTAGTTGGCCACCAATTTGCAAGCGTCCCCCGGTTTCATGGCCAGGGTCTCAGGAAGCGTTCCTGGGCGGCACCTCGTGCTCCATCTGAACCACTCTTGCTGGGCTCACCAGGGACTCTCTTCACTTCCCAGTTCGTACTCCCAGTTCACACTGCAGCGCCGTCTTCTTTGAAGGCTCTGCTCTCCTTAGCTTCCACGACACAGCCCTTCCGTGCAGCTGCTCCCATCCCCCCATGCTCCTGGTGAGGCTTTGCAGACCCGCTGCCTCCCCCCGCGTTCAGTCCCGGAGTCCTTGGCTGTTTTCTCGTGGGTCTCACATGTCTACGCTGGGCTTCAATTCCTACAACATCGTGCCTCCCAGCTGCACACCATGGTCCCGGCGCCACAGCGGGCACTGGACCCGTTATCCACCTGCCCACGCGCTGTGAGCCTCGATGGGCCCAAACCCAGAGCTCATGACCTCCCCCTACAACCCGTCCTTTGCCCAGCATGCTCTCAGGTGGGATCTGATCCCGTCTCTCCCGTTCTGCCACTTGGAAACCTTACCAGTGCTCTTGACACTTCCCTTCACTCCCCATCTGAGCTCCTTCCCCAGCCAACCACCACCGATTCCTGTTGATGTCACTCTACCTTCCCTGCTGCCTTTCTAGTCTAAGCTGCCTGGGTTTGGGCCCGATTTATCGTAACAGACTTCTTGTCCGCTTTCTCCGTTGGAGCCGGCCCCCTTCAGTGGCTGTGTGCTGTGGTCTGAAATGCACGTGGTCATGACCGTGCCTCCTGGCCCAGCCTCACCTTACACTGCTTCCCTCCTGCGGCCTCTGCAGTCCTGGCGCCCAGGTTTGATATTTGGAGGCCTCTAGATAGGGAGCTTCAAGTGCACGCAGGGCTCCCCCACGCAGGGCCCACACACGGTCGTGGTCTGCCTTGTGGATGGCTTCCCACAGCAGAGGCCTGGGGACGGTGCAGCGCGAGCAGAGCCCGGCCCTGTCGTTGACGTGGTGGCTGGCCTCACGCTTCTCTGTTCCTACAGCCCAGAAGCCACATCTGAGATGCCATTCAGCCCACAAGGTGCCCACAAGGATTGTAGGTGCATGGCCGCCTAGACAGGGCCCCCCCCAGATCTCTGTTCACGTGGCTCGTGACTGAGCCGCCTTGCTGAGCCTGACCTTCCCCATCTGTTCATTACAAGTAAAACAGGTTCATTCACACTCCGAGCAGATTCACACGGAATGCCTCCTGTGGGCCAGGCGGTGTTCAAGCACCGGGGAGACAGAGTGAATGAACAGATAACAAGCTCTTGTGGAGTGTAGGGGATAGTGGAGTGAACACAGATTTTAAAAAAGTAAATTACATAGTATGTCAGAAAGGAATACATGCTATAGGGGAAAATAAGGCAGGAAGGGGTTATAGACTGTCGGGGCCGAGGTCATGCAGTGAGACAGGGTGGGCAGGGGGAGTCTTCATATTTGAACATAGGTCTGCAGAAGAAGAGCGGGGGAAGAGAGTGGTCCATGGAGAGGGAACTGCCAGTGCAAAGGCCCTGGGGCAGGAGCATGCCAGCTGTTGTCCGAGGGGCAAGAGGAGACATGTGGCTGGAGTGAGCTGGGGAAACGCAGGAGGAGGTGAGGGTGAGGGTGGGGGGTGAGCCCTTCAGCCGCTCCTCTTTGAGACAGCGCAGCCAGTGGAAGGTACAGGGGTGACGAGGTCTGGTGCCTCTGGGGAGCTGATGAGAGTAGCTTGAGGCTGAGGCACACTTTCTGCTTGGGAGGTGGCTGCAGTGACCCGGCTGTGGGCCACGGGAAGCAGGTGGGAACAATGGGAAGGGCGATCGTGGTGAGGTCTGGCCGTGTTTGGGAGAGATCTCTGGCACGCTGTGCTGATGGACTGGGCATGAGGTGTAAGAGATCAAGAGGGGTTCAGGAGGGCTCTGGGGGTTCAGGCCTGGACAACTGGAAGGGAGGTTGCCATCGACCAAGACAAAGTTGTGAGGGGAGCTATTGACGGGCTACAGGCAGCTCCGTCGTGCACGGGCTCTTTGGGGATGTCTCCAAGGCATCCTAGCGGAGAGGTCTGGTAGGAAGAGGGCTTATAAGCCTGTAGTTTAGGGCAGAGCCCTGGCTGTGTTTATGCCGTCAGGTGTTGCTGGCGTAGGGTTGGCTTCTGTAGTCATGGACCCAGAGGGTGAGCTTAGTGGGGATGGCACTGACCACCTCCCCTGCCACCACCCTGGTCCAGGCCGGGACCTTCTGACTGTCTCCTGCTTCCACCCTGGCCCTCTGAGTCCTCAAGGAGCCCCCACAGCAGGAGTCAGACCGTCCCTCCTCTCCCAAAAACCCTCAGTGGCCACCATCCTTTTCGCGGTTAAAGCTATCTCAACACAATCGCTGCCCATTACTTGCTGACCTCATCGACCTTTCCCTCTCTCTCCCTCCCTGCCTTCTGGAATCCTACGTGGTCCTAAAACAGGTCTTGCTGGTCTCTGTGCTTGCACCTGACGCCATCTCTGCCGGGGAGCTCTTCCCCAGGTATCCAGACTTCACACCATTGCCTCAGGTAAATCTTTGCTCAAGTGGCAACTTTCCAGGGATCCCTTCTCTGCCTCTGTTCCCCTCTGACGTCCACGACACATTCTCGAAATGGGACTGATGGATATTGCATCCATGCATTTTTATCAAATGCATCCACACCCATGGAAGTCCTTCATCTGGAAGACCTTTAAAATGATAGAAAAAAAGTTTGATTTGCAAATTTTTAATTGTGCAAATAGGAGAGCCATTTAGGGAACATTTGCATCGCTACTGACAAAGTCATATAGTAGGGGGCGCGTGGGTAGCTCAGTCGGGATTGAGCCCCGTGTGGGGCTCCCTGCTTAGCGAGAAGCCTGCTTCTCCCTCTCCCACTCCCCCTGCTGGTGTTCCCTCTCTCACTGTGTCTCTCTCTCTCTCCAATAAATAAAATCTCAAAAAAAAAAAAAAAAAGTCATATAATAGTAGAAGCACTGTTTTCCCAGTTGTATCAAGAGATATTTGACATACGTCACTGTATGTTTAAGGCACGCAGCATGGTGGTTTGATGTCTGTACCTTGTGACATGAGCACCCCAACAGCTTCATCTAATATCCATTTCCTCATATAAATATAGTAAAAAGAAAAGAAAGAAAAAAATTTTTAGGGAAAAAAAAACTTCCCCTTGGGATGAGAACTCCGGATTTATACCCTTATGAGCGTTCCTGGGACCCCAGGACAGGGTGGGCTCTAGTCAGCCTGCTGCACATTGCAGCCCCGTGACTCATGCATCTTGCAACCTAGAAGTTTCTTTGTTTTGACCACCTTCCTCCAATTTTCCTTTCCCACCCTGTGCTCTGGCAACCCATGTCCGATCTCTTTTTCAATGAGTTTGAAATGGGTTTTTGTTTGTGTGTTTTCTATTTCACATATAAGTGGAATCAGATAATATCTGTCTTTGATTTGTCTCACTGAGAATCATGCCTTCAGTGTCCATCCATGTTATTGCAAACGGTAAGAGGTCCTTGATTTTTTACTGCGTGCGTCACATTCCATCGTATGAGTGAATACACACAGCTTCTTCACGCACGCATTCAGCAGTGGACGCTAAGGTTGTTTCTGTGTCTTGGCTCTTGTAAATATGCTGCAACGAAGATTCCTTTTTTAGAAAATTTGTTGATAGCGTATAGAAATGCTACTGATTTTTGTTAGTTTCATATCTTGCAACTTTGTGAAATTCATTGATTAGCTCTAACAGTGTGTTGGCAGTCATTAGGATTTTCTCTATATAAAATCATGTTGGGGCACCTGGGTGGCACAGTGCTTAAGCGTCTGCCTTCGGCTCAGGGCGTGATCCCGGCGATCTGGGATCGAGCCCCACATCAGGCTCTTCTGCTATGAGCCCGCTTCTTCCTCTCCCACTCCCCCTGCTTGTGTTCCCTCTCTCGCTGGCTGTCTCTATCTCTTTCAAATAAAAAAAAAAATCATGTTATCTTCAAAGAGACAATTTTACTTCTTCCTTTCCGATTCTAATGCCTTTTGTTTCTTTTCTTGCCTGATTGGTCTGGCTGCCACTTCCAGCACCATGCTGAGTAGGAGTGCTGTCAGTGGGCACCCTTGTCTTGTTCCTCAGCTTAGAGGGAAAGCTTTCAGTCTTTCTCCACTGAGTGGTATGTTCGTGGCGGGCTTCTCATATATGGTTGTATTATGTTGAGATATGTGTCTTTTATGCCTAACTTGTTAAGTGCTTGTATCGTGAGTGTGGATGTTGAATTTTGTCAAATGCTTTTCCTGCATCTATTGAGATGATGCTATGATTATTTTCTTTCATTCTGTTAATGTGAGCTATGACATGGATCGATTTGCAGATGTCGAACCATCTTTGTGTCCCAGGGATAAATCCCACTTAGTTAAGGTGAATGATCCTTACGACGTGCTGCCTGATTCCGTTCGCTAGTATTTTCTTGAGAATTTTTTTTTAATTAATTTATTTGACAGAGATAGACAGCTAGCGGGAGATGGAACACAAGCAGGGGGAGTGGGAGAGGAAGAAGCAGGCTCCCAGCAGAGGAGCCCGATGTGGGGCTCGATCCCAGAACGCCAGGATCATGCCCTGAGCCGAAGGCAGACGCCTAACGACTGCGCCCCCCAGGCGCCCCTTCTTGAGAATTTCTGCATCTAAACTCATCAGGGATATTGGCCTGTCATTTACTTTTCTAGCAGCGTCCTTTTCTGGTTTTGGGATCAGGATAATGCTGGCCTCACAGAATGAGTTTGAGGGTTCCTCCCTTTGATTTTGTTGGAAGAGTTTGAGAAGGACGGGTGTCAGCTCTCCTTTAGATTCACTAGTGAAGCCGTCCGCTCTGGGCTTTCCTTCATCGGGAGATTTTCCATTATGGGTTCAGTCCCCTTAATAGTAATTGATCTGTTCGGATTTTCTGTTCACCGTCAGATTCCTAGCGGTAAGCCCCAGAGATTCCCCTGCTGGTCTCATGGTGTGAATTAGAGTAGGGGCTCCCACAGAGTGACCCACAGTGCTGGGGCAGGCTGGTTGTTCCTCCTGGGTTCTCTTTCCCCCTTGAAGGAACCAGAGGCTCGGGGAGACCCGTCCTTGCAGCGCTGTGCTGGCCTGGGGAAGGGGCGATGCAGTCAGGGCGTGGCTTCTCCTCTAACCCGGTCTGTCTTGGGCTCTGGGGTGCAGGCGGGGGATGCTGCAGCCTGCGTGTTCTAGGACTCTGCAGGTGGTGTCTTGTTCTTGACAAGATGTTAGCTGCTCTTGTCCGGGGGAGCAAAGTCAGGAACGACCAATGTCACCATCTCAGTGACGTCTACGTGACTCTCCTAGGAGGGTTTTTATGCATCTGTCTTCAAACTGCTCTCTCTGTAGGACAGTTGTTTTCCCAAAGGAGGGACTGTGTCTCTCTCTCTCTCATGTTTACAATTTCATCTTTATATTAGAGAGATAGAGGAAGTATGCTTAATTCTGTAAAATATCTGCTATATGGCGCACACTCAAAGCCATCTGCCATACAGAAAATGGCAATGAATTTAGAACAGTTGCTTTCTGTATAAAAGATAAATGCATGACTTGCCTTTGGCTCTGCGACACTTCTATAGACTGAGCTACAAGGTAATTAATTAGGAAGCCATCCTGCAGGCACAGTGCTTTTGTGGTTGATTCTTATCTCCTTATGAAGTATGTCAAAGAATTTGCTACATCTTAAAGGTTTTGTTTTTGTATATTCCATATTATTATATATTATTTATATATTTTTATGTATTAAAAACACTTGCCTTATATATAATATATATATTCTTACCTTTTATAAATTAAAAATACCTACTTTATTTTAAAAAACACCAGTTGGAGATAGGTACGTGGAAAAGAATGAAACTGGACCACTTTCTTCTACCACGTACAAGAGCAAACTCAAAGAGATAAAAGACCTAAATGTGAGACCTGACACCATAAAACTCCTAAAAGAAAACACAAGCGGTAATCTCTTGGACATTGGCCTTAGCACCATATTTATGGACATGTCTTCTCAGGCAAGGGAAACAAAAACAAACATAACCTATTGGGACTACACCAAAATAAAAAGGTTTTTCCCAGCAAAGGAAACCATCCACAAAATAAAAAGGAGCCTGGTGAATGGGAGAAGATACTTGCAAATGATATATCCAATAAGGGGTTAATATTCAAAATATGTAAAGAACTTATATAAGTCAACACCAAAAAAACCCCCAAATAATCTGATTAAAAATGGGCAGGAGACCCGAATAGATTTTTTACCAGAGAAGACATGCAGATGGCCAACAGACCCAGAGAAACATTCTCAGCATCCCTCGTCATCAGGGACATGCAGATCAAACCTCAGGGAGGTACCACCACACACCTGTCACAATGGCTAGACTCGAAAAGACAAGAAATAGCAAGTGTGGGTGAGAATGTGGAGAAAAAGAAGCCGTCGTGCTCTGTTGGTGGGAGCACAAGCTGGTGCAGCCGCTGTGCGAAACAGGATGGAGCCTCCTCAAAGAGTTACCATATGGGCCGCCTGGCTGGCTCCGTCGGTGAAGCGTCTGCCTTCAGCTCAGGTCATGATCCCGGGGTCCTGGGATCGAGCCCTGCATCGGGCTCCCCCTGAGCAGGGAGCCTGCTTCTCCCTCTTCTGCTCCCCCTGCTTGTGTTTTTTCTCTCTCTCTCTCAAATAAATAAATAAGATCTTTAAAAAAAACTTACCATATGATCCAAATAGCCATTTCTTTGGGTATTTACCCAAAGAAAATGAAAACACTAATTTAAAAAGATACATGCCTTCCTATGTTTATTGAAGCATTATTTATAATAGCCAAGATATGAAAGCAACCCAAGTGTCCATGGATAGATGAATGGATGAAGAAAGTGTGTGTGTGTGTGTGTGTGTGTGTGTGTGTGTGTGTGTGTGTATAACGGCGTATTATATATATGTGCACACACAATGGAATATTAACCACAGAAAAGAATGAGATCTTGCCATTTATGACAACACAGATGAGTTTATGCAAAGTGAGATAAGTCAGACAGAGAGAGACAAATACCATACGATTTCACTCCTATGTGGAATCTGAAAAACAAAACAATTGAACAAACAGCAAGCCTCATAAATGCAGAGAACAAACTGCCCAGAGGAGGGAAGGGTAGGGGAGTAGATGAAATAGGTGAAGGGAAAAATTAAGACAAAGTCTCCGAATGCGCGACACCCAGGAGCCCCCGCCTACTTTTGGCTTATACTTCTTTGCTGTAAGAACTCACTGTTTATAAATTTTTATTTCACCTCGCACCGCCAGCCTGTGAGTGGTTAGTCTTATGCAGATGTTTCGCAACTGTATTTTGTTTCTTTAAAGAACTCATTAATCTTCTCCGCGTGATTTTCCTTGGTCGGCTCACAGAAACGCACTCCAACGGCAGGTAACCGTCCGGTAGGTGCTCAGCGTTTCTGATGCGCTCGGCGACGAGGCAGATGCGTTGATGTGCCTGGTGAATGAACCCAACAGGAACCCTGGCTTTGTGCTACCGACAGTAGACGAGGAGTGGAGGGAGACACGGGCCAGCCAACACTGAGAGAAGAAAGGAGGTGCCACAGTATCTTCTTATTGGAAGAGAATCATTATAGCAAATAATAGATGCGCTGAAGTGTGTTTAAGAGCTTCGTACTTTTGCTCAACTGTAGCAAACCTGTCTCCTCTGACACGTCCCACCTCGTCCATTATTTTTTATTGCTCTTTCTATAGCATTCTGAGAGGGAATGCATTTTAGTTTGTCACCATGCATCTTGGCATTTTATTTATATATTTTGCCGCAGCAGGAAAATAAGTATTTTTCTGATGGCTTGTGGCTTTTTGCCTTTCACTATTAATTAGAAGAGGAGTCTAAGAATTTTCTAAAAAAATCACATTTTTTAGTTCATTTCTGTAACGGATTGGATTAGTTATAACATGCTGTTAAACTTTGCCAAAGAAAGAAGGGTAGGGATTTGCTCTGGAGCATTGCACACCAGCAAATACAGCACGTGAGCCATGTCTGTAACTTTGCGTTTTCTAAAGTAACCACATTTTAAAAAGTAAGGCACAGGTGAAATTAATTAAAATAATGTGCCCAATGTATGTGAAATAGCATCATTCTAACTTATCACTGATATCACAGTTACGGACGAGGTATGTAGCATTCTTTTTTATCCTAAGTGTCCACAATCCAGCGCACGGTTTCTCCCTGGAGTCTGGCCTCAGCTCCCTTGGGCAGCGGCTGCCATGTTGACAGCACAGCCTCCACCAGGTTTGGTTTCAAATAGCGGTGCTTAACGTTACCTTTGATGCAATACAAAATCAGGCCCAGGACGTAAGGGCAAATGTTAATTGGTCTTCTTGGGAAATTAGACTTTTGTTTGGTTTTGCCAGATCAGATTAGACCCTTAATGCTTTTGCCACAGGACATGGATGAGAACGGAGAGGGGCCGTCTGCCCTCCCG
Organism: Ursus americanus; assembly: GCF_024610735.1. Taxonomy (NCBI): domain Eukaryota; kingdom Metazoa; phylum Chordata; class Mammalia; order Carnivora; family Ursidae; genus Ursus; species Ursus americanus. The sequence goes on along the minus strand of NC_142160.1, from coordinate 3,251,642 downwards.
GTGCTGTTACTTGTGCTCGTGTTGTGACTGTGGTCTTTAAGGCATGGTTCTGTTGCTAAAAATGTTTTCGCTTGCAATCACCGATTTTTATTGTGCTGAAATATAGTTGACGTAAAACCCACCGTTTCCCTCATTTTCAAGTGTACAGTTCAGTGGCTTTAATTACAGTCGCACTGTTGTACCGCCATCCATCTACGGAACGCTGCACGTCCCCAAACTGAAACTCTGTCCCCATCAAACACGAACTCTCCATCCCGCCTCCCCGCCCAGCCCTGGCACACACGCTGTGCTGCTTTCTGTCTCTACGAATTTGCCTGCTCTAGGGACCTCGTGTAAGTGGGATCATGTGGTATTTGTCCTTCTGTGACTGGCTTATTCCACTTAGCGTACTGTCCTCAAGGGTCATCCGTGCTGTGACAGGTGTCAGGGTTTCCGTCCCCGTTAAGGCTGAGTAATGTTCCATTACACGTGTATATCATATTTTGTTTACAGACTCATCTATCAGTGGACCTGCGTTGTTTCCACCTGTCGGCTGTCGGGATTAGAGCTGCTGTGAACGTGGGTGTGCAAATATCTTTTCAGTTATTTTAGTTATCCATCTGTACATCAATTATATATCGGTTCTTTGGGGTATACACCCGGAAGCGGATTGCTGCGTCAGATGGGAATTCTGTGTTTAATCTTTCCACGTCTCCAGCACTTGTTCTTTTCTGACGGTGTTTCGGTCTTTGGTTTTGATTTTGCGGAGTCTTTATCCTGCTGGGTGTGAAGTGGTGCCTGCCTGTGGTTTTGACCTGCGTTTCCCTGGTGACGAACGATGCTGGCCATCTTTTCATGTGCTTCTTGGCCACGTGTATATCTTCTTTGGAGAAATGTTTATACGAGCCCTTTGTCCATTGTTTAGTCGGTTTGTTTTTCTTGTTGGTACTCAGTTGTCTGCGTCGTCTATACAATCTTTATGTTAGATTCTTACCAGAATATAGGGTATATTTCCCCCTCATTGTGTGTATTCTCTTTGGACTTTCTTGATAATGTGTTCTTGGTTGCACAAATTTTCTAATTTTGACAAAATCCAATTTACTTATTTGTCTGACATTCCAAGGGGCCCCAAATAGCCAAAACAATCTTGAAAAAGAACAGTGAAGCTGGAGGCCTCACACCTACAGATTTTGTTATTTTATTTTATTTTTTAATATTTTATTTATTTATCTGACAGAGAGAGAGCACAGGTAGGCAGAGCGGCAGACAGAGGCAGAGGGAGAAGCAGGCTCCCTGCTGAGCAAGAAGTCCGATGTGGGGCTCGATCCCAGGACCATGAGATCACGACCTGAGCTGATGACAGATGCTCAACCGACGGAGCCCCCCAGGCACCCCACACCTGCAGATTTTAACTTACTGCAAAGCTATAGTAGACAAAACAGTATGGTGCTGGCGTAAGAACAGCCATGTAGCCCAATGGAATGCAGTAGGGAATCCAGAAATAAACCTTCCGATTTACAGCCAATTGATTTTGGACCGGGAGGATTAAGATCATTCTTTGGAGGAAGAATTGTCCCTTTATCAAACGGTGCTGGGACAACTGGATATCCACCGGGAAATGAAGTTGAGCCCCTCCTCACACCGTATACAAGAATTAACTCAAAATGGATCAATGGCCTAAATAGAAGAACTAAAATCATAAACCTCTTAGAAGAAAACATAGGGGTAAAGCTTCATGACCTTGGATTTGGCAATGATTCTTAGCTAGGACCCCAAAAGCCTGAGTAACAAAGGAGTTCATGACTGTTTGAGGGAGACTTTGGTAGCCACTTGCCAATTTTGTCAACTTTTCTTTGGCTCCACCTAGAAGCCCACTAACGACGTACACACATGCAGAGCCCCGTTTCAATAGGCTGACGGCAAAGGAAGGCTTGGGGCCGCATGCGGCGGCACACTGAGCCTTCACGCCTGGTCTTGCTCCTGGTCCGCAGAGTTGCCATGCTCCTGCTGCCTTCTTCCCCTGCTTCCTTTGGCGTCCGCTCCCCTCAGGGTTAGCTTGCTGCACTGGGCATGGAGGGTCCACCCTGGCAACTGATCCTCTGACCAGGGTGATGATAGTATTTTTAGTCACATGCTTTGCCTTTTCATTTCCCATACCTGTGTGGAAAGAAAAGGAGTCAAGTGGAAAATGCCCCCAATACAGTCAGGCTCTTGGCGGGGTGAAAGCGTCACGGAATGCATGCTACTTGGCTCCGTGGCGTTCCTGAGCATGGCGGTCAGTGGATAGCACCGGACGAACATGAGTGGACCTTCCTTCTGTGCCGAAGCTGTGGGATATTATTTGCCTCTCAATAATGGAAGCCTTAAAGAATAATGTATTCTAACCCTTCCAATCCAGGCCACGTCTCCACGTCTCTCCATTTGCTCCATTGTTGCAGATATCGTGAGTCTTGCAAGACTACCTGAGGACCCCCCGCCCCCTGACATCCCCCGGGGATGGTGGCTCCATTATCTGGGTGCAGATGTGTCATCTGCTTCAACACCTGTCCTTACATTGCAGGACAGGGTGTTTCCAGGACACCACGAAGCAAGGTTCCTGAAAAAGGAGTACGCTTCTTTGGGGAAGGATAAGCCATAGATGTTTAACTCTTTATGGTCTGACAAGTATTCCCACTAACAAAGCTGTCATTTTTTTAGGGTCAGCAAAGAAGGTACATGAAATGAATGTTTAATTAGATTGAGATTCTAGAAATATTTAAAAGGACACTCTCTTGTCTAGAGGATTTATATGGAATTTGTTTACCAACGAAGTTTAAATGTTATAATAAGGACAAATGCATTTGGGGAGAAGGCATCGTGGAAAACCAAGGCAAGAATGGAGCAGTGACCACCTGTGTCATCTTCAGGAGATATGCGTGCCTTCGATCTCAGACCGTCGGTGAGGATTTGTGGCCGGAGAGCACACACACTGGAGGCTCTTCCAAACGCTCACACTTCGTGAGCTGAATTCTTCTCATCTAGGATTTTTGTCTGGTTTGAACAATTTGGGTTTTCTTTTCTTTTTCTTTTCTTTTCTTTTCTTTTCTTTTCTTTTCTTTTCTTTCTTTTTCTTTGCAGGCTTAATTCAGGCTAGAATGCAGGTAAAGATAGTGGTTTTATCCAAGATGCTCCTTTTTTCTCATTCACATGAATCTGCTGTTTCTTCCAAAGGCTATTTGGATGGGCAACTTCCGTGACTCAGGAAATCAAAGTCCATTTTCCCTAAATCAGGCTGTATAGGCTAGGAGAGCCTCCCATAATTCTGCACCCAATGACGACGGCTGTGTGGCAGGTTCCCCCACACAGCCCAAACTTCTCCAGGTGCCAGCCGGGCGCCCTGCCTGTTAGCGCCCTTCTGACACCATTCACCCTGAGAGGTCATTGGGTCTCATAGGCTGAGGGCTCCATCCTGCAGGCAGACTGCCCTCTGCTTTGGTGTCCGTGGCAAGCCCAGATCGTCACCTGGGCTTCTGTCTGTGACGCAGAGATGTCCACAGCCCCCCCACCCCTTGGGTTTGAGTAATTTGCTAGAGAGCCTCCTGGGGCTCAGGGAAGCCTGTGACTTACTAGATCAGGGGTTTATTAGGCAAGGCGACAGCTCAGGAAGAGCGGATGGAAGAGGTGCACGGCGCCAGGGATGGGGAAGGGGCGGAGCTTCCACGCCCACTCCAGGTGCCCCTCTCCCTGCTCTCCCTGCAGGCCAGGTGTGCACTGGCCGGAAGCTCTCCAAATCCCATCCTTTTGGGTTTTTACAGTGTCTTCCTTACATGGTCGTGATTGATTAAATAACTGGCCACTGGCAATTGAGTCAACGTCCAGTCCAGGCCTTCTCTTCTCTCTGGAGGTGGGAGGAAGGGACGCTGAAAGTTCCAGGCCTCTCTTTATGGTTGGTTCCCCTGGCAACCAGCCCCCCAATCTCTAGGTGTTTTCCAACGGTCACCTCATTACATAAACCCAGGTGTGGTGGAAAGGGGCTCCTTATGAGCAACAAGACACCCATTTCACCTTTACGGTTCTAGAGACCAGATCCTCTAATAGAAGATGGTCCCGTTGCTCTCATCGCTCAGGAAGTGCCGAGGGTTTTGGGAGCTGTGAGCCAGGAACTATGATGAAGACCAAATATACATGAAAAATGTCTTTTCATCATCTGAACGATCAAATGTATATTTCTTATAAATCATAACACTGCACCACTAACCTCATTTTCAGTATTTAAAATGTCTCATTTTGAATTCTTCAGTATAAGACACGCAATTTGTGATACTTTGGGATGGCTCGTTTACTCCCTTTGGTCTGTTTCCCCCATTTGTCTGTGTGTAAGCTTTTCAGACGTGTAAGGGGCTGAGAGACCGTGGAGCCCAGACAAGTTCCAGAAAAGGAGAGTCGAGAGGTGTCATTCCAGACAGTTGTCCTCCTCAGGGGATGGCCTTTGGTGGACAGATCTGTACCCCAGCTGCGCCCCCCCCCCCGGCAGTGTGATGATTCTTTCCTAAATCAGGGGACAACCAGGGACTGGCAGACATTTGTGAGAACAACCCTGTGAACAATGAACAGACAGAACCCGAGACAGCTCATGTCTGTGATAAGAACAACAGCAGCAAATCTCAGTTAGCAACCTTGTTGACAGTCGGCGTGGTATCACCTTTCCTGAGATAAGAAAGAAAGTGCTTCTATGAGAAAGGAAAAATCAGAGGGCAAGAAAGTGCTTGAAAATGTAAGGGAAAGATTCTAGAGAAATCAGGAATAGGTACAGTGGATCCATCACCTAAGAAGGGTTCCAGAAAGACAGAGAAGGTATAGGGGCTGTGATGATGTACTTTTCAAAAATAGGAGAAAATTCGCCCAGGCTGCAGAAATGATGAGGTTTTTAAGCCTCTCAACCCTCAGAAACCATAATGAAAAAGCAGTTCTAGGTACATCCTGGTGAGATGTCATAACTCCCAGGAGAAAGAGACTATCTTCACCCTGCCGAAGAGAAGGGAAGACCCCAACTTCCCTCCAGAGGCGAGAGTATCCTACTGCCTGGATTTCGCATCATATCCCCAGATGGTCGGGTTCAAAATCAAATAATCCTTAAAATCTGAGGAGAAAATAATTTGAATTTAGTTTGGCTGCAGGATGGAGTCACTCGGGTGAGAAGGGCATGAACTCAGAAATGTTAATGCCAGCTTAAAGAATTTATCAGTAATGTTTATACCAAAACATAAAATGGATCCGAGGAAGGTGATAATAAATCGAAATACAAAAATTGGCAACTAAGAGTTACCAAGGTAAAAAAATAAAAAAGGCTGAGGGGAAACACCCAGCCAAACCTAAGACCCCCGTGATGCTGGCACAGGAAATTATGTGTCAGTCAGCAAAGTCTGATTGGCAATGACCTTTCCCTCAGTGGGTCCAGTCCTGCGATCGCGTTCTGCCTTGAAAAATCTGTACAAAACCCTCGCGACGCTGTTTATGGATAGGGTTTAGAAACAACCTGCAGGCAAAGCACAGAAGACTTAATACAAATTTTGGAACAAATTGTAAATGTTACACCTGGAAAACCGAAATACTGGTATGTACTTTAAAAATAGAGTCGAACTAACAAAACCTCGGCAGTGGAGGAGGGCGTTGTGCTCATTTCATAGAAAGATATGGTCCAGAGTCAATAAGCCAAGACATTAAGACCTATGATTCCAGCAGCGTCTGCATTATTTAAAATTATCACGGTGAACACCAGGAAGTGACAATGGAGTGTCTGTTCTTTTCAACAGCGGATATTTCTGGAAAGAGAGACAGGCTGCCGAAGGAAGGAAGGGGCCTCGGTGCGGATGAAAGCGTGTTTTACCATCTCCTTTATCTTTTAAACCCAGTGCACGCGTTATGTCATCTTTCCTTTATTTGTTTTGAAGTTTTTAAGCCGAGACATCCCAGGTGGTTGGGGTGGGTCCGGGCGGGGTCCCGTGTCTCCGTGTCTCCCTCCACCTTCTCTCTCCTCTCTGTGAAGACCAGCCCGCCCTGTGGGCACCCCCCCTTCTTTCAGATGGGCTGCTTTGAATATCGGATATGCATCACCAGTCTTTACAGATACCCTTCCCCTGCGGCACCCCAGGCTGATTGTCCCTTCCCCTTTCCTTAAGCCCGGAATTTCCTTCACGAGAAATCCACCCTTTCTGGCCATCTCTTCAGTTTTCCGGCTCCCAAACGCACTGCAAGATGGCCTTGACTCCCTCCGTAGCCCCCCTGCACACCAATTAACTGAAACTTCGTCCATCTTCCTCCACCTGCTACCGCCCCGCACTCCATCGGTAACGATACTTTCTTTGCACTTGGGTCTGAGAACCAATCCTGTTAGGTGTCCCGGCTTTTTATGATATTTAAAATTTTTTGATATTTCATTCTCATGATAATTTTGGAAGAATAAGATCATTCAGAACAATCTGGATGACGACCGTGTTACCTTGAACATGTTAGATCTCACACTGGGGTCTCTGGACCTCTTCCTCTGTATCTGTGATCTGCTGCAGAATCAATAGATGATGTCATCACATACAGTGGCTCACTGCCCCTCAGTGAGTTTGAAATCAGGAAGTATGCGTTCTCCAACTTCTTCCTTCCCTCCCCTCCTCAGCCCTCCCCTTCCCTCTTTCTAAAGTCAACATTGTTTTACTATTCTGGGCCTTTTGAATTTTCATGTGAATTTTGGGATCAGATTGTCAATGTCTGTAAAGTAGCCATTTGGGATTTTTGTAGGAATCGTATTGAATCCATAGGTGATTTGGGGAATATTGTCATTTTAACAAAATTAGGTCCTCTGATACATAAACGTGGGTGGCTTTCCACTTATTTAGGTCTTCGAATTCTTTCGACAATATTTTTTTAATTTTCAGAGTTAATGTTTATGCTTCCTCATTAATTTTATTCCTAAGTATCTTATGCTTTTTGATGATACTATAAATGGAATTGGTTTCTTAATTTTGTTTTAGATTGTTCATTGCAAGTGCGTAGAAACACAGCTGATGTTCATATGGGTACTCGAAAACCTTTTAGAGCTAGTTTATTGGTTCTCTTTTCTTTTTGGGAAATTCCTTAAGATTTTCTATATAGGGGGAGCCTGGGTGGCACAGCGGTTGAGCGTCTGCCTTCGGCTCAGGGCGTGATCCCGGCGATCTGGGATCGAGCCCCACATCAGGCTCTTCTGCTATGAGCCTGCTTCTTCCTCTCCCACTCCCCCTGCCTGTGTTCCCTCTCTCGCTGGCTGTCTCTATCTCTGTCGAATAAATAAATAAAATCTTAAAAAAAAAAAAGAAGTTTATGCCCTCTTCAGTAAATAGTTTTGTTTTGTCCTTTCCAATCTGGATGCCTTTTATTTCATGTTCTTGACTTATTCTCAAAACCTCCCAGAAAATGGTAAATAGAAGCTGCAAGAATGAGAACTCCTGTCTTTTTCCTGATCTTGGGGAGAAAACATTCAGTCTTTCATCATTAAGTATTGTCTTAGCTGTCCTGTTTCATAATATGCCCTTTTTCTGGTTGGGGGAATTCCCTTTTATTCCTGATTTGCCTTTAAAAAAAAAAAAAACATGATTCAGTGCTGAATTTTGTCAGTTAAAAAAAAATAATGACTGAGTGCTGAATTTTGTCAATTTTTTTCTTTTCTGTATCTATTGAGATTATCATTTTTTTGGTCTTTTATTGATAATGGTATCTTATAGTAATTTTTGGCTTTTTTAAAAAAGACTTTATTTATTTGACAGAGAGAGAGAGCGTGTTCACACAAGCAGGGGGAGCAGGAGAGAGAGAAGCAGGCTCCCCGCTGAGCAGGGAGCCCGATGTGGAGATTGATCCCAGGACCCTGAGATCATGACCTGAGCCGAAGGCAGATGCTTAACCAGCTTAGCCACCCAGGTGCCCCTAATTTTTGGATGTTAAACCGACTTTGCATTCCTGGCATAAATCCTACTTGGTTATGATGTACAATCCTTTTTATGTATTGATGGATTCAGTTTGGTAGTATTTTAATGAGGATTTTTGTATCTATTCATAAGAGATACTGGTCTGTAGGCTTCTTGTGATATCTTTGTCTCAAGCTGGTATCAGGGTAATATTGGCCTCAAGATTGAAAAGTGTTCTCTCCTCTTCCACTTTTTGGCAGAGTACGTGAAGGGTTAGTATTAGTCCTTTGAATGTTTGCCGGAATTCACCAGTGAAACCATCTGGACCTGACTCTCCTTATGGATAGTTTTTGATTACTGTCCTGCTATAGGTCTTTTCAGAGTTTCCATTTCTGCCTGATTCAGCTTTGGTAGTTGTGGTTTGTGTCACCTGAGCTACCTAGTGTTCCCATGTTACCATGAGGCTGGTCACAGGACCCCCTTATAACACTTTATATTTCTGCAAGGTCTGTAGTAGTGTCTCCTCTTTCACTTCTGATTTTAGCAACTTGAGTCTTCTCACTGTTTTGGTCAGTCCAGCAAAAAGTTTGTTAATTTTGTTGATATTTTTAAAGAACCAACTTTGAGTTTCTTGATTTTTCTCTATAAGTTTTCTATTCTTTATTGCACTAACTTCCACTGTAATCTTTCCTACATTTTTCTTCCTTTGGGTTTAGTTCGCTCTTGTAAGGTGGCAGATTAGGTTACTGATGTGCAATCTTTGTTCTCATTTAACACAGCTGTTCATAGCGACAGTTTCCTTCTAAGCACTGGCTTAGCTGCAAACCCCTCCGAGACTTTTTTTTTGCTTTCTTAGCATTTTGTGCCTTCTCTCCAGTTTGTGTCCCTGTTCCTACTGCTCCTTTGTGACCTCGTTTTCTGCCCAGGCCTTACTAAATGTAGCCAGAGAGCTTGGGCCTCCAACCGTGGGAGTGCTTGGTCTTGTCTTGTCTCACTAACGCCCCCTAGCAGCTCTGAGGAGAGACTGCTGTTACTACCCCCTTCTGGTGCAGGCAACTCAAGTGCAGGAAGTTTAAGTCAGTAACTCACCAAGCTCTCTTACGTCAGATTTGGCGCTCGGTCTTCTCTCTTGCTACATGCCTTCTCCCTGGCTGATTTTTACTTAGTACAGTGCTATTTATGTGTGGATGAGACCCACGAATTTACCATTAGACTAGACTTCTCTGCGGAGCTTTCAGGTACCTACCTACACTAACCTACCTTTCAGATACCACCTACCAGATACTATCTCTCCCTGTCTGTCCTACAAACCTGACCCAATGACAGCTTTCCTCATCATCTTCTTCAAAGCTGCCTGTCATCTTGACTAATGACGCCACAGCTCACCTGCCTGTCCAGGCTGCCGCAGACCGGCTTTGTACCCTGGCACGAATGTTGGCTCTATTCCTGCCCTTGGACATCTGCAGGCGGCCCTGTGTCCTGGATGATGTGCCTTTCATCACTTCCCACTTCAACCAGCCCTCTGTGACATCTCTCCTGAGGGCCCCACACAGAACTAGATGTCCCACTGGGCTCTCCTCCGGCCTTTGTTTGTGAGTTTATGGCAGCAGGGACCAGGCAGGGTGCACTGTATGCTTTCCTATGCCTGTCTGTCTCCTAATGCTGTGAGCTTCTGTTGGGTGAGCACTGAGTTTGCATATCATCTAGACGGTTTTTAACACATGTTACAAAGCCGTGAATTTTATACCTTCTGACCTGCCTGTCTTCTGTGTAACTGTCAGGTTCCTGTTTCCGCGCCACCACCTTAGGGAAATTGTTTCTGGTGTCCCAGGTTGGACTAGTTGCCTTCCGGACTTCCCTTTCGCAGCACTGCTGTGATATAATTTATTGAATATCTGTGAAGTTATCTTTTCATTTCTGCCTGCTTGATTTATTCCTAAGATCCATGAGAACGGAGCCCCCGCCTTAGGTCTGCCCTCCGCACATGGGTTTTCAGGCCCCTCGCCCAGAGCCTGGCCTTCAGAGGAAGCTCAGCTGAGATTTCTTGGACAAGTGCATAGCCATGGCTGTGGAGTCTTCCTGTTAACGGTTAGTGTTGGCTTTCTATGTTTTGGCTGCCAGTTGAATAGCGGAGACCTCTTAGCATGGCCGGCAGCATATTCAGCACAACAGGGTGAGTGTGAGCTCAAGACCAGGGGCTCCTATAGAGATTTCGGGATGCAGAGCTTGTTAAGACACATTCCCTTCCAGGCAGATGCTCACACTCCTGGCTGGAGCTAAATAGCCATGGCACAAGGCAAGGCTGGGTGTGGACACGGCCTCCGAAGCACAGAGAGAGGCTTATTCTGAGGTCTCAAGCCAGGTCCCATAGGCCATTGCATTTTTTTAAAATGTAGAACAATTTATTACAATTCTGTACTTTTGAGTTGATTGTAATGATCTCTTGGGCATTTAAGAGACTGTCTAAACTCCTGAGTGGGCTTTCCCGAAGGCTTTTGCTGTCAGTGAGTTATCTGACATCTCTCTGTGTTTTTCTGTGGCATTTGATGCTCCTTCAGCTTCTCAGTAGGTTAGTGATTCCAAGTGCCCCCAAGAACAGCTGAAGACTGCACTGAGCCGGCTTGGAGGCAAACATACAGGGAACTCAGGGAGAAATCAGAAGATGGAATGCCAGTGTCCCCGGCTTTGATCTGATGGTCTCCCTGCCAGTGGACATATTTATACCTATTTGCTTCCATAGCTAATTACATTTAATCCTTTGCCTCTGGAAGTGACCTTGCTGAGCAGTACCTTTTCTTATGGTCCACGAGTTACTAGGGATGGGAAACGTGAGTATCGGCACCATGGCTTCCTGGAGAAAATGGGTTCCATACTTCACATTTCCACAGTACTGTCTACTGGGAGTTAAAAAAATTGGATATTGCTTAATTCTCTACTTTTTTGGAGGTTATATGTCCTTCCTTCCCAAAGAAGGGACAGGATGAAAGATATTTGGTCATCTACATGTGAGGACAGCACACTTAACCCTTGGGCCAGGGGTGATGTTTGTAATGAAGGAAAACTCCGTTCCATTCCATTTTAATGACCCCTTGTGGTTGTTTCTTCTGTTCTCTCGGTAACACTTGACTCCTGGTAATTCTTAAAAAGAAAGTACCTATAACTATTTAAATTTTGATTGAAATTTGATTTGGATGAAAGGACCCTCCAAGCTTCTTGGTTATCTGTCCGGGCTTGCTGCTCAATGAGACAGGCTACACCATGGCCTCAGGAGTGCCCAAGCCGCTGCCACCAGCTCCCTGTCCAGGCGCCCTGGGGGCACCGCGGGTGGCAGCGGACTGGGTTTGTGTCCCAGCCCCACCTGTCGCCAGCTGTGTGAAATCAGGGACATGACATTCCCCAACGCCTTCTGTGTTTCTAGTGTTCTCATCGCACAACAGGGACGGTGATACCAGTGCTGTAAGGTGGTGAGGATTTCATGAGTCAATATAAACATTGACTAGATATTAATAGCATTCTCCTCCCCTTTCCCCCTCCCTGTACTTATAAAAAATCATATATTATTATTATTATTATTATTATTACCTGAATATTGTGTGTTCACAGTACATTGGATAAAACAATAAGGGTCCTCTGTGATTGTGTGTGTGTGTGTGTGTGTTTGGGGAGACTGGTTCATTCCCATGTCCCCTTTACCTTTCCTTGATTCCACCTCCCTTGGACTGACTTGGCACCTTCTCCCTGGGCACAGGGACGCTCAGAGTCATGATCTGAGAAGGAGAAACAGACTGACTTTATTTAGCTGCTGAATACAGTGACCGCCCTATTGAAAACTGGAGATTGACCATAATTGCTGGATTTAGAAGTGTAGAATTTTTAAATGAAATTCGAATTATCTTGTGTCGGGACAGTGAAAGCTAAATGTACCTCTCCAGCTCTTTTTAAGCTATCCAAAGAGGGTAAAGAAATCCTTCTCGAGATTTTCTTTACATTTTTTTTTTTTTAATGAATTCTCTCCCATGTCTGGTTCCTCTGCTAGGTGCTTCCTGGTGACAGTCAGAGGTCTCAAGCAACATGCCGGAACAGAGCAACGACTACCGCGTGGCCGTGTTCGGGGCAGGGGGTGTTGGCAAGAGCTCGCTGGTCTTGAGGTTTGTGAAGGGCACGTTCCGGGAGAGCTACATCCCCACGGTGGAGGACACCTACCGGCAGGTGATCAGCTGCGACAAGAGCATCTGCACGCTGCAGATCACGGACACGACGGGCAGCCACCAGTTCCCGGCCATGCAGCGGCTGTCCATCTCCAAGGGCCACGCCTTCATCCTGGTCTACTCCATCACCAGCCGGCAGTCCCTGGAGGAGCTCAAGCCCATCTACGAACAGATCTGCGAGATCAAAGGCGACGTGGAGAGCATCCCCATCATGCTGGTGGGGAACAAGTGCGACGAGAGCCCCAACCGCGAGGTGGAGAGCGGCGAGGCCGAGGCCCTGGCCCGGAAGTGGAAGTGCGCCTTCATGGAGACCTCGGCCAAGCTCAACCACAACGTGAAGGAGCTCTTCCAGGAGCTGCTCAACCTGGAGAAGCGCAGGACCGTCAGCCTCCAGATCGACGGCAAAAAGAGCAAGCAGCAGAAGAGGAAGGAAAAGCTCAAGGGCAAATGCGTGGTCATGTGAAGGCCCGTCGGCGGGAGGAGCCGTGGCGTGTCCCCCCAGTCCCGTCCCCTCCCCCTCCCCACGTGACACCCACCGTCGTCAGGGTAGCATGTACGATGCCTACGTGTTCAATATCGCCTTTGACCCAGACGTGCCCTGTCGTGCCCGAGAGGGCCTCTCATGCCACCCCCGACAAGCACCCCCTCTCCAGAATCAGGGATTCTGCCCAGCGGTTCAGATGGAGACCCCCGTGCCGGGCACCGCGGGGAACTGAGAGCGGCGCGGCCGTCCCTGAAGGCGGCTTGGGCCGGAGGAGGCATCAGCTGGCAGCTGCGGGAGCAGTCGGGGCTGGCGGGAGCGGGTCCCATCTGCATGTGTGTGACAGCGTGGGACCCCGCAGCTGCGGCCCAGCCAGACCAGGCCTTTCCCTCCGCTCGCTCGGGAGCTGGACACCCTTGGGGGCGGGAGGGGTGGGAGGTGAGGAGCCCAGGGCCTTGAGCTGAGTTACAAACATCACGGCACAGCGTCCCCCGGGGGCGCTCCCTGCCGGGTCCCTGACTTGTGAGCCTCTCTGCTCTAAGGGGAGGCACTCCCATCACTAGACCTAGTTAACAGGTGTCCCTGTCACTTTTTGGAGTATTGATTTCACATACAATGATGAGCTCACGAAGGGCCTCCTGCTGGGTCAGAGACCCTTCAGGGCGGGAGTGAGGATATTTTGACATGACTAATGCAGTGCGGTAATGCTCTGTGTGTTACCCTGGAGGGTTCTAGAAATGTGCTTTTTCCTTCCTTTGACCCAGGAGGGGTCTGCTTCTTCTAGCCCCTCAGATTTTAAATAAATGCAATTAAAGTAGCTATTTTTAGACAATTATTTTCCCTCCAAGATGGTTTCCTTCTTCTCAATAACTCCATCTGTATTCAGCTGGGAACAGCCGTCAAAGGCCATCCGAAGACCAGAAGCACACCCGTTTTCTAAATCACCTGGATATCTATATGCCATACTTTGCACCTCAACGAAATACTTTGAAACAGAAGTTGTTCACTGTGTTTTTGATGCTCTGTCTGTAACAGAAGTATATTCCTGGAACACGTGTTCAAGTAATAGATTATCTTGCATGCTCCGTCATCAGTGTCTTCTAAGAGCTGTTCAATGCGCTGTTCACTCCGGAAACAATGATCTTTTCCTCTTAATGACCTTGTGTGCATTTTTAATCCTCCAGACCCACTCAGGGCCTCTGTGGGTTCCTGCATGCTGGCGAGGAGACGGGATGGTGGCTGGAGACAGGCAGCTTGCTCTGTCCTGCGCAGGGCACAGCCCACTTGGCTTAGCTGCTCTGTCCAGTCTGGTTTGGCTCTGCTTCCAGAAGGTTCCCACTGACAGAGCCCATGAGTTCTCCTGTTTGTTCTAGTTGGCATAGCTCACACTGGCCCTGACTCCAGAATCTTCCTTTCAGCAGGTGGCTGCCCCACAGCCTTCACAGTGACACCTAGCTGGTGAATTTTCTAGAACATTTGTTTTTCAACCTTATTTTTTCCTATTTCTATTCTCAGAGAAATGTTATAACTTTGTCATTTGGATGATGGGGGTTAAGTGGAAGCAGAAACAGGACGTCATGGGGTTGATCGGGGACCGGGGTCTGCCACGGGCTGCGCGTCCCTGCGGCTCCCGGCGTGAGGCCTCCCTGCCCGGTGCCCTGTCCCCACTGGTACAGTCACGGTTGCCGTTCCGCCTCCCACATCCGTGTCTGCCCTTCAAGTGTTTAGAGCTTCATCAATGGGAGAAGCTTCTGATGGTTGAAAATCAGGGTGTATTCAGGACCCATTTTGTTCCTCTGCACCTTGCCTGTGAGTTTCTAGGAAGGCCACCGATGCCTCAGTCACGGGTCTTCGCTCTGCTCTACTTCCTAGGAACCGCGCTGAGGGTTTGGCGATGATCTCAAAACAGTCTTTGAGGAGGTTCCAGTTGTCGCAGGGTTTGAGACGTTAGTTCTACGGAATCAGACATGTGTAGCATTGATGTGGCCCCGTCCTGAGTAACGTGGCCGTGGCTCCGAAGGACCCACCCTACGTTGCCCACAGGCACAGAGGTTGTTGAGCTAGCTGCAGGACGTCACGAAACTCAAAATATTGCTTTGAAGGTGGCATTCCGGGGATAAGCATGGGGCTCCATGAGTCCCCTCCTGTCCCTTCCAGTCCCTCCTCCATCTGGCGACAAGCCACGGATGTGCCCCGAGCATGCATGCAATACAGCAAGACCAACACAAGAGCAATATCGAATTGTTTATTAGATCTAAAATTATATATATATTTTAGATATATATATAATTTATCTTCCTGCATTTTTGAAGTATAAAGCAGTACCTTGTACATATCTGTAAGCTAGCATACTTGTTTCACCATTTCTAATACTGAAGAAATGCTCGTTCTTTGTAGAACAAATAACTATTAAAGGTTTTAAAAATTGCTCTGTGATACTTAATCTCCTTTCCAAGATTTGTAAAGTGTCGCTCCTACGTAAGCTCTCCGGAAGCATCCATCACTAACGGGACACACGTAAACCCTCGAAGCCCCATCCTGGAACTCGGTGCCCCACAGAGACAGTACGTGGACAAGAGTATTTACAGAGCATGACTTTTATACGTGTGGGACATCAACGTGTATATTTATATTTACGGTGTATATCGTTACAGTTCCGTTATCAATTCTATTTTATTTACTCTTCAGTTATAAAAACCGCCCTTGCATACCAGTTTCTAGTTGCCAGTGATGTTCTGAAAATCATGAAACCTACTGAAATAAAGCTTCAGTTCTGACCCCCTGGCTGGAAGGTGGTGGTGTTTCTGATTCTTTGTGGTCTGGCGCGTCTGTGAGGGTCTTAAGCTAGTTCTCCTGCACCTGCTGCGTGTGCTCGCGGCCCGACGGGCGGCCGTCAGGCTCTACGCGGGGCTGGGATGGGGACAGCGTTTCCAGGAGGTTTCCTTTCTTCCTTCCTTCCTTTTAAGATTGTATTTATTCGTTTGAGAGAGAGAGAGAGAGAGCACAGGAGCAGGACGGGAGAAGCAGAGGAAGAGAGGGGCTCAATCCCAGGACCTTGGGGTCATGACCTGAGCAGAAGGCAGCCGCTTATCCGACTGAGTCACCCAGGTGCCCCTCCAGAAGCTGTTCCCAGGTGGTCCCTGGTGTGGGAAACAAAGGCGAAGGCAGGATTGAGTTCTGCGCTGCCTGCAGCCCACTGGCGGGCCGTTGCCTCAGGCAGAGCAGCTCCTCCAGGAGCTTGGCTGCGTGGATGCTGGCACTTTGCTAGGGGCGGGGAGCCCGGGGTCCTGTGCGTCTGCTGTGACATGTAGAAGTTCCTCTGCAGACTTCCTTTGTCCCTAACCACCCCACCCCCAAGACGCATGTGGTCGATCATCCCCCAGGCCTATGACCCACCGATGTACGTCTGGGGATCTCACGGCTGGCTTTTATTAGACAGTGATGAATGGCCTTTTCCCAACAATGGCTGGCCCGGTCGAGGTCCTGGAGGTCTTGCTTCCAAAATTCCCTAGAGACTTACACTGTCCCTGACCCCTGCCGACTTGAAAGTGTGTGGTCGGTCACTCCTTTTCCTCGTGTCCTGTCCCTGTGCTTTAATGAAACCACCTTTTTGCATCAAAGACGTCTCAAGAGTTCTTTCTTGGCTGTCAGCTCCGAACCCCAACATCTTTGCTACCGCAGCCCCTGCCGGCCCCTGCCCCAGGCTGCCCCACTCAGGCTTCGGGAGGGTGAGGTGGGAGGGAGAGTAGAGGCAGGGAGCTCCTTGGTTCCAAATAGGAGTCAAGAAAAGCTCCCTTTTAATCCTGTGTCCCCCTCTCCACCCCCTCTTCAAGGGCAGGCTGTTACGTGGGTTTGCTATCGAGAACCCCAGCGCCGTTTCTGGGCACGGTTTCTGCGGGCCGCCCTCGGTCCTTACTCCTCCTCCTCAACGCGAATTATAGTATAAACCCGACTTTGGGTAACACAGGGAAAACAAATCAGCAGCTATACACAAGATAAAACCCTTTGTCTGCCAGTGAATAGCTAGGGGACCGTGGGCAGGATTTTAACCTCTCTCATCTTCTGTAAAAAGGGAATTAGCATCGGCCATGTGGGAGGCCTTTAGGATTAAATTGAGAAGCTCAAAGCACTCAGAGCTGTCTTGTCACATTCTGAGCTTTCAGTGGAAGCAAACAGAAACCCGTGCCCACGCAGGACCCTGGAAGGCTTGCGACAGTGTGAAGACTGTGTCCGTACAACAATCAACCGGCACCTCTCCGCTTCTTGAAGCCTCTTCTAATGGCTTTCCTGCTCTGGCTCTAGGCATGCCCCCCACCCCCAGCCCGGGTCATTATTGCTACATTATTCAGGGGTTTCTCCACTTATGCAGATAATTGCAATCAGCAGGCCCCATTAGACCCCATTAAAGGGCATCCCATCCGGTACTTATCAAGCTTTAATATGCAGATAAAGCTCTTGAAGGACCTGGTGACTCCCAGAGCTGGAGGCTGGGCTGGGCCTGGGCCTCTGCACTCCCAGGAGGCTCCCGGCCATGCTCCTGCTCCTGGTCACCCACCACACTTGGAGTGGCGAGGCTGTCATCCCTTCGTACCCCAATGCTGCACGTTGGCGTTACCTGGAGAAGTTCTGAAACCTGCTGATGCCCAGGCCCCAGTCCAGAAATCATAATGCAGTAGGGCTGGAATGTGGCCTTAGCTCAAGATGGTCCTGGGTAATCAAACATGGAAGAACATTTGAGAGTCCCTGCTGTGAGCCACTGTCCACTGGGGATGTCTGCCAGCTCCCCTAAACCTCCAGAGGAAGGGGCATTGCTTATTAAATCAAGTTTCCCCTTTGATGAAAGTTTTCCTGGCAGCAGATTGGTGGAATTTGCAGGGGGTCGCTGGCCTCCTCCGTGTCCAGCAGCCCCCAAGATTGGCATGGAGACATAGGCGTAGTCCGGGTAACGCTGCGGCTCACCGGCACCTCCCAGACGAGTCCCGTCAGCTCTCAGCGTGAGGGGACCTGGCGGGTCTGGGTCCCAGCCCCAAGCTGTGTGGAGTGTTCTATTGGCTGGCCCGATTCCAGATGCACACTCCACTCCTGACAACTCAAGTTCCTCTGAATCCCACAGACCGACGGCCCCGCATCCATCCTGTCCTGGCTCTGCTGACCTGCGGCTACCCCAGAAACCGCGACTGGGGGTCAGTGGTCGGCACTCCTGACGGTCCGCACTCACCTCGTCCGCTTCCTTGCCAGGCCCGTGGCTCTGCCCTGCCTCCGTGCTGCTCCCTCCAGACGGGCCTGAGCACCATAAGAGGCACCTTTGCCCAACCTGGAATATCACGTCACTGGGGGACCCAGAGAGGCTGTCACCTGCCTCCGAGATTGTGACAGAGCTTCGGCGTCATCATGACAACACTGTTGTTGTTTTTGATGAGGGAGCGGACAGCGAGCTGAGGACAAAGCACCAGCTGGCACCCCACCAGCCCCACACCCCCGGGTGGGACGTCCCTCAGGCCCTCCGGCCGCCCTAGAACTAAGGGGAGGGAGCAGAACGGCTCGCTCCTGCCCTCCTGCCTGCGGCCTTGTGTCCACTTTCTCACCTGGGTTAAGTTGCAGGTGTTTTGCTTTTGAAGCCGAAGTCATGATTCAGTGAAGCACAGAGGTAGAGAGAAAAGAGTAGCCAAACACGACACGTAGAGCGTCGTGAAACCCAAATCTGTCCATCTGTGAGTACGACAATTTTTCTAAGACAAGAATCTCCCCTCCCCTCAAAAAAAAAAAAAGTGCTTAGGAAAGAAGACACGACCCTCTGACAATGTCACATCATGGGTCTGGAGCCCTCTCGCCCATGAATCCTTTGGTCGGAAAGTTTATCAATTCGTGAAATTTTCTCCATCATTAAGGTCTCATTTTTTAAAAATAGAAACACTTGCAAAATAATGCTTTTGAGTGTGAAGTTAATGAGTTGTTTTTAAGGAAAACAAAGAAACCCCAAATTGTACTTTTAACGGCAGAGAGAGACCCAGGTCTTACCACTGCAGAGGGACCTGGAAGACCAGATTCAGTGTTGATTACAGATGAGCTCAGGGAGAAAGCACAGCTGTTTTGGTTACAATTCCTGTCCTTGTTGGCGGCCGTCAGGTAATCTCAGTGGCCTCGCGTCTAGAAGAGTGGCCATTGGCGCACTGGTGTGTTTGCTGATTCTGCTGCGTGTTCAGTGGGCTCAGGACATCCTGGTGGGACCTCTGAGGGGGCAGCAGAGAGTCCATGTAGGAGATGACGTTCTGTTGTCATTTGGGTAATTTGTGATAATTTTGCAGGAGGTCACATGCTCTGCAGAAAGCACCCTGGGGTCAGTACCCACGGGGGACCCAGAGTGACCGGCAAGGACAGGCGGTAATTCTACTCAAATGTCAAATCTTGTGCTGCATTATTTTCCAGGGCTGTTGCTGCTTAACCATGTGTCTCCTGCTCTCGATTTACCGTTCCAGGAAACGGTGAACATTGTAAATGTAATCCGATGATGGCCACAAACATCTTGTTGGTCTGTATTTAGAGAAAGTAGCAGAGCAGCGCGTGTACCGTGTGCGTGGACAGCTGAAAAGAAATGCATTGGCCGAGGGTTTGACATTAAAGGTGAGTGACACGCTTTTTTTTCTGATCCTGATAATGGCAGTCGCATAATCAAGAGACATGTCGTTGGGACAAATTGGGAACCTTCGCAGGCCTGAACGCATCGCTTCAGGCCAACATATTACATGTTTTGTTTCTGTTTTCCTTTAGGGTAGTACATGACATGAGGCTCTTTGGCTGAAGGTAACAGCAAGATCTCAAATAATAGTTATTTAAACAGTGTCAATGTTTATTCTTTGTCACATGGAAGGAATCCAGTGGCTTCATGGAATTAGGAGAGATCCAGATTCATTAGATGACTCAGCTCCCCCTTCTCTAGGTCTAGGAGGCTTCCTAAGGGCCCCTGATGTCGGCTTGAGCTCCAGCGACAAATCCTCGGCGTTCTCTACGGCACTTCTGTGGACCTCTCACTGAGCACAGCGTGGCCACGTGCCCTCCGCAGTGGCCGGTTTGTGCACGAAACGCATGCGTATAGGTGAGTCATTACCGTCCCTGGAGATTGGCTAACCTGGGGAGGGCCCCCGTGTCAAAGCAACAGAAATAGAGAAAATAGAAGAAATGGTTAGTACACGGGCAAGCTCTGTCATGGACAGGCTATCAAAATTCGTGAGGAGAGAAAATGCCTCGGCCATCAACATTTTCCCCGCATTTTATGTTTTTCTAAATTTGTTCGAGAAATAAGGCAAAGTCATCGTATGAATAATTTAACACCAGATCCAAATGCTGAAAAGAGGACACGAAGAAACACTTTCTAAAGCCAAATGAAATAAGGGACTAGATTAAGAATCCATTTGCTGTGATCTCTCTGTTGAAACTTTTAACCTCTGGCTTTTGAGTATTATGTGCTCCTTAACCCAAAATCAGATAAAGCCCCGGAGACAAGGTCCACCATGAAATAGCTCCTCATTTCCATGTCTGCTTTCAACCCTTGTCCTTAGGACTTAGAACCCTCTGCCAGAATCGTCAACCACTTACTGTCACTCATCCTGAGCCGGTATGATTTTGCATTAGCATTTTCTACTTTGGCAGAAATAAAAGGCCAAGAAGAGTACTACGTATGCAATGAAATCCACAGCAGGGCGCGAGGCATCCATTGTCTGGTCAGATTGAACAAGACTCCATGAAAAGGTCAGGGGTCATGGGGGCTCCTACAGGACACTGCCTCCCAGTGCGTAGGCTGTCTCCCTGTGGGGTGTGTTCAGCTGCGCCATGGTCAAGGTGCATGTGTTTCTCTTGACCGCACAGGGCGTCCAGGTCCCCGGTCCTCTGTTCAGGGTCCTTGTATTGTCCTGAAGCATCGGGTGGCAAGTCTTACCTGGTGCAGCGTGGACGATGGGGTGGCACAGCCACACTCGAGGACCTTCGTCCTCTCTATCCCTCCCGGTCGTCCCCTGGTATCTCACAGCCGGGGTGTGGGGCTGGCTCCCACTGGGTCACAAGAGCCCTGGGGTCCCATGCCTCCCAGCTCTGAGTTAAAGGAGAGGAAACTGGCCACGGCAAGAACGCGCACACTTCAGCAAGCGCCGCAAATCAGGGTTTCTGTTCCCTTCTCTGGAGAGCTGGTGGTCAAGATTCACCAGCACGCCCTTGCCCGCAGTGCATGAAGGGCTTGCTTTCTTTCCCCTGAGACTGGTCTCTGCTTCTTCCTTCCTCTCCTGCTGCATCATTCTCCCTCTCCAGCCTCCTCTTCACCCAGAGCCTTTCTCACCCGTCTCCCAGCTCCTCAGTTACCAGTTTAAATTTAGCATTAGCAATTATACTCTGCAATGTATATAATTTATATAAATGTTTGTATATAAATGTATATAAGTAAATTTAATAAATTTAATATATAAATAAATAAAAATTAAACGTGTGTGTGTGTGTGTGTGCGTGTGTGTGTAGAGAGAGAGAGAGTTCTAGCAGCAGCGTGGTGAACACTTGTGCAGCATTTTGGAAACATTTTTTGGAAACACTGAAAAAAACTATAAAAAATCTTATAACCCAGTTGACCCTAACAGTCCACTTTAGGCACATCTGAAACTAATTTGAAGTATGAAAGGAAAAGCCTTGTGCCCAGAGACGTCCTTTGCCGCCCTCATTAGTGACAGACTAGAGAACACGGAACAGTCTGACGCCACACGGAGCGGCGTGTGTGTGGCTGGATGGTGAGAAGCGGTTTCTGCCCGGTTGGCCCCAGGCACTGTCAGTGACTTCATTATCAGAGAAAATTTAAATCGGGTTCATGAAGTTAAGAAAGTGCATCTCATACACTTTGGAAAAAAACGTGTTTTAATGGAAAAGTTTTTCTGGTTAGTGCTCAGTTAAGCCAGGAAATTAAATTACCCAGAACACTCGATTAATTGAAGGTCCTCTTAATTGAGATTTTTACAATCACATTTAGAACGAGTTGCTGTGCAGAGTGTCTGGAGCAGGGCTGTTTGTGCTGTGGCTCCCGTAGCTAGAAACACGCTGCGTGCGCAGGGGCCGTGCTGGGCTCCACGCTGACCGTGACCATGACCCTGACCATGACCGGGGCAAACAGAAGTCTCATCTGCTAGGATCGAGTACAGCCACAGACGTGAAAGGCTTGGTGCCCGGGTGTCACGGGGAAAACGCTGGAACCGTCCCAGTGAGGATGACGGTCTCCATCAGCGAGAGGGGTCCCAGGCAGGGCGGCCAGAGCTGCTCACTGCTCGCCTGCCTCCTGTCCTGAGCATTTCTTCTCCAAATGCTTCTCTGTCCTCCTGTTCTCAGTGGGGGCCACGCTTTCCACTAGTCCCCTAGATGCGAACCCAAAACACAGTGATCTGAGTCACCGGGGCTTGTCTTCTAGCTTTCATTTCCTCTGCTTTCTTACACACTCTCTCCTCTTTCAAAATCCACTGCTGTTTTCCTTCACACCCTACTCAAAATAGCTACTTTCAGGAAGCGCTAAATATAGGTAATCTGAAAAAGCCAGCCCCCCACCTGCTTCAGAGCTTCCTTTCCCTTGAAGTTGAGAAGAAGGTTTGTGGGGTTCCTGCTCCCCTTTCCTGACATAGACCCCAGTGGCCTCTTCCGGTGTCCCAGGGCCCCCTCCGGCTGCTAGGGAGGAAGGGAATAAGACATACTCAGCCTCTCAGTTGTCTAATTCTGCAGGGAAACATAAATTTAGATGGCATTTAGAATTATTTACATTAATATCTGTTTTATTATGTGCTATCAGGAAAAAAAAAACTCGGGCATGTCATTGGCAGCCATGGAAACACTGGCAAAATCTGATAATACTCGCCTTTCTGCCTCTTCCTCCCCCCACAACAAAAAGAGAGAAGAACAGGGAAACTGGAAACCGATCACATATAAACTATAGAGAAACACAAATTTGAATAAAAGAAAACTGTCCTGGTGACATATAACGTTTGCACATGGTCTTTCTCTGCAAGCCCCCAGAGCACCGTGAACCACGGAAACGTGCCCGTCCCTTCATACAACTAAGTTCCAGCTCTATTGAAAGGACGAATGAATAGATGCACCAACATACCGAAATAATCTACTCACCTTGGAAGAGAACGGGATGGCTGATCTCATCATGAACTTCTGACTTAAAATCCTGCATTCGTTACAGTTCCTACGGAACATGGCTGACACTGGACGTGATAGGGATTGGCTAATTCCTTGAGAAACAGGTGTAGTCGGTCAAGACGGCTAGTCGTCAATCTGGACTGTGACCCGTAGCATATGCGTGAGAGCAAGCGTGAGTAACAGCAGTTAGGAAGGGGCAAGTTTCCCCTTCAATGGTAAGTACGAAACATCTTCCAGCTTTTTAGGATACGGATTTTTCTTTTATTGTCACTCAGAATGAATATCTATGCTTTCTACTTCTAAAAAGCTAGTAGTAAACTAAAAAAAAAAAAAAACAAAAAACAGCAACATGTAGGCAGAACAGGAATGTTAAGAAAATTGGAGAAGGTTGTTTGTAAGCTTTGAATCTTCACCCAATGCTGTGGATGTAGCAAAGACACAGGAAGCCAGGAGCGGCTGTCCTGCTCTGTACTGGGTTTGGGTGGAGGAACCCGGGGGTTAGGGCAGATGGTGCAAGTGCTCCAAGGGAGGGGAAGAGGTCTGAGTCCAGGCTTCTGTGATCGGATGGGACAGCAGAGGGCATGGGTGGTGGGGGTGGGACTGTGACCCTGAGGCACAACCAGAGACCCAGAGACTGAAGACCGAGATTGCCCAGAAGGTTCTGGACAGCAGCGCCTACAAACACAGGACACTGGTGAAACCACCTTAAAATGACAGGTACGACCTTCTCTTTCATTTTTCAAGAGCGACCCTTCCTAGGTTGGTCCTGTGCTTGGAGCTGGGATCCACCGGAGGCCACTTGCAGGAGGAAAATCCAGCCAGAGAAGGAATTCATGACACACTGTCCAGGTCTGACGAGCTTCTTGGCCCCACTTCTGAAGGGGTGATCTCTGCAGTCCACGTTTCAGATGCGGGAAGGCCTTTTCTCTCTTTGCATTCTTCCTTTCCTCCTCCCCTATTCACCTTGTTGAAGGGAGGTGAGAACACTCCTGGAAGAGTCCGTGCACACGGACGATAGCCCCATACTTCACACGCAACATCATCATGAATGTTGCACGAAGGCACATCTCCGGGTTTGGAGGGCTCTACAGATGGGACCTTGTGAAGACCTTTATAAGCAGCCTTTTTCTCACGTGCAAAGAATATGAAATAGACTCACCCAGTGAATGAGGACGTGCGCTCTTGGACATTTCTCCCAGAGAAATGGAAGCTTATTTGGATGCAGAAACTTGTACGTGAGTGCTCATGGCAGCTTCGTGCACACCAGCTCAACACAGGAAACTGTGCAGGTGTCCTTTAAGGTGCAAGTGGTTAATCAAACCGTGGTACATGTATGCCAGAGCGTACGACGCGGCAACAGAAAGAAGCAAACTGCTATTGTACACGATAATGGATGCACCTTGGGGAAGGTTATGGAGTGAAGAACGCCAATCTCAAAAGAGATATCCTATATGGTCTCTTTTTTCTAGCATTCATGAAATGACACAATTCCAGGGATGGAGAATGGTTTGGTAGTGGCAGGTGTAGGAATAGGGGAGGACGGGTCCAAAGGGTGGCCTGGGGAAGTCCTGGGCTCATAGTTCAGTTGCGTTTCTTAATTGCGGTGACACCCACGTGAGTCCACACACGTGGTAACACTGCCTAAAGTCACCTACACACAAATGAGTGCACCTGGAGTGAATTCTATGGACAAACTCTATGGATTGCCCAGGGTCAATATCCTGGTTTTGGTTGGATGGCTGTGTCGGATGGGAGAGGCTGGGGAAGGGGTGTGTTGGACATCCCGAGCATTTCTTTGCAACTTCCCATGAATCTATAATTATTTCAAAGTACAAAATTTATTTATTTTTTTTTCAAAGTACAAAATTTAAAGCAAAAGCAATATGTAGCCAAATAACCCAATTGCTGTCACTTATTTGGGGCTGTTTTTCAACACTTGTCCATTATGCTGTCTGAGAAGTGTCAAATTGGTTTCATTTTAAACTATAAAATGAATATTTTAGTACACGCTCTTTGGATGCATATGTCATCTGTATATCACAATAAAAAATTATAACAGAAAATCTAACAGGTGTATAATGTCAACCAATATCTGTTAACAAAACTATTGGGGATCCACTCAGTCTCATCCCATAGACTCAGGTTCAGAAGGGAATAAAAAGAGCTCCTGCTAGTGCCAAGGATACATTAAAGTACAAAGAAATGTGATTCAAATAATTACAAAGAGTTCAGGATGTGATGTGATGAGTTCCAGACCTGCTTCTTCTCTCACATATGCATTTAATACTATACATTTGCCTCTAAGGACTCTTCTGGCTGCATCCCACAAGTTTTGATCTGTTGTATTGTGATAGTCATTCTATTCAAAATATTGACTTATTTATGCTTTTACAAAACTTTCACAAGGATTGGAAAACTCAATTGCCAACTACAGTAGGCTGAATCATGCCTCCTCCTGCCTCAATGTCCACATCCTAATCCCCGGAACCTGGGAGTGTGTTACCTTCCATGGTAAAAGGGTCTCCATATCTGTGATTAAGTCAAGACTCTTGAGATGGGAGATGAGCCTGGATGATATACTCCAGGTGGGCTCACTGACATCACAAGCCACCTTTTAAGACAGAGGCAGGAGACCACAGCGGGATGCAGGTGTGGTGATGGGAAGGGGGGCCAGAGTGATGCCTTTGACAATGGAGGAAGGAACTAAGGGACCAGGAATGTGGGTGGCCTCTAGAAGCTGGGGGAGGCATGGAACGGGTTCTCCTCTAGAGCCTCCAGAAGGAACCAGCCCTGCTGACCCCTTGATTTTATCCCTTAGGATCCATTTCAAATTTCTGACCTCCAGAAGTCTAAGCTACTGCAGCTGTGGTGTTTTTAGCTGCTAAGTTTGTGGTCGTTCTTTATAGCAGTCATAGGAAATTAATACACCACCTTTTTATTTTGAAAAATCATAAATCTTCCGATTAGTTGCAAGAATAGTATGAGGCCACCCACGTGCCCTTCTCCTGCATTAAAATTCTGCCCTATCTGATTCCCTACTCCGTGTGTGTGTGTGTCTTGCCGAACCATGGGAGCATGAGTTGTAGACATCATGTTCTCTTGTTGCCTACGTATTTCGGCATGAATTGAACGAGGACATTCTCTTCTGTAACCAACAAAGCTGTCACATTTGGGTGCTCTAACAGCGATGCAGCACTTTCATCTAATACTGAGTTCACACTTAAGCTTCTTCATTACCCCAATAATGTCATTTATTTCTGGGCTTTGTGTCTCCTAACTCAAGGCGCAGTCAAGGACCTCCCACTGCATCCAGGTGTCATGTCTGTATTCAGACTTTCAAATCTGAGCAGTTTACAGCCGTTTCTGTTTTCTCTCTCATGGTATTGATTATTTTGCAGAATCTGGGCGAGTTGTTGTATAGACTGTCTCAGTTTGGAACAATGGATCTTTTCCTCACGGCCAGATTCAGGGTAAACATTCTGGAAGGAGTATTTTATGGTGATGCTATGAATTCTTCAGAGCTTCTCATCATCTTTGATACATCTTTTTCTTTTTCTTTCTTTCTTTTTTTGTTTTTTGGTGTGTGTGACTAGAATTTTATTTTTAAAAAGTATCATACAGTAAAAATGAGTCATTTCTTAGCGCACAGTTCTATGAATTTGAAGACATGTATAGATTTATGTAATCCCCATGACAATCAAGATACAGACTAGTTCCAACCCTGCAAAAACTCCTGGACTCCATCCCAGTCCTACTGAATCCAAATCTGCATCTTAACCAGATCCTCGGAGACATTCAATTTGAGAAGCACTGGTTTAGAGAACTTAAAACAATATTTACAAATTTCTTAGCACACAGCAGACCATCAATAAATCATGGCTACCTTAAATCTGATTGTCATTACTTGTGCGCAAGTGCATACCTCTCTGTGCATTACACGAGGAAGATCAACTGGTGTACAGTCTCGGTTAAACAGATGAGACCCCGGTCAAAGAAAGACATTGTCTTGCTGTAATCACCACTACTGTGTCATTTCCATGGTCATAGATACATAAACGCACACATACATGCAAGCACTCCCACCTTAACTAAGGTTACTAGAAATACCCCTCCCCCCTACTTATGGGTGCTGCTAGAAAAGCTAATTCCCTGAGCTTTCTACTAAGGAAAGCATTCTGCTGAAACCGAGGAGGATGACTGGAGTTTCCTGGGTCTCCTGCCCATCGTCACCTGTCTGGTAGCTGATACAAGAAGACAGTGCAAAATGTGCTTCACCGGGCAAACGGAGCTACAGTGGGCAGTGGTTCACATGGCTAGTCTTTGATTTCCATCTAGAGCCCAGTAACATTGACTCAACCTTTTCTAAATCTTGCTCAGCGAAGACCTCCACGTCTTGGGAGGGCTTTGAAAAACCTGGGCAAACCCTGAGGTCACTCTAATGTGAGGTTAATGGCCAATATCAAGACCATTGTGATATGTAACTCCATTAAATCGAAGTGAGTACTCGCATCTGTGCGTGATGTTGTCTGAAGGGCAGGGATTGCTTGTAGGTTCACAGTCCTGAGATGTTGGCTGCCAATTCCTAAAAAAAAAAAAAAAAAAAAAAAAAAGATACTCCCAGAAGTCCTATTGATCAAGCAAAACTGACTTTATTGGATTTCTTGCAGTACGGAAGAACACTACCGTAATAGTCATGGTGTCTCAGAGAGGGAGTCACGGGAAGGGGTTCATAAGATTTTAGAGATGTGTTGGGTGATTTGAAGCAGGTTTCGAAGGGAAATCTGGCTGGGGTTGGGCACAGTGTGTGACTTGGGTGGTGTGCATGGAGTGGGAAGGTCAACCAGAAAGTACTGATGACAGGAGATGCCAGTTTTGATAATAAGCTACTTTTGTAGTTGGCTCAATGTCCTCTCTCCAGCCAGTATTTTCTGGAGCACGTAGCCCTGATCCCAATATTATTTACCACAGAAACGGGATCTCTGTCTGAGAAATCTTTCGAATAAGAACAAGAAATTGGTTTCAGTATTTGCAAGCGAGTCCTTGGATCTGGGTCAGTGAGGGGCCGTCCTGAGCCTCTGCAGGCATCTAAGACCTGGGAGTGAGGGGTCACGACTGATGTCCTGCCATCCTGCCGAGGGCGCCCATCCCCCTGTCTTCTTCTATCCCTTCTCACCTGTGCTCCGACTTGTAATGTGGGCCTGTGTCTGTGCCTGTGCAGAAACTTGAAGGGAGCTTCGCATCACAGTGGGGACTTGGGCTGGAAACATGAATGTGAAAAATATAAATCGAGACAAGCTTTTGCTTAACTCATTGTGAGTGGTGACTACATTGCATTTCCCATTTTGAGCTGATGGGGAGGTCAACTCTCTAAAAGAGAGGACGTCTGCAGACCAGGGTTCTGGAGACGCGGTGCACGCGTTGCTGGAGAGGCGCTGTGTGCTTGTCGGGGCCTCCTGGCAAAGCTCCTGTGCAGAGCCCCTAGCAAGCGCCACGTAAGGCGCCGATACTCAGACGTAGTTGACAATGGAAACTTTTTTACTTTTATTATCATCCTGCAGAAACCCAGCTTTAGTTAAAAGCTGCGCTGTCCGCTTGTGGTGGGTACGCAAAACCATCTTTAACTGTCAGCCAGAAAGACAGTGAAGGAAAAGGACAGACATGGTTCTGAGGGAACATTTTTGTGGGGACAAATGAGGACCTGTGAATGAGTAATTTCCGCATTCTAGAACCAGGTTTCCAGCACCCAAGGCCGTCGCTTTACTGGTGTCTATGAGGTACAGTCTTTGGAAACACAACCCATTCCAAACCAGGGCCAGTTATGTGAGACTAGAAGAATCGGAGTGAGGTCCCGTGGGGCAGAAGGCGGCCTGTGCTGAGTGTGTAAGCTGGTGTTGGACCAGCGCCGTGGCCCAGCATGGGCGCTCCACAGCCAGGGCTCATTGAACTCATAGCTCAGCCACGACACGGGAATAAAGGACACACAGGGCACGTTCGTGGAATTCCTTCTTACTGATTGCGTGCTTATGAAAATTATGTTATGTCTATAAAAGTAATACACGCTCACCATTACACATTACAACAGTGTGGACATCACACCTCCAAGCTCCTCCAACCCTGCTCTTGAATCCCCTACCATTTGGAGTATATTCTTTTAAATTTAAAAAATCTACATAGATAGTCTCAATCTTTATTTCTTTCCCAGTGTGACAGAAGAAAAAAACAGTAGTCCATTAATATCTTAATTTGTCTTTCTTTAATTTAGTAGAGATCTTCTGTCAGCTGGTGTATTGCATTTTATGATAGAGCTGTATTTCTGAGAAGTTAAGTATTTGAATCATTCGTATTTTATTTTTTGTGTCATACTATTAAGATGTTCCATCTTTGTGATTGTCCTTTGTCATCAAGTGACTCCTTCTGAATAGCACTCTAATTAGGAATCAAAAGAAAATAAAAACTGATTTTGATATATTGGACTGAATGTGATGGTCCGCAGGAGGGCATTGATGCAAGGGACTGTGAAGAAGTGTTTGCTCAATCTGGGGATTCGGTTTATTCCTTATGTGCCTGTTTCCCTGCGTGCTGGGTTATAGTTGGCAGCTGCTAGAACAGCTCCCGTGACCAGCCTCCCGTGGAAGCCCTTCCCGAGCTGCGGCTGGACCCTCTGACCTGCTTCCAACCACCAGAAAGTGGCCAACAGGAAGGGATGCCGCTCCCGGGGGTGGGTTACAGGAGACCGTCCCGCCCTTGCTCACGCCCTCTGTGGCTCCTTTCACTCACTCTCCCTGACGAAGCCACACTGCCTGACCTGAAGCAGACACGCGTGGCAAGCAGCTGGGAGATGCATCCAGCCACCAGCTTGCAAGCAGTGAGTCCTGCCAACAACCACACGAGCAGGTCTGGGAACAGAACTTCTGCTGGTGGGCCTTGGCATGCCTGGGTCCCCCAACACCGTGACAGTAGAGACCTGAGCCAGAGCAGGGCTCTTAGTGGGCTCCTGACCTGCAGAAACGAGGTGAGAAGCACTGTTGCAAGCCACTGAATTGTGGAGTCATTCGCTCTGCAGCTATAGATAGCTAATACTCACTAATGGTTAATTGCTAGCATATTCCACAATGTGCAGATCTATGTGTGTTTCTTCCAAAGAAAATATTTTTTCCTATCTAAAAAGGAAGATCATAAATTTGGTATGATTAATTATTTTTCACATGTTGAAAATAGCATGACTCCAAAAATATCTTTTTGTGCCTCACCGCCATAGCTGTGATGTATACAATTATTAGCCTTGCAATGACAGGTCTGTGGTTTGTTTCCCTAATCCTGCAAGGTTCTAGTCTGCGTTGCCCCATCCAGACTGATGTAGTTAGATGCCACATGGTCTATACTCACAAGCGGTGGCCAGAAAGGCCCTCCACCCACGGGTTTAGCAAATGGGAAGGTTTTTTCATTTTGTCCCAGAGTGTTGAACCTAAGCACCTATGACTGACTTCTTCAATCAGGTTAGCGCTGCCAGAAGGAGCACTGCCAGAGGAGTCTTCCCCTTGGAAATATCCAATCCCTACCTCCAGCAAAAATCCAATTACAAGCAAAAGGCTGCATAATTTGAGAATGTTCTAAAGAGCTTTAGTGAGTTGCTCTTCGTGAAAATAACTGCCTTGTATAGCGCACAATATCCTCTGGCCCCCATGAGGGCTCTAGAGCAAATATTGTAAAAAAACCTAAGCATTGTGTCCAATGGTCGCAGTGGGAAACCACCAACTATCAATTTAATTACAACTTTATTACTCCCCATTCAATTTGGTTCCTACAGAGTTTGTGTTCCTTCAGGGAATACAAAAAAATTTGTTCTAATTACAGTATAATTATACATCAAGGACAGAAGGGCAGGAATCCTTTATTTCTGGACGTCCTTGCATCTGAACGGACATGGAGAGGCTTCACTCAACAACACATCTTGCAGGATGAATGGTTTTCCATTGACATATAAGCTTTCACCAAACACTAGTATTTCCAATTAAGAAAATAAAATCCCGGAAGATGCAGATTGACTGAAGTATGGTGAGGTTTCTGTTGACTTCAAAACATGCACATTTTTCATGGGAATGAATGCTTTTTGGGTTTAACACATTTTGTTTCATTGTTAGATACAATCATGCATTCAGTGTGATTCAGTCATTAGCGCCCAGAGCTTAAAAACACACCAGTTTCGGGCGCCTGGGTGGCTCAGTTGGTTGGACATCTGCTCTCGGCTCAGGTCGTGATCCCAGGGTCCTGGGATCGAGCCCCACATCAGGCTCCCTGCTCAGTGGGGAGTCTCCTTCTCCATCTCACTCTCCCTCTGTGTTCTCTCTCTTTCTCAAATAAATAAAATCTTTAAAAATAAATAGTTAAAACACACCATTTGTTTCTGCCCACTTTGCCAAACCATCCTTGGTTCCTCTGACCATCAGCGATTCTGCAAGCTCTGTGCCTTGTTCCGCGCTCCCCTTTCCTCACCGGTCCTGATACTCATCGCTGTACT
Source organism: Ursus americanus (assembly GCF_024610735.1). Lineage (NCBI taxonomy): Eukaryota > Metazoa > Chordata > Mammalia > Carnivora > Ursidae > Ursus > Ursus americanus. Next base: position 3,220,382 of record NC_142160.1, on the reverse strand, counting down.
CCTGTTCTTCCCGGACGGAGTGCTGTCTCTGCGGTTTATGCCGTGTTTGCACTTCTGTTCTCCGATGGTGTTTGGTGTCTAACGGACAAGTGGATTGAGGTCTACCCACAGCCAAGGTTTGGAGTCAAGAATGTGGGGAGATGTCGTCACCGTCATGCAGCCAGAGCCCCAGGATGTGCTCACTTCTGGGCATTGCTGTATTATCACGGGAAGTCTACGTGCTGGATCTATGCTTCGTTTACAAGTCACATTTAATAATTACGTGAGAGCGAAATGCCTGTAAGATGGACAGTTAGTCGCCGGACCCGTGTCTGCCTAGGGCAGCGTGGGGATACGGAGGCAGCTGTCTTGTTCCCTCCGGTGTCTTGTGAGAGTGGAGAATTAACCCTGATGTCTGCCATTGGACTCACCTCCCGCCTCTGTCGTCATGCCCAGGAACACTTGACGGGGCCAGATTCTAAGCCCAGATTCTTTTGTTTCTGTTCCTCTTTTGTGTTCAAGAGTTTTTGTCCCAATTTTTGTTGGTTTTATTGTTTACTATGGTTTAAGGTTGATAACACGTGTGTTCCATTTAAAACTATACGGCGTTGATGGAATGAGCACTGGGTTTTATATGCAAGTGACAAATCACTACATTCTACCCCTGAGACTAATAATACACTATATATTAATTAAATCGAATTTAAATTTGAAGAAAAACTAAACGGGGTTGCATATTTTTAAAAAAAATCAGTGAGGCACAGACTCAACTAGTCTGACGTTGACTGACTCCAGTGAGACCATAAACCAATGGGCTTAACCAGGAAGAGAAGGGTGACCCCCAAACCTGGGAAAGCAGTGCCATCAGGGAGCCTTCCCTTCTCCCTCCGTCGTGTTTTGGAGCTCTTCCTCTGGGCAGTGCAGGGGCTGCCCACAACACAGGCCGCGGGTGACTCTTTTGACGAGGAGCTTTCTGGGTAGTAGAGAATAAACCTTGCGTGATTTAATGACAACTAAACAACAATGAATACAAGTTGACACCTAAGTTATGGAAAGTCCATTAACTATTTCACTGAATAATCTAGTTAGTACTTTGCTGGTCAACCAATAATGCTCATAGAGAAACCAAGAGTGGTAGAGACGTACTCTAAAAAATAGATGATAAGAAAGAGCGATGGTCAATAGATAGTTTCATTCTTTAGGTTTCTGATAGGAAACATTACAAATATGTTCATATTAGGAAAGGTTATGAGAAAGAGGCTCAAAAATATTAAAAAATCCCTAAGTAGCTTCAGGTTCATAAGCATGAGTCACGAGTCACCAGACATTTTAAGGAAAGAGAACGATGATGAATTTAACAGAGCAAAACATAAGAGAGTTTTTGCTGCAGGATCTAAGGAATCCAAGAGAAAAGGAAAACATCGAACTAATCTGAACGTCTTCAGAAAGATTTGAGATATCTCATGTTATTAATAATAAGATAGTCTGTCGTGAAAAGGGAATGATAGGAAAACAGGAAAATATTTTTTGGAAATGAAAATACTGCCCGACTGAAAACAGTGAAGGGCCGAGTGATTCATTACAAAGAGGAGGCCACAGATAGCATCAGTGATCTGGAAGGTGCTGAGGAACTCCATGGTGTGGAAGGGAAAGGAAGAAGGAGGACATGAGCGAGAAGAGCTTAGCAGCATGGGTACCGTCTTCTAGGGATGCTGTGCTCATCGTATAGTATTTCCAGAAGGAGAACCCTCCACCCCCCAAAAAAGAAGAAAGTAAGAAAAGTCAGAGAAGAAGAGTAAGAATAACAATGTTAAATATAATAAAGTAAAATGTTCACATGTTCACATTGAAATGACCCAATGAATGTGGAAACAGATTAATCATCATAGAAAAGACACCTGCCAGATGTTCCTGGAGCAATTTTGCACCTCGAAGTGTAAAGGGAGAATCCTAGAAGCCTCCACAGACAGGGAAATAAATCAGCGGGCAAGCAAATAATCACCTGGATTACATAAGACTTCGAATCAGTAAAAATAGATTTAAAAAATAATATAATGATTGTTCAAAGTTGAAAGAGAAAATTATTTTCCCTTGAGAGTTATGCCAAGTATTCACAAAATCAGTTGAAAACAAAGACATTTTCTGATGTGTAAAAGGTAACATTACTCCACCTATGAACCTTGTATGAGGTAAGAATCATCGAGACAGCATTGAAGGGAAAGAATAAGAGAATTTAAACCATATGCCAGTGTAAGGTGTGAGGTCCAGTGAGGGAAGAAGTAGAAGAAATTAGAAAGAAATTGTTTTCAAGATTAATTTCAGTTAGAAAAGAGAAAGAAAAAAATCATTTTCCCCCATATCCCTCTAAACAGAGGGCTTAGCTCTCCATCGGTGTTTCCACCATAATAAGATCGTGATTGCTTTGTCTTAGTTTTTCATTCTTAGAGCCAATTTATAGACACATCTTGAAGGAAAGAAGTATAGTTTAAAAGTAGAATATATGTGCTATAAGCCTTAAAACATTGTAAACAACAAAACCCATAAAAGTTAGGATGGCAAGAAAGAGAAGAAAGAAAAAATAAAATAAGCTAGAAGGGAATGATTTCAGTGCATTATAAAGGTCATACTTCTACTCGTATGCATGTGCACACATTGTGAATACACATACATTTAATTTTTTTTTTTTTTAAGTAGGCTCCATGCCCAGTGTAGAGCTCATCACGGGGCTTGGACTCACGACCCTGAGATCGAGACCTGAGCTGAGATCAAGAGACGGACGCTTCCCCGACTGAGCCACCCAGGTGCCCCCATATATTTAATTTTTAAAATAAATAGTGTAAGTGAACTTTTTATTTTAAAACACTTTCAAATCTACAGAAATTTGCAAAGATAGCAAAGATAGACGGCCTTCGCAAAGTTGCCAAGATAGATAGTTCCATACGCCCCACACCCAGTTGTGCCTATTGTTAACATCGTACATCGATACGGTACAATTATCACAATGAGTGGACCAACGTGGATACTTTGTTAATTAAAGCCATGTCGATTTAGGCTCTTCTTGGCTGTGACAGCTTCTCAGATTTTCCTTGCTTTTAATGACCATGACAGTTTTGAAGAGTACTGGTTAAGTATTTGGTAGAATGTCCTTCTACTGCGATTTATCTGATGTCTTCCTCGCGAGTTTTGACAAGGAAGACCAGAGGTCAAGTGCCATTTTCCGAGGGTACATGGTACTCCCATGACCTATCACTGCTGGTGCCATTAACCTTGATCCCCAGCTGAGATCATGATTGCGACGTTCCTACGCAAAGTATCTCCATTTTCCCCACTTCGCATGCTGTCTTCTTTGGAGGGAGGTCACCCTGATGGCCCCTACTTAAGTCCAGAGATGTTTCATCAGCCTGGGGGTGGCTTAGCCACACGAATGGAAATTCTTTTGCATGGGGAGATTTGTCTACTCTTCTCCATCTATTTCTCATCACATCGTTGGTAAATAGGATAGATTTGCGGGTATTTGTTTTACACTTTGGGATATGATCCAACATCACTTTATTTATTTTTGCTCAAATTGTTCCAGCTTCGGCTATTGGGAGCTCTTTCCGTTGACTCTGGCAACTCTTTGACATTTTCCCATCATTTTGATTTGTTTTTGAGCACTTCACTTTTTGGCTCAATGAGATGCCCCAAGTTCACCTTCTGTATACATCCTGTCCCAGCCCCAGCATCAGCCATGTCTCCAAGGAGCCCTGGTTTTTGTATTGAGAACTCTCTGAAGAGAGTTTTCAACATAATGACTGCTTTATTTATATGCCAAGTGTCTTATCCTTCATAATGAAGAGCTTTTAGGTACTTTCCGAGGTGGTTTAATCAAGAAATAATGGAATGCGTGCACTTGGTTTTAGGTCATCGCTGATGAAAATAATGGAAATATTAATTTATGTTGCTTTACATAAATACAAAAAAGGGAAAACACGTAATGTTGTCTCTGGGGAAAGAGGCTGTGGATGGTGGGAAAGAGGCTGTTATTTTCACATACTAGGTCTTTTCTATAGTACGATCATTTAAAAAATTTTTGAAAAGGAAAAATCTTCATGCAGATTTCACTTTAATAATACATTTATCTGGAGTTTTTAATTATGGGGAAATGCTCATAGGAGAGCATTTAAGCGGGAAGAGTAAAGGTGCATCGATAAACTCATGTACCAGTACTCAAGCAGGCAGTGCGTTCAGCTCAGTGGAGAAGAAAGGCAGCTGGAAGTCATGGTAGTAAGCGTGGCCGCGTGCTGGGAGCACAGGATGGAATTCCTGTCTCATAACATCAGTGAGGCTCAGTATTATTCAAATCTTCTCAGGATTAAGGATTTCCCCAGTATGACTTAGTCTGGTGCAGCCTTTAACCTGTCTACACCCGCTGCCTGTGCTTGGTGTGGCCCACAGACCTGTGGCGTCAGCATCACCGCGGGCCCTGCCTCAGATCTAGTCACTCAGATGACGATTTCTAACAGCATCGCCCCTGATTTATAAGCTCATCTGAGTCTGAAAACTGCCTTGTATTTTACTTATTGATCCATAGGGGTGAGGGCTGGGAGGAGATGGGACATATTTATCTATTATCTATCATCGATCTATCATCTCTCTCTATCATCTATGCATATCCATCCATCCTTCCATCCATCCATCCATCCATCCATCCATCCATCCATCCATCCAGTTTTCAATTGTCGACTGTCTCATAAATGTCATTCTTTTACTGTTTGTATCTTTGAAATGAGGTCCAAATATTGTCCATTTCACCTTCCCCTTCTTGCTTTTTCTTCTTGTATCTCTTGAAACTTATTGGTGGAAGAAACTGGGTTGTTTGTCCTACAGCATTTCCCCTAGTCTCTACTTTGCTGACGGGTTCGGGTGTCATTTGACGTGTTTCTCTGCCCTGCGAGCCTCCTGTAATGTGTGGTTGAGTGTGGGGCCAGCTACGATGCAGGTTTGACTTTCTCTGGAAGACCGTTCCCAGGGCGGTGATGTGTCTTCTCTCCTCTCTCTCTCCCTCGGAATGTGGGCACATATCTTGTTCTAGTCTCTACCTATTGAGACAGCAGTGCCTAAAATTTCAAAAGATTAATAATACGTAACATAAGAAACATTTTCAAATTGTCTTTCTAAAGCTGAATGAAATTTTAAAAGCACTGGTTCGGTGCTTTTAATGGAACCCGGCCATGTTACGAGAAGAAACGAGGAAATACGTCCACGGATGGGTCTCCAAGGCAGCTGTGAGTCGGAAAAACCTCGGCTCCCTCCTGACAGCCTCTTCTCCTCTTTCCAGAGGGGCAAGAAAGGAAATGAGATCCCAGGCAAACCACAGACCGGCAGCAACTGCAGACGATGCAAGAGGTGAGGTGGCTGAGAAATGATGACCCACATCTCAGGGGGCGTGAGGACACCTCCTGGAGAAAATGAGGCTGGAGCCTGGGGAGGGGAGGTCTGAAACTCAGGACCCCGCAGGACAGTGGGGTTTGCTCAGCGCAGGGGGACCCAGTGGGGCTCTGTGACGAGAGGGGACTCCCCACAGGCTGCCTCCCAAACCCTTCTGTGTGTTTCTGTGTTTCAGAGAAGCCGGGGCAAAGTTTAAAGAGCTTTCTAGATTTTAGCCAAGGAACAAATTTCCTTTTCAGTTGGAGATGGGGGGGGACCTCGCAAAGTTCCATGTAGCATGACCTCTCCGTTGTAAGCCCGAAATCTAATCACAGGCCTCCCTGGGGAGGCAGGGGTTCCCGTGAAATCTGTGAGCTCAGGTGGCAGGAAGGGAAGAGTGTCTGTTTCCCCACGTTCCAAAAGGCTGTGCTAAGCCACCCTGCTTTTGGGGGAGACCCACAGCGGCACAGTCATGGCTGCTTTCTCAGAGCGGAAATTCTCTTTGGTCTCTTCGCTAGAGCGGGGCTGACGGCCGAGGGCGCTATGTGGGTCAGTGCACCTGTCCAGCGTGCGCGTGGCCTAGGTCACCCCCTTCCATTCTGTATTAACTTCCCACGGCCGCCGTAACCAATCACCACGTGCTCAGCGGCTTAAAGCAGCACAAATGTGTTCTCCTGCTTCTCTGGAGGTCAGAAGCCTGAGGAGAGTTTCGCGGGGTCACAGGCAGCAGCGCTCGAGTTCCTTCTGGAAGCGGGGTGGAGAAGGCATTTCTGAGCCTCTGCAAGCTGGAGGAGGCCTCCTGAGTCCATGGCCTGAGACCCCCTCCCCTCACTGCGGCCGGCCTTCCGGCCTTCTGTGGCCACACTGCCTGTTAATTAATCTCCGGCCTCCGTTTTATCGTGTGATTATGCTGGGCCCACCCGGATAATCCAGAATAATCTCCTCATTTTAAGATCTTTACCCTAATCCCATATGCCAAGGCCCTTCTGCCGTATAAGGTAACATTCACATGGGCCACATGTTAGGATGTGGAAGTATTTGGGAATGAGGCATAATTTGGCCGGTCACACCTGATTCGGGGACGACGTGAGGAGGAGCCCGAATCCCTGCGGAGGGTAGGGCTGGGCATCCCACCAGCCCCGTGCCTGATTATCTGCTCGCACGGCTGCGGCTGCTAGCCTCGCTCCCGGGAGTGCCAGGAGACAGGCAGGCGTGGGTTCCCCGAAGGTTCTGTTACAGCGGAGTGTTGCAGCGTCCCTGGGTTTGCTTTCATCAGATATGCTAAGGCACAAACGTGGACATGATTGCCATGTGGGAAGCAGCTCTTCTCTTCACCGTCCCTAGAACAGGAGCCCGGCGCCCCCACGGAGCCACGTGGAGATGCTGGTCAGGAAGCAGAGGTGGGGATGTGGGCAACAGCCTTCTCGTGGTTTCTGCAGGAAAGGCAGGGCCAGGCAGGATGGGCAAGCTGCGGACTGGCTGGTTTGACTGATTTCAGGGGTGTCTCGCGCATCAGGGCCGTCTCCAGTGGTCTGGCACAGACTCTGGGGTGATTAGAGCACGGGGACCGTGGCTGAGTGTGAGGACCCTGTGAGAGCCCCAGAAAGAGGGCGGTTGGACTCTGGGTTAGTTGGTCTGTGTCTGAGCGGCACCCTCCCCGGTGAGATGCTGGCTGTCTCCAGGAAGGAGCTAACCCTGGGAGGGCAGTCCTTCCCGTGTCAGCAAGCCCCATGGTGGCTTCCAAGTAAAAACACACGCCTAACACCACTTGTCCTGTGCTGGTGTGACATCCTATCAAGGGATGATGATAGGGGTGCCTGGGTGGCTCAGCCGTTAAGCGTCTGCCTTAGGCTCAGTCATGATCCCGTGGTCCTGGGATCGAGCCCCGCTTCGGGCTCCCTGCTCCGCTGGGAGCCTGCCTCTTCCTCTCCCACTCCCCCTGCTTGTGTTCCCTCTCTCGCTGTCTCTTTCTGTCAAATAAATAAGTAAAATCTTTAAAAAAAAAGGGGGGGGGGGTGATGATAATGCGGACTTTCTGTGAATACGACATAAATTGCCTTAAACTACATAGAAAATATTTTGTTATGAGAGTAGAGGAACACAAAAACTATAAGGAATCCTTGTGGGACAGACCGTAACTAGGTTTCCCACTTCTGTGGCATTAGTAAGAAAATACATGTGTAACCCCAGGGCTCTGACGATATCTTGGTGGGACTACAAAGCATGGGAAAAGTATTACATGAGTACATAAAGTAGATGTAACGACGATTGTTACCAAGGGGAAGGGTTGGTGGTGCTCATGTTGGAGATGCAGATGGGAGCTTGTGTGGAAAGCTGGAGAGAATAGGAGAAAACACTGGGAATGGGAGCTTCTTTCTCCAGATGGTCCAAGAGGTGACTGATAGGCGACAGGTATCTCCTGGGGAAGCAATAATCTCCATTAATTTTTAGAATGGCCAGATAGCAGTAACCTCACCCCAGTTTTTCATTAAGCATGGGAATATGGGGTGTATGTTCCAGTGAAAGAAGTAATATATGAAGACCCACGGCTGACTGTATAATGAGCTCAGTAAGTAAACAGAACAGAAGACTCCTTAATACGGAGAGAAGAAAAGCAATAAATTCCTGTGTCCAGTTTGCGTTTTAGCAGAGGCGATCCTAGGGTGTTTCTGGGGCAGAGATTCAATGTCGGGGTGAAGTTGTTCCTGGGACAGAGGTCTTGGGCTGGGGGGATGTTATCTGGGATGTGGGATGAGAGTTGCCTTTCCAGTGGGGTCCCACTTGAGTTGACATGGTCTTGATCTCTGTGGCATCATGCGGCTGGGGTTGGGGTCCATCACACCCTGGATTTGGTCCGTCTCTCTGAGCCTTCGCAGCGGGTGGTGGGCAAGCAGGCGAGGTCTTTGGGTTCTGAGGGCTTCTGTGAGCAAACTAGATGGCACGAGAGCCTCAGTGCTGGCCTTGTCTGGTTGAAACAGTGGTTTCTCCGGAGGGCGTCGACCAACAAGACCCCAGATGGCGGAGCCGGGGCCTGGCAGGAGCTGTAGGCTCTGAGCGCTAGCGCGTGAGAAGGTTGCCATGTTCGGCGCAGAGGCCAGGCTGGCGGGAAGTGAGAACTAAGGGATTTTTGTCCCCCTCCCTGCTTGTTTGTTTGCTAAACATTAGAAAGGATTCTTTCTTTAAAAGCTATTTTGAAGTATTGAGAAGAACATGGTGCAGATACCAGAGAGAGGGCTAATGCTCGTTGACATGGTGGCAGAAGGTGTTGGAGATGTGCGTCCGGTGGAGGGTGGCTGAGGCAGGAGCGCCGGAGGAGGGAGGCCGGTCTGGGAGGAGCGTGGAGCTTTGGTGATGGAGATTGGAGCTCTCCCAGGCACTGATGGCATAAACGACCCCTCATTACCTGTGGTGGGACTACCTGGTCCTCGCGGAAAGCGTTGGGTTCCCTAGAGGTGACCTCAGCGTGCGGTCGCCAGGATCCCTCCCCCCACGGAAGCCGATCAACCAGGTGGGCTGCTGTGGCCGCATTCCTGGAGATGTTCTTTGCAGAGAGAGGCTCACCTGGCAAATGCAGTTGAGCAGGAAGGAGCTTTGATAAAGAATGAAAAAGAGAGAATGCTTTGACCAGATACGGCGAGCTCTGAGAGGTGCCGCCGAGAGGGTTAGGGACGCCGGTGGCAAGACCTTACTGTGTCGGATCACGTGCTGAACAGGGGAGACGTTTGGATCTTTATTGGAAAGTAATGCGCTTGGGATATCAGTTTGCAAACAGTGTCGGGCGCTGATGGGCTGGCTGTGCGTTTCCGAATGTGAAGTCGGTCTAGAAACAAAGACTGATGTGAGTGGGGAGATTGAGGCCCCAAAATTTGGAGGAGGGAGTACTAATTAAGAGAATGCTATTTTTAAAGCACACGGGTGGTGAGTGAAAGGGGAGCATCTGGGACGAGACCACCGACCTGTCTTAGTGGCCAGAGACGGCTGCGTGCAAGTGGGGAACACAGGAAGTGCAGCAGGTTTTGCAGAGCTGGGGCAGGCGAAGAGGACTTAGGTTTTAGATACGTTGGGAGTGAGGTCTGGGGGTCATCCGAAGTAGGCACGGCAGGTTGCCCTGTGGACCTGGGCCTCAGAGGGGAGGCCTGACCTCCGGTTAAAGGCTGGGGTTAGGAAAGGGACACTGGATGTGTTCACTCCCTCTCGCTGCTGAACCAAATCACCACGAACTTACTGGCTTCACACGTACCCATTTATTCTCTTAGGGCTGTAGGGAATCGTAAATCCAAGATGGGCTTCACTGGGTAACACTAACGTGTTGGCACGATGGCATTTCTTCTGGGGGCACAGGGGCAGAATCCATTCCCTTGTCTTTCTCCGCTGCTAACGGGCACGCACATTCCTTGGCTCATGGCTGCACTTCCCTGGGATCCCTGCGTCTATTGGCTCATCTTCTCCAAGGACTCTGTCCCTCCTGCCTTTGTGACCCTATTGGGTCTGCCTGATAATCTAGGATAATCTCTTCGCAATATCCTTATCTCAACCACATCTGCAGGGACCCTTTATCATGTAAACTGAGATAGTCTCAGGTTTCAGGGATTAGGGCATTTTGGGGGCCAGTCCTCTGCCTAAGTCACAGGGAGATTCGGGATTCAACATTACAAGATCGACTTTGATGCTGGGCTTCTCCACTTACTATGTCCTTGCCTTGAGTGACACTCAATTTCAACTAGCTTGTGATTTCTCATTTGTAAGATAGAAATGACATTTATACGAGCTCAATCTCTCTCACCAGGTTGAAAGAACCTAATGAAATATTGGCGAAGCCTGTGCAGGAGACGCTACGCAGAAATGCACATAAATCTGTAAACCCCTGGCATTCGAACTGCAGTGCAGGACGGGACTGATAAACTGTTCTTGTCTTGAGTGCCAGCCATCCAAGTAAATCTGACATCCCAGCAAAACAAAGCACCTGGTGGAAAACGTGTTCCTGAAGCCGGTGCTTGGCGTGGGAACGGAGAGCCCTGGGTGTGAGGACGCGCCGCCTCTGAGACCCACGGCCCAGTCACTGGTTATTTTCTGACTCGCCCAGGAGTTTGGGCAGCTGGGGACAGGGGGGACAAGGGGGACATTTGTCCTGCCCAGGTAGGGCCCGCTGTGACAACTTGGAGGCGTGTGGACAGCCTCCAGTGGTGGGAACCGGCAGGGAAACGGATTCTCCCCTGCAGCCCCCAGACTGTAAAGAAGAAACCAGAATGTAGAACCATAGAAACCAGATGTAGGAAGGAGCTCCGGGCAGGGCCTGGCAGATAATTCTGACCCTCTTTTCTCTGGGTGGGGCTCTGGCCTCCTCCCCGGACTCTCGTCCCCCATGTACACCAGGCCCAGCACTGCCCCGGAGAAGCTGGAGAAGCGGGGAAGGCTCTGAGGACAGGCCTGTGGAGACCCCTGCCCACACCACTGCTGGCATCCCATCCTGAGATGGCGCAGGGCAGCGCTCACCCGAGGCCAGGGACGATGAGTGCCCGGCTGGCGTTTTCCATCAATGTTACTGCCCAAGAAGCCAATATTTCCATCTCTGGGCGGTCTTTCTGGAGCAGGTGCATGGCTCTGAGCTGTCCCTGGCAGCCACCCTCCTCACTGTCCCTGGTTACAGAATGCCACCTTTTGCTGTATCCTCACGTGGCCAAAGGGGAGAGGGGCCCTCTGATGTCTCATGACAGCAGGGACCCCGACACGGGGGCTCCACCCTCACGACCCATCACCTCCCGATGGCCTTGCCTCTCGACACCTTCCGCCTTCACGCTGTGGGGTAGGACTTCGACACATGAATTTGGGGGGACGCGGACATTCAGTCCACAGCATTCACCTTTCTAACGCCCCCCCGAATGCCACCAAAGCGGTTGAGTCTGCAGTGTCATCTTTGCTGCCCTGATCTGGGTCTTCTAATACTGATCTTGGCTGTTCCCGAACAATCCAAAATTAGTCGGAAAGAAATAGGAGTTTTAACGACACTAAAACAAACCTAGCTAAAATCTGAACACAAGAAGCTTGGAACATTGAGCATATCAGGAAGGAAGAAGCTAAGTTACTCTCTCATCTTGCCAGTTTTCTCCCTTCTCTGTCAAAACACTGGGTGCATCGCTAGGGTCAAATGAAATGACGCTGGAATCACACGAGCAAATGCCACAGCATGAAGAAAAAATACACTCATGGTAATATGATTTATGCTAACTAACAGAATGACTCTAACTTACGTAAAAAATAGAAAACATTATCTACAACGTAGGACAACTGTTGCCAGAGCCTAATAGCAGCCCGGAATCCACGTAGGGACTGCACGCTGCTCAGGAAAGTGAACTGATGTGACAATGGGCAGAGTTTTTTCCTTTTCCGTCTAGTTTTATTGCCAGATGGATGCAAAGTACAGACATACACAGGTATGTATATTCACAAAGTTGTAGTCTTGTAATTAAGCAAAAGCCCACAGTAGCATCAACAGACCGCGGACTGGCAACACGTGGGCTTTTTCCCATAAAAATGGGAGGACCTTCGAGGTGGTGGGGGAGAGATGTGACCTAAGTACCGTAAGGGCTCAGGAAGAGAACACCGTCACGATCGCCGCTGTGATGACATTGTCTGCCTGTGTCCCTGTGCCTCTGGAAGACACGGATACAGTCTTCCGCGTAACCAACCATGGGGACGGTGTGGACGGATTCCAAAAGTAGCCTCCACCCGACTCCGCCTTGCCCTGTTTTGGTTACCGCCAGCCGCTGAGCAAGCCGTCTCATCTTTGCTAGTTAATAGTCTCGTGACCTGGGGAACGTTCATTGACTTCTCTGAACTTAGAATCATCCCCGGAACGTGGCAGACTTGGAGTAAATTTAACACAGCTGCTTTTCCTCATCCTCTTCATGAATCCAAAAGAATTTTTCACTCTCGTGGGCAGAGAGCGAGCGTGCCTCTAGGTCAAGGATGGCAAACAGCCTTCATGTCACGTGTCAGCTTTGCCAAACAGCGAGCCACGGTGGCAGGGACGACTCTCCAGAAACACCCTTTTTCCCTGCTGTCCGTACCTGTTAGAGAACAGACAGGTCGGTCAGTTCTAACTCTGTTGTGCTGTTTGGCTTTACTGGTCCATTTCTTTCCCCTCCCTTTGACGAAGTGCCTGTGCAGATGGGACCCTTAGGTATTAGATCTAGTGTAATTCTCACTGTTATACCTAAGTCATTTCCATTATGACATAAGAAAAGGACTTTAGGAAAGAAATTCAGAGAAACCCAGAAAGCTTAAACAATGTAGCAGTGTTTTTCTTCTACAAAATCCTTTTTTCTGATTCTATGTACTTTTGCAATCCCTTTTAACCAATACAGATAAAAAGAAGTGTCTCAAATCACTTTGGGTTTTATGCTAGTAATGACATTTATCTTCATGGTAAAAATATATTCATTTTTAACTGAAATATAACTGACCTAGAACATGGTGTCAGTTTCAGGTATAAAATGTGTCGACCGGATACATTTCTGTATTGTAATGTGGTTCCCACGTGAGCAATAGCTAACACCTCCGTCACTTCCCAGATAGACTCATGAGTTAAGCTGCTACAAGAAGGGGAAGCAGAGAGGAGTGGTTAGTGCTATTTCCTACGCGGAGGCCCCGGGGCCGTGATTCCTGGGCTTTGTGCTCTTTCCGCCCGGTGAGAAACTCTGTGAAGAGGCCAGTGGAGAAACAACCCCTCTGCCAGGTCCATGGGCTTTTTCAGCCAAGAACCAGATTCTCGGAGTGCGAAGAAAGAAGGTGGCCCCTGAGCTCTCGTAGAGACGAGCTGAAACGTAGTCAGCTGTCAGGTGGGATTCAGGGCGAACTTCAGAAAGAAGGGATGCATCATTCATCACTCAGAGACGGGAAACCCCAGGATCATTCACAGAACTTACATGTCTATTTTTAACACGTGTCAGTGTGAGGGGTGAGGACGTGGACAAAGGGTGGCAGTTTTACAGCAGGGTAAGAGCTGAATTTTGGAGTGGTCGCTCCTTAGGCAGAGAGGAGAGGTCCTTCGTCTGGGCATGACTGGACTCTCAGAGGCACCGATGTGGACGGGGGAGACGGCTTCTAGAAGCCTTTGGAAGAGCAGTTCACAGGGTTTGGGGACTGACGGTGGGGCAGGAAGGAGGAAGCAGGTGTAGGGGCTGGGAGACCATGCCCTGAGTTCAGCTTTGGACAAGGAGATCGTGAGGTGTCTGGAGTGAAGCCTGGAGCCAGCATGGATAGTCTCCGCTGTTGTTCACGTGCGTCAATGCTGTTTTAACTAGAAAGTACGGAGAGCTGCCTCTACAGTGGAAGGTTCTGGTTCTCATCCCATCAGATCTTAGTTCCCAGGTTGGCTGCCCTGCCCAGGTATTTGTCTCGGGTCCAGCGTGACTCTGGATGTTTCTGTGGGGGCTTTGGATGAGATTCACATTTAAATCCATGGACTTGAGGAAAGCAGATTACTCTCCCTAACGTGGTGGGCCTCGTCCGATCACTTGAAGGCCTTAGCAGGACAAACTACTGTTCTACCTGACGTCCCCCAAGCAAGGAGCAACTCTGCAGCAGACAGCCTTTAGACCAGAGCGTCAACCCTTCCCTGCCTGCAGCCTGCCTCGTCACACTCTAGACTCACCACACCTCTACCGACACGCGAGCCAATGCCTTATGACAAGCCTTTCTCTCTCTCTCTGTCTCTCTCTGTGTCTCTCTCTGTGTCTCTCTGTCTGTCCCTTGGTCTCTGTCTCTGTCTCTCCCTCTACCCCCCGCTCAGGATATGTTTCTTCTGTTTCTCTGGAGAACTCTGACTGACGAGCTGTTCTCGTGTGGCTGGCGTACATGGTTACAGATTTTCCCGACGCATGTGCAATCACACACGTGCTTTCACAGCATGAAGTCACGAAGGAAACGAGGTCGCTACCTCGCAGAGAGAGCGCCCCCCACTGCAGAGACCGCTAGGGGCGGTGAGAGACGTTCCATCCTTTCCTCCACACTCCCTGGCCTCTAGTCCTTTTCTGCTTTGGGATTTTTGCTTCCAGTCTTTGCCCATGTCTTCACTCAGATGAAGGCTTTTCTTTCATGTGCAGGATCTTTTGTGTTCTAAGAGTATCAACACTGGTCAGTTCATATACTTCAAATCTTTGCCTTTGAATGGCCTCCACTGTCTTTCATTCCTGTATTGGTGTGGATGGATTTCACGTCCTCCGGTTTATTAATCGTTATTTCCTTCACGGCTTTGTGCTTAGGGTGGCTACCGTACCCTAAGATTTTTTTAAAATGTGGTCCTTCTATAGTTTCACTTTCGTATTTTAATCTTTGAGATAGGGTTTAGGTATGAGAAGAGGCAGGAAGCCATTTTCTCAAACACGATTGTAGCCAGCTGTCTCATCGGAGTTTTCAAGTGCTCACTGGTTTCTTTTTGAATCTCAGAAATTGAGTTTATTAAGACAACACCAATTTAAACTCTTTCTTTCCCTTTTAAACACAAGCTCCTCTTTCCCGGGTTCACCTTTTCCTTCATTTACATTCTCCCCGTCTTGGAAGATCAAGGTACTAAAGCTCTTTCTGTCCGGTTTCACAGACAAGAGGGACTGAAGAGGCCTATTTTGCTGAATAAAGAACCACATGTGATGATGCCCTTCCTGTCAGCCCCACTGATGAGTGCGCCCCGAAGCCGTGGCTCATGGCCCCCCGAGTGAGACCTCTCAGCGCTGACACCCCCACAGGGTTCTCCCTGGCCCAGGGTGGCGACGGGTGCTTCTAAGGGGCTTCCCAGAGTGCTGGGCGGCTGTGAACCCCCCGCCCTGTGCCCCCATGCTGACACCCCTGTACCCGCGGGGCCACCACCGAGCCTGGAAAGTCTCCCCCCAGTCCCCCCGACTCTTCAGCCGTGGCTCACGGCAGTGGGTGGTCCACAAAGTAGCCTGACAAATATTACCGGACCCCTTACACCCCTGAGCCAGAGAAGAGAAACAACCATGTTTCCTGATGCGCTTGGGAAATGAAGGCACAGAGGGGGCAAAGTCAGGCCTGGCCTCCCACCGAGCTCTCTCACGATACCCGTTTCATTTTCAACGCTCATGGAAAAATGAAGGACAACACTCAAGGCATGTTTTTTCCCACCACGGTTCCCATGTCATGGGGCCTTGCTGGCCACAACAGACGGCCATCCTCCCTTAGCGCTTATCAGCCCCCACGATCAGCACTTACACTGGAAGCAAAGGTCCTGACCTCTGTCGTGTGCTCATCCCAGCAGTCGCTACCCCCGTGTCGTCAGCACGGTTTTCCCTCTGCCCCAGAGCCCCTCCGCGTCCTGCCTCTGGTCGGCCATCATGGCCACTCCTGACTCCAGCTGGACTCCAGCGCGCCCTTCCCCTCGCCGGCGGAGAGCCTCCGCGCCCCGAGACTAGAGCGCTCAGTGTTGAGGGAGACAAAGTCTGGGTTGAGAACCTTCTGTGTGGTACCAGCACACTGGGGCTCAGACAGCCACAGGGTGGGCCGGGGTGCAGATTTTCAGGATCCAGAAGTTGCGTGCGGTTTCATAGACAGAGAGTGGTCAGGGGAATCCCAGGTCTGACAGAAAGAAGGTATAATTTACATTTCCCTGAAGATGGATGCATTTGAATATTTTTTTGGATATCTTCTTAAAACCGTTCATTAACTTGTGCAACTGATACAGGCAAACTGACATTCCTCGTGTACAGTTGCATGCATTTTAACACATGCACTGATTTGGGCGACCACCGTCACCACCAGGGTACAGTCCCAGCGTGCCAGAGTGGTCCATCATATTCTCCTTTGTCGTCACACCTGCCCCTCACGCCTAACCCCTGACCACCCGTCATCTATCTTCTGTAGATAAATCGGTCTTTCCCCCCATGCCATGTGTCTTGCTATAGGTAATGCGACTGCATTTTTTCTCTGACTGCATTCGAGATTTTTCGTGAACACAATCTGAGATGCAGTTTGTTGAGCGTATCCTCTGTCACTTCTGCTGAGCTTCTGAATTCCCTAAGTGCATGTCTTTTGACCAAGTGCCCACAATTGCCTATTTCCCACTGCCTGCTTTCTCTTGACCAACTCTAGTGCACGCGCCCCCACTTCCTTCAGACCCCCGACCTCGGCGGGCCCTCACGCCTGAGCAAGCACACTAAGGTCATGCGCCCTCATCAGCTTCTCCTGGGAACCCGCAGGCCGTAGGGAGCCCTCCTCCCGCCAGGCCCGCTGCTCATTTCCCCTGGCTTGTCCAGCTGCCCCTGCAAAGACTGCTTATTTCTGCCTGCCGCCTCTGTACCCAGGAAAAGAAAAACCTTTTTCTGTAGGATTTGGAGACATCGTGGATTTCTGAGATCAGAGTATTCTCCCCAGTGCAGTCATCTCGCTTTCTAATTAAAGCCTCTCCTTATGTAAGTCCAGACTTATTTTAATTTGACACTTTTGATAAATTTGGGAGTTTTCCGTTACTATTTCTTCATATATATATATATATATATATATATTTTTTTTTTTTTTTTTTTTTTTTTTTTTTTTTTTCCCTTCTGCACTGCACTCTCCTTTCTCCGCATCTGGAGCTCAGAGAGCCTGAGTGCTGGCTTCCTTGGTGCTGCACGGGGGACCCTGATGCTCTGTTCAGCGTTCTTTTTAAATCGTGCTTCTGTCTCTTGCACAAATGGGCTAATTTCCATCTGTGCGCTACGGACTTCCCTCTGTCCTCTCCAGTCTGCTGCCATTCTGCCCACCCCGTGGATTTTTAACTGTGGCTATCATATTTTTCAACTGTAAAATTTCCAGTTGCTTCTTCTTTATATTTGTTTTCTACCCCCATTGGTTTTCTAGCTTCTCTTCCCTTCAGCATTGTCCGAGCTTTCACGGGACTGTGGTTAGCACAGGTGTCTCCAGGTCTCTGGTTTGGAACTATTTGCCGTGTGCTCCAGAGAGGCCCCCGTCTGCACCACTCGTGTGCTTCCTTCTCAAGCTCAGAGATGACCCCAGGATTTCACTCCAGGCTGGGTTGTGGGGTCACACTCTTGATCCCCATCCCCTGGTCCTGGGCCAGCCTTCGGTTCTGGGACCCGGGGCTGGGGCCTTAGTCTCCTCACCTCCGTGCAAAGGCTGTGGCCGTCTGCACCCTGGGCCAAGTAATGGGAGAACATAGGGCAGCGGGGGGCAGCGGGGGGCTGGCCCTGCCCTCCTCGGGTCTCCCCCCTGCCAGCCACAGAAACTGTTTCCCGGGGCCTGGGGCCACAGGGAAGGGACCACAGAGGAACCCGGGCACTTCCACGCTCTCTCAGGCCCCTAGGAGGACCCTTTTCACTCTTCTTCCTTCTGTGCTCGAGAGGCAGGACCACACTGATCTACTGTGGACTTTTTCTTGGACAAAATAAATACATTGTTCATCCCGACAACCTCTACATTTTCAGGGCTTTTGCAACTATTGACCCTTTCATGTTTTATTTTTATTTTTATTTTTTTTGCTATATAGGATCTGTAATTTAATATACAACAGAGAAATTTGAATAATTAAGGACTCAGATTTCACTCTCTTGACTCAACGAGGACTTTAACAAAGAAGGTCAAATTTAGGTACCATAAAACGGATAGTACTTTCTTGGCAGTCCAAAGTACCCCAGTTTACTGTTACATAGGGATATGGAAAATTCTTTTTTTTTTTTTTTAAATGATTTTTTATTATATTATGTTAGTCACCATACAGTACATCCCCGGTTTCCGATGTAAGGCTCGATGATTCATTAGTTGCGTATAACACCCAGTGCACCATGCAATATGTGCCCTCCTTACTACCCATCACCGGTCTATCCCATTCCCCCACCCCCCTCCCCTCTGAAGTCCTCAGTTTGTTTCTCATAGTCCATAGTCTCTCATGTTTCATTCCCCCTTCTGATTACCCCCCCTTTCTTTATCCCTTTCTTCCCCTACTGATCATCCTAGTTCTTATGTTCCATAGATGAGAGAAATCATATGATAGTTGTCTTTCTCTGCTTGACTTATTTCACTTAGCATTATCTCCTCCAGTGCTGTCCATGTTGTAGCAAATGTTGAAAACTCGTTCTTTCTGATAGCTGAGTAATATTCCATTGTATATATGGACCACAACTTCTTAATCCAGTCATCTGTTGAAGGGCATCTCGGCTCCTTCCACGATTTAGCTATTGTGGACATTGCTGCTATGAACATTGGGGTGCATATGGCCCTTCTCTTCACTATGTCTGTATCTTTGGCCCTTTCATGTTTTAAACCCTGTCAAATAGCATGAAAATCATTCACGATCATGATCTGCATTGTTTGAACTCTGATCCAAATGTTTGAAGAAAGGAAATATTTTTTGCAATGTTAGTGCAGTTTTTAAACTTGGGATGTGCTATCGTGTTATATGTCTGGGGACTCCTGACGCCTGGTGTCTCCTGCTGTGCTTGCTGGGTGCGGGGAGCACGGGAGGGACCCTATGCACCTGTGTGTGCATTTAAAAATGCCTGGATATCAAACTGTCCCCTTCACTCCACGTCACTGAGTGACATTGCATATCTGTGATTATATTACTAATAATGTGCCATGTGAGTCTTTGGCCATTCATAAGTAATAATAAATATACACGGCTGGCATGGCTAAATCTATCTATCTATCTATCTATCTATCTATCTATCTATCTATCTATCTATAATGCAATGAATATATATATATATATGAAATGAATATATATGAAATATGTGTATATATGAGAAAACAGAGAAAGAGTGGTCTCAGGGTCTGTCCCCATCCCCATGGGTTCTAGTCCATCTTTGAGCTCCGTCAAGTGATTCTGGAAGGAAAGGAAATTGATACGCACACTCCTGGTCTGGTGGGACTTGGAGACTTGCTGTCCTTCCCTAATCGACCTGCCACCGTTCACTTTTCCAGATTTCCAGAGAGCTGCTGTGTGCGTTCTGCCTAGGACTTAGGGTCGAGTTCGGTGGGAGAGACCCCGGGGTGGGGGCCTTCCTCCGTCTTTCTTGGAATCAGCACCTGATTTCATTCTTTGAAATATCTGTTCAAGTCTCTTGCATAGTTTCCCCTTTGGATAATCTTCCTCATCCAATCTCTCCTTTTTACATAAAAATAGCTCCATAATTGGATGGTTCACTTTAGCTGCTAGTGGTTCTTTGAAGCGCGCATGTCTCGTGTCAGATTACAGAGGCGGGATCTTCTCAGTTTGTCCTTCTGCTCTCGAACATCTTCTACCTTTAGAGGAATTATTATTGTTATTGTTATTATTATTATTTTTAATATATATCCCATTTTCATAAAGGAAAATCCAATGTCCTCTAATATGAAAGAGGAAAAGTGGGGCGCCTGGGTGGCACAGTCGTTAAGCGTCTGCCTTCGGCTCAGGGCGTGATCCCGGCGTTCTGGGATCAAGCCCCACATCGGGCTCCTCCGCTATGAGCCTGCTTCTTCCTCTCCCACTCCCCCTGCTTGTGTCCCCTCTCTCGCTGGCTGTCTCTCTGTCAAATAAATAAATAAAATCTTTAAAAAAAAAAAAGAGGAAAAGTGAGACCCCCCCCTTTAGAAGGAGACCAGAGACGATGGTCTCAGGAAACTGGCTTGTTCCACCCGAGCCTCACTCCCTGGTTCCCAACACCTTCCATCCAGGGAGCTTGGAGACATGGAGCTCACTGTCTGGGGTTGTTTCCACAATTGTACCAAAATACTTCACATCAAAAACGTTATGAAATTAAGATTTGTACATCCTTGTGCACTTTTGCAAACATATATGGAGACGTAGGTAGACAGAAGAAACAAACACTACAGCTGGAAAAAAAAATCATTTAAAATAGCCCGGATCTCCCATAGGAAGATGACATAAATTCTAGTGCCTGTCCATTAGTGCTGTTGGTGGGGAAAAAATGGATTTAGATTTACTTCTCTGATATTTATTTCTGAGGTTCTGGGTTCTCCTTTGCAGATATTAGACATGTTAGCATATGGACATGCTCCTTATCCAATATCTTCTCCAGTAGCTTCCATAATATCTTTTCCATATTAATGTTCCAGGGAAAGTATGTGTAAGCGTTCCCCTCTTTCAAAAGATTAAATGGCTGCAGTCTCTCTTCTCATTTGAAGGATATTAGAATTTTATAAGCATCGTTTTTCTTCATGTGTGCAATGTTCATCACTAAGGGAGGTAATGCATCAAGATAGTAAGTGCATCTAGTGAGGGGTTTATTGGTAATATCCAGCGGTGTCATGTCCAAATACACATGGTTTTTACAGCAATACGTGTCATGTAATTAGAGCTTATTATTGGCTATGATGTCAATACTCAATGTCAGTTACTTTAGAGCATTTTAATTCAGGCCAAAATTGTGGACGTTTTCCTTTCTAATCTGCTGACAGTGGACATAGCAATTATGATGTGTGAGAGAATTCTCCACCTGGCAACCGTGGTTGCCATGGTGATGACCGTGTGGGCAAGAAGGGCTGTGACTCACTGTGCCGTCTCTGCTGGGCTTCCCCACCTCCCATGGGAGGAACGTGCATGGGGCTGAGGATTGCCACCCAGGCTCCTTTGTTACTCCTGCGCTGCCACCTAGTAGGGGAAG
This sequence comes from Ursus americanus, assembly GCF_024610735.1. Taxonomy (NCBI): domain Eukaryota; kingdom Metazoa; phylum Chordata; class Mammalia; order Carnivora; family Ursidae; genus Ursus; species Ursus americanus. The sequence continues at coordinate 3,199,380 of NC_142160.1, read as the reverse complement.
TCACACGGTGTGGACTCGCCTTGTTCAGAACGACTTCTCCACATAAAAGGATGGGTAATCCGCTTTGCTAAACCACGATCTGCACTGAAACAAAGAAACTGATTTTATATCATAAAAACAACAGAATCGCTGTGGTATGGCTACTGAGGCATAATTAATACTATGTCCTCCGTGATACAATTTAAACAGATGTTCACTCTTCGCGTTCTGTGCCCATTTCAGCTACCATGATGATCGTAGAATCGATGAAACAATACTATCGATACATTTCAAAACTACTTTTATTGCCTAGCTGTGATTTAAGTATTTTTTTAAAATTCCTATCCATTCAGAGATGTCCAGGCGATTTGAAGTTAGGACTCCATGCCCGAATCCCCCATCCAGGAGCTCGGAGACCTTCAGAAGATGATTTGACTTCTCCGTGGTTTCATTCTCTCATGTAACGGGGAAAAAAAATAGTAAGGTTGAAATGAGGATTGAATGTGAAAGTATGTTAATGTGCTTCAAACCATTCCTGGCAGAGTAATCAGTAAACTAGTGTTTGCTGTCATCATCATTAGCTGTCCCAGTCCGGTGGAAGAGTGCCAGCGTTTTTCTAGGCTCCCTGGAGAGTGACCTCCCTTAGACACCTTGGTCTTCTGTCCCATCCTCCCTTGGGAGTCTGAGTGAGATACAGGCAGAGACCACTGGGTACCTTGTTCCAAGTTTCTCACTTAGACGGAGCTAACCTGTCAAAGGTCCTGAGTCAAGAGCTTCTCCTTTAATGATGGGAGGGAGTAACATGAGTAGGTGTGTCTTTCCTGATGACTGGAACTTTCTTTCGGGGGGACCACCCCAAAGTCTACCTTGGAGAGTGAATTGATAGGCCCATTGGTCTTCTGCTGAGCTTCTCCTTTCCAAATTCATCAGAGCTAACGTGGGGATCATTTGGTGCCCCATCTGCCCCTTCTGCCCATTTAGTGCTCATGAGATGCAGAGCTCAGGTGGGAAGCAAACTATTTACTGGATCCTGTCAAAAAACTACCCTTGTTAAAAGTTGATATGTCATCAATTTGTCTTACTGACGCCATATATACATTTATCAGAACAAGCCATAGAGATTCAGAGATCTCTATACAGAATCGTGCAAAAGATTTTGTGGTGGTGGTATGTTGTTTCGTTTTTTTTTCTGGACCTATTTTGGAATTTAAGCTGTTGAATTTTACTTTTCCTCTTCTATTACAGTTCGAGATTGTCAAGGACTTTCTGAGTCACACCAATGTAGTCAGTCATTGCTCGGTGTTTTAATGACCCCGGTGAATTTTTCATTATGTTGTGGTAAAACTCAGAGAAGATAAAGCATCTAGATTGCCTACTGAAGGACAGAGGTATGAGTGCTCACCTAGCAAAGAGGACGAAGCTGCCACCGTGGATTGCCAGGGAAATCGAGGGAGGTGCGTCTGTAAAGCTGGCAAGGTGGGTCTAAGCCAATGACACTAACCTCCATTGATCCCAGAAAAAGTTGAATTTATCAAAGATTGACCACTGTTAAGCAGAACATGAAAGCTCGGTATTTCTTTATTCCCTCCTGTTTCTTCATTAGGCTAATGATACACTTCCAGATCGGTGTGCAGCCACCCCAAGAGGACCTCAAGTGTTTCATGTTCTTTTTGTTTGTTTGTTTGTTGTTTTTTTTTTTTTTCATGTTCTTAGTTCCTCTTTAATCCCCTTTCGCCACCCCCGGCACCTGTGACTTTAACAGGCCCCCGGTTTGACGTGCCCCCTCGAGTACGCACGCACTCCACAAAATACCTGATTTTGATTGCAGAAGCATTTTAAATTTTGTTCATTTGCTGGGTGGCTTCTTTCTTTTATTATTCAGCTTTAAGTATGTAGCCTGTTACTAAGTATATCTCTAGTTCCTGGGGTCTCGAAGGGTTTGATCTCCAGACGTCTTTACACTCTTAAAAATGAAGATTCCAAAAAGCTTCTTTTTACCATCATAGTCCACATGTACCCACATTAAAAACTCAAAGTGAGAGCCTTAAAAACTATTAATTTCTTTGAAATGACAATAAAAACCCATTACACATTAACATATATATTTTATGACATATAATATATTTTTATAAAAGATAACTAACCGTATTTTTAGAAAAAATTAGTGACAAGAGTGGCGTCGTTTTCCACTCTTTTTGTTTTGTTTTTCATTTTTGCAAATATCTTTAATGTTGAGCTTAATAAAAGATGGTTGGATTCTCACATATATTTCTGCATTCGATCTGTTGCGATATGTTGTTTTATTTGAAGTCTATGAAGGAATTCTGGTCTCAACGACAGGTGTGGCTGGAAAAGGGAGGAATATTCGAATAGCGTTGTCAGCTCATTGCGGATATTCTTGATTGGTACCCTAACAATACTGACAAGTGGTAATTTCTTCAAGGTGAGTTGTGATGTGGAGTCTGAAACCATGCCAATTAAGTTTTCATGCTCATTTACATAAAACCCACTGGTCTGTCTGACACTGTGAATAGATCGTTTGCGCGTGTCTGACAGCCTAACATCTCCCGTTGGTCACTTCAAAACTATCGATTCCCTGACGAATGCAGACTTCCAAGTGTTGACACACTCACTTCTGTAACATCCAATGACACCCATTGGGATCTCACCACACACATCATCAGAGAAGTCTGTGAAGTATTGGGAAGCTGTCGAAATCCCGAAATTCTCATTTTCGTCTGAAAGTTCAAATCTTACCATTGGGCACACATAATGTCGGATATGTTCCCCAAACTGACAGGTTCACTTTGTTCATTGGGTGGAAAACGTCTGCCCAGATCCGAGTGGGACAACTGTGGCTTGTCCTCCAGCGGGCATGGCAAGCAGGAACGGTGTTCCATGAACACCTGCTGTTACTGCACAAGCCATTTCCTTGACACGCGATCCCACCCCAGGGGCCCCGGTGAGTTCCACGTGGGTCCCATTTCCTCACACGGGATAGTAAAGAAGCACACCTACAGACTGAGGTTTAGTAAGATGAACGCTTTTCCCCATTTCATTCTTCCGCGGGACTGGCTCTTGCTGTCATGTGTGCACATGGTAGTGCTGTCACGTCCGCACGTGTCCTGCTGTTGTTTGACTCACCCTGTGGCTCTGGCTGCTTTGCCCCCACTCGGCTTTGTACCATCATTGCAATGACTGACACACTGAAAAAAACCCAATGGCTGCCTTCATTTTATTATGACGATGGCTTTGGCCTCATGAATTCTCTGAAAGAGGGGGGATCCTTTGGGGTCCTCAGACCGCACATGAGAACTGATGATGTAGCTAACGATCTCTGCCTGCTCAGTACTATGAATGCCTTGACTACAGGGTTAAACCAATCCACTTATATAGCAGTGACGTTATGTGATGAAAGCATTGAGACTTGAGAGAGGAAATCATCATAATGCTGGGATATAGATGAAAAATTCGATTTGATATTCAAAGTTTAATTTTTTAATAAATAAAATAAGTAAATGGAATTTAGATAAACAGTACACAAATTAAACCATATGCGTTAACAATGAAACCTTTAGATCTAAAAAAAAAATGAGGATGCCACAGAACGATTAGAAAAAATTGCAAAGATTCAATCTTGTAACACAGAATAATTATAAATACGACAAGAAAGGACTTCCACCCCCATTTACCTACTATTGTATTCTTACCGTAGTCAAGGTAAAGGGCTCCTGAGAATGCTTAGTGGGGCACCTGGGTGGCTCAGTGGATTAAGTGCCTGCCTTTGGCTCAGGTCATGATCTTGAGGTCCTGGGATGGAGGCCCTCGATGGGCTTCCTACTTAGCGGGGGGTCTGCTTCGCCCTCTCCCTCAGCCCCTCCTCCCTCCCTTCTCCCTGCCTCCTCCTCCCCCCTTCCCTCCTTTGTGTGCGTGCGTGCGCGTGCTCTTCTCTCCTCTCTCAAATAAGTAAATAAAATCTTTTAAAAAAAGAATGCTTTAATGCTCTCCTTTATCTGCATAACATGGTATAATGTCATGTTTGGTGAATTATATTTTTAAAACATCTATGTCATTAGTCTTCCCAATATTGAAAGGTTTTCCATTCAATTCCTAAAGAAAATGTATGACTTTTGATGGCAACTGTAACTTTCATTGAAGTCCCACAGGCAGAGTCGGAGATGCAAGGCTGACGGTCATTATTTGCCCGAAGGTCTTATCTAGTTACATCTGGTGTTAAAATTCCTGGGACGACTGACCCTCCTTTCTCTTTCCTGAAACTGCTTCCTGGAACAGAAGAGGGGTTATCCGTTTTTACCTTGCTGGGGTTTTGTCTGATTTGTAGATATTTTCGAAGAAACAGTTGTAGGTTTTGATAATATTTTCTATCACATGATTCTTTAATCCATCGATCTCTTCCTTTTTCCATTTCCTTATTTGATGGTACTTATACAAGTTTACCAAAACATGGTATTTGTCCTTTTATTTTTCCCGCTGAATTCTTGGTCCTTAAGAATTTTTTAAAATTTTTAAAAGTTTTTTCGTCTAATTCAGGTCCTCTTCTGACCTGACAGCCTTGCATTTCTTTCTGCAGATTGCTTTAGCTACCCTCGGCGTTCTTGATCTGTCACGCTCGTCTCACTGGGTCGTGGGCATCTCATAAGGTTCTTTTTTGAATTTCCACCCACAGGGTGTGTGATCACATGGCTTCAGTTTTCACACACACAAGCACGCACACAGAAACTCAGTGCCGGGGCTTCTGTGCCTGATTGAAGAAAGACATACCTGCCTTGAGGTCATGAAGATAAGCTCTATTCTGGAAGCGCCATAATTTGTGGGGATTTCTTTTCATGCCCTTAATCTACCTGCGATCGATTTTCTGCATACTCAACTCTTTGAAGGTCTGAGTCACTGCATTTCTCCCCCGACGAGAGAGTTGTCTCAGCATCATGTCCCCACTTTATCAATAGGAATAGTGGGAAAGAGCGTCGTAGGGGAGCCTCCGTTTCCGTGATGCTTAGCTTGGTTGGTCTATTTGATCCTCCTGGTGCAGGGACCTCACACCCTAATTACTCCAGCTTTACGGTAAATTTCAGTATCTGTTGGAACAAGTCCTCCCAGCATGGCTTCATTAAGCATATCTTGACCGTTCTTGGCCATTTATAAATTTTAAAACTGGCTCGCCAAATTTCACACAAAAATCAGGGATTCTCATCGGCAATACACTTTGGTGGAAAGTGATGTATTTAAAATAGCAAGTATTCTAGTCCATGAACTTATTATATCTTCTCCTGTATTTCATCCCTTACTGTTTCTCAGTATGGCTTAGAATTCTCGCTATGTAGGTCTTGTCTGTGATTTCTTAGATAAATTCCTGGATACTTGTCTTTGTTACACTATCACGAAACCTATCGTTTTTTAAATACCATTATTTTTTAGTTCTTTGTTGTTGGCACATAAAAATACAATTGGGTTTTGTACATTGAGTTTGTTAATAACATTAGGAAGCTTCTTTTTTGGTTAATTCCCATGATGTATCTGTAGATTACTGGAGAGTAACTGCATGTAAAATGATGTCGTCTGCTACTAAGCACTCCCATCCTCGCACCTTTTATTTATTTATTTGCGTCTTCCTGAACTGACCGGCATCTCCACTATAATGCAATTTAATAGGCATCTCCACTATAATGCAATTTAATAATCAAAAGTAGTACATTTTTTTCAAGTTCTGGATCTCAAAGGAAATTTTAACTGATTTTTTTAATTTAGCCCTTCTATGAAGAATTTTATTTCCTGAATTCCAAATACAAAATCTTAACTTCCAATGTCTTTCGTTGATGAATTTTCTGAGAGGTAATGTCCTCTAAAAAAGATCAGCTGCAGATGTTATCTTCATGGTCTGACACGTCCAGTTCTCGTGGCTTCGCACCACTCAAGCAAGGGCACGGGCAGCTCTGAGATGCTCACTCCCAGAAAGCATGACATTCAAGCCCTCCTAGGACCAATTATTTTCTACCACATTGTTTGTTTCACAAAATCAACCGTGGGCACAGCCCGGCAGTCCCCATAGAAAAAGGCATTCTCTGTGGCTCAGATTTTCAGCACACTCCACAGTTTTAGGGCTGGAGCTCTCAGTCCAAAAAGGCAATGTCCGTGAGCCGTCAGTTGTTCATCGCTCCGATGAAACGTTTTCTACAGACCAGCACTGTTCATAAATTGGCCAAGAAATCCTGGCGATGATGGCATGACTCACAGAGTCCCACTGCTCTCATCACGCTCATGCTTTGTCTACAAAGATGCCGTTCACTCAGAATGATGCCTCCGCGTACGCCTGGCTTAAGACTTTTGTGTTTATGACGTAAGCTTAGAGGAACGATTTGACACTGTGGCTCTGAGCTATAAATCCCAGAGTAGGGGTTCCTCGGTGCGTAATGCGGTACTGGCAGTCAGCTGAGACATGGCTTGAGACCTTCAAACCCTTCTTGAGCCACTCGTATGAGATATCAACTTACACCCGTTCCCTTTGATTGGAACAAAACCCCCCATTCCTGTCGCTGGTCACTGCTGTGAAACACAGATTATTCTAGGCAAGTTCACTTGCGAGGTGCTCAGGATTATGAGCTCGAGTTCTATATTTAAAACAAGATAGGACGGTTATGTTTATCAGGGTCTAACTGGACTTCAGGAGTTCTTAGCATGCAAAGTGCTGCAGGCAAGTGGACCGAGGTGGTGTTATCGTATTTGTCAACGTTTTCCCACCCAGAGTGACCAGCCGTGAGAAATAAAGTTTTTAATGCCATCAGGTGATGAGCATTTTGGCAACATCTTCCTGAATATTCACCAAGGTCACCGTGAAGGTGAGAACGTTCCTTGGTTTCCAGGCGTGTTGCTGGAGCGGCTTACGTGCTATTTACGAGTCCTGGGATCCCACTTCCACATGTCATTTAAACAATGGCTCTTCAAAAGGGAAATTGCTCTCTGTTTTAATTTTTTGGCTCAGGGGTCATGTGAAAAGTTATGTTGGCAGGACACAGTTTAGTGACTTAGCTTCTGGGATCTACTGATTCAGTGATTTTGTTCCATTTTTCCATTTGTTAAATTTTCTACAGTGATGAGGACTTGAGAGTTTGAAAACATTTTATTCTCTGAAGAGGTAATATTATTATTTCTTTTTTCTGTTATCCAGAACAATGCAAGTTATCCTGAGAGCATAAACATAGTCTCATCTCTGGAAAGATAGTAGAAAGGGAACAGATGACAAAGAAAAGAAGAGACTCTTAAACTCATTTTTCTTTCATATAAGAGCAAATGAACATTTTCTTTGGATGTTGTAACCCCCCCCCCCTTCTTGGATGTTCTAAGCAAGAAATAGTTCCGTAATACATGCATAGACTTTGCACATGACAGATAAATTTAAATGAGTCAGAGCCTCAGGTCAAGATTGCTTTACTTTGGAAAAACCATAGACATGCAAAGCTCTTGAAATCAACAGGAGATTCAGCAGATCACACTGCAGAGCAAAAATACATTTTCCTGGCTGAGCTGACATTTACAGAAGATTTCCCTCATGGCTGCAACAGAAATTGGCTGAGCCCAGTGCCAGAATCCAGAGCGAGGGCCTGGGGCCTTTCCTGTTTTTTAGTCTGAAATTCTCCTCCAAAACCCCCCTCGTTTTTCACCCCTCTGTTACGTAACCTTCAGTAAAAGAAAAATTGGGAATAAGAATACGAATAACAGGAGAGACTTATTGAACCTTTAGTATACGTGTTTGAGGATGAAATCAGATGACTCATGTGAACGTCTTAAACATCGTATGTAGCGTGTGTCTAAGGATGAATAAACACGCGTCCTTACTGTGCTTCTTATCTCTCTTGTTAACAAACACTTAGTAGGTAGTGTTTTTAAAGATGAGTTTACCTTGGTATTCAGAGCACACGGAAGTCTCTCTCTTCCCATCAAGCTCATCAAACTCAATTACCTGTATCTGAGCTCGTGCCAAGGACTTCTGCATTTTGGGGGTCGGGGATCCATGACCGCCACACGTGACGCGCCTGCTCTGCATCCTGCTTTATTGGCGTGACGCAGATGCACTCCCCGGACCAGATCTGTTCTGGATTCTTCTCTGAGTTCTGTCTCCATCATCAGCTTGACCCGGTGATTTCTGTTCTCACTGCCTCCTCTCCAGGCCTAGCTGAGTCCTGGCGCCCGTGCCTTTGGGGGGCGCCTTGCCCCGTGCGCATTTCTCCTGCCCACACTCGGTAGGACGGCATCCCTTGCGGAAACACTGCTCCTGCTCCTTTCGTGCCCGCCTCGCCAACGGCCGGATACATAATTTATGGTCAAAATGGTGGAATCATCTATGGAGGCTAATTTTTTTTAAGATTTTTAAAAAAATTTGATAGTGAGAGAGAAAGAGAGCGAGTGCACAAGCAAGGGGAGCAGCAGGAGAGGGAGAAGTAGGCTCCCCGCTGAGCAGTGAGCCCGATGTGGGGCTCGATCCCAGGACCCTGGGATCATGACCTGAGTGGAAGGCAGATGCTTAAACTGACTGAGCCACCCAGGCGCCCTGAGGCTAATTTTTTTAACAGGTTCTCTCGCAGATCATAAGCACGTACTTCACAAGTATTTGTAAGTTGACGGCCGTTAAGATGCTGGTGTTTGACCACCCAGAATCTTCTGGTGCAGAAACCTCCATTGTACTCTACAGACCGCACGGTATTTCTTCTGTTCGTGTGGCCGGCTGTCACCAGTGTCACTGTCTAAATCACAGTGAAGTGTACAATTTACATTTTAGGATAAAAACAAACAGGGCAGAGATTCGTCTTGGGGACCTTCAAGTAAGAGTGCAGACCCACTCAGCTCATGGTCTGCTCTGAGTCTTCCGGTGGGAGGGACAAGACAGATTCCTGAGCACCAGGGGCACTGTTGGCCGCATTCTCAAGCCCCTAAGGTAACTTGACAGACTCAGCCTATTTTAACTATTACCTGCTTCATTGGCCAACACAACAAGCAACTATCACATGCTAGACATCACAAAGGTGCCAACACATCTAGAAAGATATCTGCCACGTGATTTGATACAATAGCTCCATTCGCAGTTCCTGGAGCAACGAGAATCTTATTTCAATATCCTGAAATCTCCAGTTCCTCAGGAAAGCCTTAAGGGCTGCGACCAGGCAGCTTCTGGGGTTGTCTTAATCTCTGGAATTTCTTACTCTCCCTGCATTAAATTCCTATGAATTCCAGAGCCAGCTGGAAGTTGCGTGAATGTCCAAGCTACACGGAAGAGAGAATCCGTAGAACAATAGTTCAATAACTAGACAGATGTCCGATGTTCTGTCTTATTTTTTGTGAGGTCCCATACAGCTTCCCATCTTCATGTGTAGGCAGGAAGTGAAAAGCGTGATTTGTAAGAAACTCAAATACTTGCAGCTTTTAAAAATTGTCAAAGAGGATGAGACAGGGAGACAGAAATCTTTCCCATATCCCTGAGAATACAAAAGTATAGATTCATAGTTGCTTCTTTCTATTGTATTTTAACATTCGGTGGTCAAAATGTGCCTTTTTTGGATGCTTATGCAGGAAGGCAGGAATCTGGAAACCCACATTGTGGTACAGGCGGATTGTACTCAACAGGTGTTTTTGTTACCCTTTATAAATTGAAATCAGAAACACAAAAAAGGTTGTAAAAATCAGCATTGTAATAAAAATAATAACGGACATTTAGTGAGAACAAAGTATATGCCAGGCCCCTGTGCCTATGCTCAGAGTGAACTCTTGGGATAAGTGTATTCGTCATTTCCATTTTCGTTTCCATTGTTTGGTAGGGTTGGGTAAATGCCTCTAAGTCATGAAGCTGGAAGTAGCTGAGCTACAAAGATGGTGATCTCACCTCTAAAATAGTGACAAAAGGGGGAAGCAAGTTTATCCCTCTGGATCCTTCCCTCAGTGTCTCTATCTTTCCCAGAGCCCCTTAGAACTCAAGCTGAGTTTGGCCAATGGAGCTTGACAAAGAATGAGGGAAGGGGAAATGTAAGCTTGGGGTACTTACTTCCTCCCCGCAGGGACACTGAGTCCACTGGTGCTAGTACAACCTCCCCCCTGCCCCGCCCCACCCCGCCCCTTCCGGCTTGGCTGTAGCAGCAGCACCTGGCACTTCCTAGCATTGGGATCCAGCCCTATCCCACCCACTTTGGGTGCCATTGCTTTCTTGCCAGTAGATCCACAGAGGCTCTCAGAATTGTTTTATCAAAATTGAGAGGAAGCGACAGATTTTCCATGTACCCACTACCCCACACATAACTAGTACCTCCATTATCAACACACTGAACAGGATGATACAAAAGTTTGTTGTTGTTATTGTTGTTGTTTTAACCAAGGACGAACCTACATCGATAAGTCATCATATCCCCAAGTCTTCCTTTGCATCAGGATTCACTCTTGGTGTTGCACACTCTGGGGAGTTGGACATGTGTATGACCTGTATCTGTCATGATCATGTACGCGTGTTTTTACTGCTCTGAAAATCCTCCGTGCTGCCCATTCTCCTGTCCCACCTTCACTGCTACTCACTTTCATTGTCTCCATGGTTTTGCCATCTGCAAAATGTGATAGAGTAGGACCAGCTTCCGTCACTGCGTGACAGGCATTAAGTTTTCTCCTTGTCTTCTTAGAGCTTGGTAGCACATTAATAATATTTAAGCACTAAATAATACTCCATTGTCTGAAGGTCCTGCAGCTTGTTTATCTACTGAAATACCACTTATTTATCTACTGAAGGACACACTGTTTGTTTCCAAATGTTGGCAGTTATGAATACAACTGCCGGGAACATCTAAGTGAGGTTTGCACGGACATAAGCTCTCAACTCCTTTGGGTGAACCCCAGCGAGTGTGACGGCCGGGTCCTCTGGGAAGGCTCTGTTTAATTTGGTAAGTCACCAAACTGTCTTCTGGAGTGGCCGTATCCACAAGCAAGGTGTGATACTCCTTCTTGCTCCATTTTCTCACCAGCGTTTGGTGTTGTCACAGCTCTGGATGTTGGCCATTCTGACGGGTGTGTAGCGATATCTCATCGCTATTGGAATTTGCACTCCCTGCCGGCATAGAACATGGCACATCTTTTCCTATGCTTATTTGTCATCTGTGTATCTTCTTTGGTGAGGTGTCTGTTGAGGTCCTTGGCCCATTATAAAACTGGCCTGTCTGTTTTCTTACTGTTGAGCTTTAAGTGTTCTTTGTATATCGTAGATAACAGTCTTGTCAGATGTGTCTTCTGCAAATATTTATTCCCAGACTTTAGAGAAGTTATCTGAATATTTTTAAGTTTAAAAAACAAAGCAAATAAAACAATTGACTTCTCTGGAGTAGTTTAGATGACTCAATCCACGACGGCCTGTTATTGCTAAAAATAAACAAATTCATTTGGGGAAACGTGTTTTTCACTGATCTCCTGATACATTCCTGAAGCTGTTGACAATGCTAAACAGACATTTTAAATTTCACATCTATATTCCTAACAGAATTAGGAACCTAACAACATATGCTACCAAATGACAGCGGTTGAGACGGTGTTTTATCCGGCTTCCCAGTGAATGCCGCTACCATGGAATACAACCCGGGGACATGTGTGGCACCGGGGAGCCATGCATTTAAAAAATGGTAGGACATGAAGGACATGTACTTTCAGTTGAGACAGTGTGAACATGAAACTTTCCAAGCATGTTCCACCTCGCACGGAGGATACACTACCGGGCCCTAAAGAATGTGCAAGTTTTGCCCGAAATACTCAAGGAAAATTAGGTTCTACTCTCCATTCCTTGTCTGCCTCACAGAATCATCACGGCACTAGATTCACACCTGGTTAAGGGTACGTCAACATTTATCACATCGTCATCAGTCAAGGTCACAGTCATAACACAATGCCAAACATAGAATGGCTCAGATGATATAAAAACCTTCTTCTCAGTCAATTTCCAGATCGATGCTCTTGACTGGCGGTAGATTCCCTCTAGATGGTCCCTCAGGACCCATGCTCCATCCACCGATGGTGCTGCCATTTTCAGGGAGTGGTTCTCAAGGTCACACTCCGCGCTGTCTCCATTCTGGCCAGCTGGAAGCGAAGACGGCTTGGAATATCCTGCCTGGCCAGCGTTAGGGTGCTGGACCCGCAAGGAGCACACACCACGTCTACTCACGTTGCGTTCTCTAGAACACAGCCCCGAGGGCACATCTCATTCCCATGGCAGAACGAAAGTTCAATGTAGCAGTGTGCTCCGTGAGAGAGGAGTCTGCTGAATGGCCAGCCTGTCTCTCACACGTCTACAAGGAGCTCGTGTGCGAGAAGAGATTTCTGTTCTCTCTCTCTCAATCGCTCCTTCCCTTGTCAGCTTCCATCGAGGAAAACATGCAAATTCTACCCTGCAAAAACGGAATGCCAAATACTTAGCATTTATTCTTAAATACATTGAAAGCCAAATGGCTAGGCATATGCATGAAGCCATCATAGTTGATCATATTTGCCGAGAACAACCACCCAAAAGAAAAGACTCCGATGTTTTGATCCAGAAAGCCCTGGGGGTCCTCAGAAAAGTGATCAAAATGTCCATTTACCCCATGAAATCTAAGTAAGCATTGTCTGAAGACTATATAAATATACATTTTCACATATTCATGTCCTATTTTTTTTTCAGAAATAGCACAATCTAGTTAATGTCCTGCTGCATTTATAGCAATTTTTTGTTACCATACAATTACTTTTTTCTTTTATTTTAGGTGAAGTCTTACATCATGACGCTTGGGAATCACATTATTCTGAATGATTACCAGCTGTCATCATTAATTACTGAGGCTAAAACGACAGACTGTTTCAAGACATGAGTTCATTCAGATTTTGGAAAAGTCAATTAAATTATTTCTCTGCATTAAAATCTTACAAATTCTTGAATTCTCAAAACAACTTTTTTTTTTCCCTCCAGTATTTTTTCATTCTAAGAATCGAAAGGCATCAAAGCAGATTTCCGGTTAGGACACATCCAATGATCTGAGCAAGAAATAGCAAGGCCATTGATAGCAACACAGATTTGCCCTCGGGCAGGTGTCTCCAAGGAATATTCTCCTCTGTTCATCCCTTACAGCGCCTGTTAGCACTTTGCTAAGTGTTGAGACACACAACAGTGTGTTGTGCGGCCAGAGGCCGAGGCCCCTCTGCATTGACCTTCAGACCAGCCAAACCATCTTACGATCTGATATTCATGAGTCCCCCTGCTACTCACCGCACAACCCCACCGACGGGCAGGTCTTCACAATGTGTGTGTAGCAGTAAATTCTCCATGTCATTAGCTCGGTATAAAAATACAGCTTCATCGAAGTCACAGTCACATCGCACCAGGAGGAAGCATCATTACCTCTCTGAGGGTGAGGAGTGTGCAAAGCCGGGAGTCCAGAAAGATGTGGGGCCTCCGACCGTCCCTCTGGCATCTAGATTTCCGTGAGGCTTGGAAATCAGAATCTGGGATGAAGAGAGTAGGCATGGAAGAGATTCCCTAAACGCTAGGATTTTTCAAAAATGTCTTTTTGCTTTGTTCCTAAGGCAGATAAATACATCTTACCGTGTCCTGTCAATAAATACAGCATTAGGATCTTGTACCTTTATCAGTAATGAACCAGTCGACTAAGGCAGATTACAAGAAGTTTTGATGCAGTGAAGGGAACTAAGAAGAAACGTTCCAAGGAAATCGATGCTGGGGACTGGCCCCTGCTTCTCCCTGGGAGCGTAGACCCCTCTCGTGACAAAGGTACGATGCTCAGAGCAGGTGACAGCTTGCAAACCAGAGAGAACATTGTAAGTAGTCAATGAACAAGCTTGTCATCTTGAGTTACTCCATTGCGTGGTGACCTTGAGCCCTCCTTGAGAACATAACCCGGACAGATCCTCGCCAACAACTCCCGCCTAATGTTAGACAGTATAATTGGTATTATTAAGCCACTTTTTAAATAAAATTCAGAGTGCAGTATATTCTAAAAATCACAAAACCTGTCTCACGATCACTGGACTTGAACTTCCTTAAAAGGGTTTAAGATCTTAAAAGCCTTCCAGATCAACTCCTCCGGCAGCCCGTGGCTGTTGATACCATGGAGTTGCTCAGCTGACTCTAAGTGAATTGCTCCAACCTTGAAAGCTGTTCTCTTGCCGAGTGGCAATGAGAAATGCAAAATCATCAAGGACAGTTTTTAACAACTAAGAGCTAAGAAGCCACAGCTCCTAACACCCTTGCTCAATTACCTCTTAAAAGGCATTACAGACACTTTTCTGAGTCCTGGGTTCCCTTTTGTGTCTCCAAATAGGTTTTGGAAAGAAAAAAAAAAAAAAAAGGCCACCATCATGGTTGTCATTGTTAATTAGTGTCTCCCGAGGGCTGCTTCCTGCCCAGGGGCGCTCGCCATTCCCTGCCCGAGGCTCCGGGGACATGCGGAGAAGTCCTGTTTACCCAGCGTGGCCCTCCTGCTTGTGCGATCTCATGGCATTCTCCAGAAGGACTCATCAGCGTCTCTCTGTAGGAGCCAGAGTCAATTTTCTATGTGGCGAGCCCTTCAGCTAAGCTAATCTTGGAGTGGTGAATCCTCAGCTGGACATGGCTTCTTACCAAAAAAAAAAAAAAAAAAAAAATCCCAAACCAAACAAAACAAGAAACCCGACTGCGAGGCAGCTTCTAAATCCCAAGCCGTGGAACCACTTCTACTGAGTTCTCTGTACAGATCTGTTTTCATCCAGTGTCATTTTACGCTTTCCTTCTTATTATTTCTTTTCCCTTTCTCAAATATTGTGCTGTAACTCATGAGAAAAAGACTTTTTTGGGGAAATGACATGCAAGTCTTTTCAGACCCGGCAGAGAGTTTTTAAAATTTATAGTTATAATTATTGGAATTCTTTCTGAGGGTTTTTGTAGACCCAGACGCACGCTGACGTGCCAAATGGAGCTGTATCTTTTATGAGAGGTATTTGAAGGGTATCTGCTGTTTTGTTCCCTCTATTCCATTTTTCCTTCTCCCAGTAAGTAGGATCCAGCCCAGAGGTGGGTGTGGGATGCGTGAGGCCAGCTGTGACCTTCCCAGGACCTTTCCAGCTGCCCTGGGGAGAGAGGAGGCCGGTTTCTCTCCGGGTTCAAGCCTGAGATGGGGGAGCAGGGGGCTGGGGTCCTTCCTGAAGGTGAAGTCAGCCTGGAGACGGTAGATTTGGGGAGAGACAGAGGCTTCGGTGAGAGCCTGGGGCTCTGGCCCTTTATGCTTGTGGGTAGGCAGGACTCGTCCTTGCTTAGGGTACTGTCGGGTGATAACACTCCCTTTAATTTAAGAGCATCTGCATTGGGTGTCGTCCTGCAGCTGCCCTCATCAGCTTGGAAACCCAATGCCTGTCTGGGATGGAAGACCCCCTAGGTCTTTGGGGTGCTCAGTCCCTCTAGTTTCCCTATTGTCACCTGATTAGTGATTACTAGAAACAGATCATGGCTCCCAGAAATCAAAAACCTGCTGGGCATGGGGCCACGCAGGCCACCTGCATCCTCCCACTGAATTCTCGTGGCCATCCTGTGAGTCCGACGTCATCCTTCCCCCCTTTTCAGAGGTGCAGATGTAGGGCCAGCCACACGTCCAGGAGGTTGCCTGGCTCCGACCCAGGTGGCCAGGTGCCACAGCCCGTGTTCTTAATCCCCTCCCTGGCTCAGTCTGGAAACCTCATCCCTGGGCTGGCACTTGTTGGGGAGGGGGTGGGGAAGAGCACAGAGGTCATGAGCAACCCCTCACTCGGCTTCATGGGACGCGTCCTCTGATCTGGTTGAGACCAAACCGCTGTGGGCATCGGTGCACCTGACTTGTGCCTACAGCTTGCTTCTTCATGGGACAGAATTTGAAATCTCTTCCTGTGTTAAACCTGGAAAACAAATGAAATTCCATGTTTGGAACCTCAAACCAACTATGGAGTTGTTTTTGTTTTTGTTTTTGTTTTTTGTAGAGAGCTACTGCCCGTGTATCGCTATCTTGCAGAATGAAAAGCTTATAGTTTCCTGTGTGCTCAGTTTCACCAGGACCCGACATCAAGAACGACGTCCCCCGGTGCCCTCATAACATCAGAAACACTGATGTGCCCATTGTCAGTCGCGACATAACGTTCGCTTTCTCTACTTTCCTGGTAGAGAGGAAAGAGAAGCCTTGTGAGGTAACTATTCATTTATGGACTTGAGATTTTTCTTTTTAATTTCTGGGCTCTTGGTTTTGAGTCCCAAAGTCAGAAATTAGTTTTGCTCAATGGTTAGACTACTGGCTCTGCTTTTCATTAGCTGTGCGGCCCTAGCAAAATTCTTTAACCTCTCTGAGCTTGTGTTTCTTCAGCCGTAAAATGGAGATAAAAAAGCATCGTATGTTTGGTTGTTGTGGGAATAAAGGGTGATGTCAACATGGAGCAACCAGCCCCGCTGTGTTAGGATAGACAGAAGCCACTGTTGTTATTCGTATAATTAGCTCTGTGGGTTTATGCCCAAAGACACTCATCCCTGGGCTCGAGCGTGCTTCTCTGAACACTCCAACATTTCTTCGCTGCTCACAGCTGAGCACAGGGCTGATCACACTGCTGTGTGTGAGGTAGGGGAGAGCCTGGGAGTGACAGATGCTTCGCTTTGCCTCTGAGCTGTCAGGGAGACAGTGAGGGAAAGGGACACACAGAAGACGAAGGTACGCTGCTTACGGTCTGCAAGCTAGTCCCGATAGATACTAGGACTCATAGGATAGGGGAGTGTTCCTGGAGTGTGTGTGGGGGGGGCTCACCTGCTCCTGGGGGGGCTCATCTGCTCCTGGGTAGGGCTCACTTTCTCCCAGGTGGGGCTCACCTGCTCCCAGGTGTGCTCACCTGTTCCTGGGAGGGTTCACCTGCTCCCAGCGGGGCAGAATGGACTGTACGTGGAGTCGTCAAAGAAGCACAGACATGTGGGCATCTGAGATGTCCCCACTGCCAGCTCCTTCTGTATTGTCAACTAACCATTTTCAGCTCCTACTACTTGGGACTCGGAAGCTACGCCACATCCAGGGGAATCGGTGGGCAGCTCATGGTCTGCAGAAGTTGGCCAGGGGAGAGCCACAGGTCTCAGAGAGAATGAGGAGACCAGGTGAAGGACTTAGGCCAATGAATTCGAAGATCTGGGTGAAGTAGTTGTAGTTTTCAGAAAACAGTATAATCAAAACTAGCTCAAGCAGTAAAATACCTTAGGAGAAATTGTAAACCTAGTCCAGAAACTCTCCAGAAAATGCACCACATCTCATTCAAAGAGTGAGAGCTGTGACCTCCGTAGGAAAGAACTGAGTCCCAATGATCCTCGTTGACTAAATTTGCCAAATAACCATAATTAATCTACCGCATGAGACAAAGACGATCTCATCCGAGCATCTCAAAAAGAGGTAAATACATGAAGATAATGGGGCATTTCCGAAGGGTGCACTCGATCTGGCACTTCTCCCCGAACTGATGAGTGTAATGTAATCCTAATCAAAAGTCCAAGAATATTTTTATGGAGCCTGACAAGCTCATTTTAAAGTTCACATGAAGGGAAAATATGGAAGATGAACTAAGTAAATGACAGGAAAAAACGAGGGAACTTGCTCAGCAGATAGCATAACCCTGGGTGAGGTATATAAAGAAATAAATACGGGTAAGAATCAACGAATAATGCAGGGAACCAAATAGAGGATTCACACACACACACACACACACACACACACACACACACACACACACAGAGCATATATATGTACGTATGCATAAATGGGCATCACGGGGGCGCCTGGGTGGCACAGCGGTTAAGCGTCTGCCTTCGGCTCAGGGCGTGATCCCGGCGTTATGGGATCGAGCCCCACATCAGGCTCCTCCGCTGTGAGCCTGCTTCTTCCTCTCCCACTCCCCCTGCTTGTGTTCCCTCTCTCGCTGGCTCTCTCTCTCTCTGTCAAATAAAAAAAAAAGGGGGGCATCACAGTGGTTCAACACGGTGATGAATGTGCAGAAGGGGACGGAAGTATGCACGTGTCACCTGGTATCAGTTATTCCTAATGGATTCTGTGATACTGGGGACAGTAGAGACACGTCCTCATGTACTTCCAACTTTTTGAATCTTTCATACCGTTCACATTAAACAAAGTAAACATGAGTTTATTTCAGTAAAAAGAGAATTTATTTGGGCCTAACCGGAGCAGTGCAGTTCGGGACATGCAAGGTATGGTGAGCCAGGGGAGTCTGAAGAGACAAAGGGCAGGTCCGCTTTTCTCAAGTTTTAGGAGGAAATTGGGGAGGGCTGTTTTGCACAAACGTTTGCGGGAGTACAGGTGTTCTGGGTTGTGCTGGTGAGCACACTGCTGCTGGGGCAGGGAGGCACCATCGTTCTTTTTCTTAAAAGCAGGGCATAAATTTTCTGTATGAAAAATGTCCTTCCTTGTGGAAAAGACTCTTACCTTGCTTCTTCCCGCGGTGGTGTCCCAGCAGCCAGAGGGACGTGCGTGAGAGCGCCCCCTTCAGGCCTTCCTGACTCCATTTTAAATGAGATTGTCTTCATTTTCACAATACCAAGAAATACTTTAAATGAATTATACAATTTTAAACGTTTTTTTCCCAAGGCTTTCTTTGTGTGTTTTCTGTTTTATTTATTTGTTTTGCTGTTGAATTTGTTTACGTGAAATGGAGGAAAGAATTTTAAGAGCAAAGGCCTTCCCTAGACTGGGTTGGAATCCTGTGTGGCCCAGTTTCTAGCATGCGGTGCTGAGGTAATCGTAATTTCATCTCTCTGTCTCAGGCTCCTCCTCTAAAATGGGACTAATAATCCTGTGCGTGGCTGTGAGGAAGGTTAATTGAGCTGAGACACACCATGTGCTTAGCCTAGATTATTAACGAAGCCCTGTCAGTGGCTGGAATGGTTCCACGCAAGGGTGGAAAGTTTTTGCGGTAGTGCCCGGAGAAGGATTTCAGGTTGCAAAATGATTCCTAAAGGCAATGGGAAGCACTGAGATATTTCTATGCAATGAAAACCTGCCATCCTTTTAAAAGATTCGTCCTTTTAAAAGATTCCCTCGGCAGATTACAGCCTTGCAATGTTATTTATGCCATTTCATCGTTTAAGTCTGTGTTCCGTAATTAAATCTACTGTGTACCATCTGCCAGAAACCTTAGTCAATGGACAATATGGGCACTGACGTGTGAAAGAATATACATTTTTGAAAGCCCGTTAAGTGCAACTGTGGCCATTTTCGCTCCCAAGAACGCACTTTGTGACTCACTCAGTCGGTTCAGAGGACCTGAGGTTTGCAGCCCATCCGAGTGCTGCACGAGGCCGCGGGTCACTAGCAGGGACAGGGCCTGCGTGCTCCAGGTCAGCTGCGGGGAGAGAGCCAGGCACCCAGAAAAGGGCCAGGAAGTCGAGTTTGTGATACTCAGGCTTTAAGTTGTATGTTCACTTCGCATTTTGTTATTCCATGTTTTACTTCGTTACTCTTATTACCCAGCTGATTATCCTAAGAAGCACCTTATTCGAACATGCCAAATACATATGCATAACTATTTAATTTAGACGTGCAAGCCACAGGCATACATGTCCGAATAGATATGATAGTAAGTTGTGATGAAATTGCTTTGCATTTTCAGAAAGGCTTAAAGAATGACGTGTTCTGGGGCGCCTGGGTGGATCAGTCGTTAAGCGTCTGTTTTCAGCTCAGGGCATGATCCCAGGGTCCTGGGATCGAGCCCCACATCGGGCTCCCTGTTCTGCTGGGAGCCTGCCTCTTCCTCTCCCACTCCCCCTGCTTGTGTTCCCTCTCTCACTGATTGTCTCTCTGTCAAATAAATAAATAAAATCTTAAAAAAAAATGACGTGTTCTGGCTTTTAGACAGTAAATAATTTTAAATTATGTCTATTGTTAGCCCCTGAAAACAGCGGCGAAGGTTTAAAGAGGCAACATTACCAACCTGTCTCATTTTCATTTAACGCTAAATAAACAGGTGCACATCTAATGACATGGAGGGTGTTAGACAGGGCCGTTGCTCTAAGTGACTTTTGTTCCCTCGGCCTTTGACATTTTAATCTTTCCAAAACATTTGTGGGATAGGCACAGGAAAACAACTCCGTTTTGTAATCCTAGGGAGAGAGAAAAATGTCCTGAACAAAATCTTGATGTAATGGGTATTTGCCCACAGAAGGTAAACACAGAGATAGTACTGTTACTATCGAGCAAAGAGAACAGAAGCGGGGAAGCGGGAGTACTTTGCTCATAGTTTTGACACTAAGAGAAGAGAAAGGCAGATTATACATATAAAAACACAGAGTTTTCCGTTACATGCCCCAAAACACACTTACCAGTTGTTTTTAAGAGAAGCGAATGGATTGTAGGGCGTATGATTCGTACATTTATGTTAGATGACTCAATATTTAATCTTGAATCAGTATTAGAAACCTTTTTTCAAGATTCAAAGCTCTGCTTTTGTGAGACAAATCACGGTGTTATGTGTGAAATCGTCACGTAGAGTCGTGGTTACCTGGAGTCCTGGAAAAAGAGACTTGCGTTTGCCTCGGCAACAATGCAGATGCAACCTTAGTTTAAATGTGGGGTAATTTAATGAGATCAAATAATGTGCAAAACCGTCTGCCAAGTCCAATCACTGGAGCTCTCGCTCTCTGTGAAGCACGGATCCTTTGTGTGCTGCAAACATTATTGATGCGTGGCCGATCAAGTGATCTTCAAAGTGTTTATGATAGTTTCTGACTGTTTGTATTATTAGGGTTATTACTAAGGCTCCTTACTCAGAGACATGTAAATATCTCATGGAATGTTTGCTGGTTCATATGTAATATGAAGAATTTCAAAGAAAAACTCAGAGTATGACCACCACAATGGTCCTCACTCCCCGTGTCTGCTTCTGCCACAAACCCGGGGAGAGAAGCCACTCCGGCCATCACGGAGCAGGTGCGCCTGTGTTTAGGCTTTGGGTCCCTTGGTTTGTAAAGCCTCTGCCTTAGGAAACAGTGTGCACAGGCCGAGTGCTGGCAGAAGGGGCCGTGCTGTCTGTTGTTCTGAACTCGGGCCCAGGGTCAGGTGGGGACCATGGGCGTTGTCACAGTAAGCATTGCCATGTCCCCCCTCCCCTTAGAAACGGGAATCCTCAGGGTGTCCCGGCCAGCCTCCCAGCAGTGGTAAGGTAAGCGAGGGGGCTTTGGGTGCCCTGTGCTCTGTCCTGACAGCAAGGGTGGAGGCCAGGAGTGGAGGGGAGGGCTACACTGGACGTTTTCCCCCTGATCCTCAGAGCACCGCCACTCCGCCGTTCTCTCCACCCCCCTCTACGTCCCGGAGCCCAGGGCACCGACCCCATCAACCGGAGGGGTGGTGGCAAGGGCTGGCAGATGCTGGAGCAGAGGAAAGATAAACCAGGGACACGATTTCCCTAGAAAGTTCTCTGAAGAGATGCTATTAAAGAAAAAAGGATTCCGACACATGTGAACATGGGAAGGGAGACTTGACTCAGAACTGTGCCCTGAGGGGCCAGGAGCACGGACCGCCTTGACACGGGCCCGAGGAGATGGGGCTCAACTCTGAATGTGCCAGAAGGAGCAGGCGGGGGGCCGGTGGATGGAAAACCACTCCAGAGCAGGCGCCAGGGCTGGGGGCGTTCTTGGTAAGGCGTCCTGCCTACCGCTTGGCCAAGGACTGAGTCTAAGTCAGTGAGCCCTCGCGCCCGTTCCCCCAGCTGCCTCCTGCCCTCTGCCCTTGCCCCTGAGGCATGTGATTTGGGGTGGCTCCCCACCACCCCACAGTCCTTCACTTGGGCTGCACCTGTGTGAATAGCTGTACTGTACGTGCGCAGTACGGTATTTGTGAATAAATGAATTTAGAAAATGGATTTGATTTTCATTTCCACGAAAGAGTCCTATTGTATATTCTGCACTTTTTTTCCCCTTTGATAATATAGCTTAGAAATTTTTCCTTATGCTGGCACACCGGGGTGGCTCAGTTGATTAAGCATTTGCCTTCGGCTCAGGTCGTGATCCCAGGGTCCTGAGATCCAGTCCCACATCGGCTCCCTGCTCAGCGGGAAGGCTGCTTCTCTCTCTCCCTCTGCCGCTCCCCCTGCTTGTGTGCGCGCTCTCTCTCTTTCTCTCTCTCTCACTCTCTCACACAGATAAATAAATAAAATCTTTAAAAAGAAAAGAAATGTCTCCTTATACCAACACAGCTCTATTACTTACATTATTTTTTAATGGGACACAGTAATCATTATATAATTTTACTGCAATGTGTTCAAATTTGACTATAACTTTATTTTATTTTTGACTATAACTTTAAAAAGTAGTTCTTTATTATCAGTTTGTCTTCAATTTAATTTTAATGTTGAATTAATGACTTAATGAAAGCACTCGAATTTAGACCTTGTCAACTATACCCAACAAGGTAAATTTCTATGTGTGAAATTGGTGTCTGAAAGTATATGTCTACATATACTTTATTATTAAAAATGTGATAGCATTGCCTCATTTCTTTAAAAAAAATTAAGCTGTCATTGAAAGTACTTGAGAGAGCCTAGTTTCCCACATTATTTTTTTAATAAAGATTTTATTTACTCATATAAGAGAGAAAGAGAGAGAGGCAAGGGGAAGGGAGAGGGAGACGCAGGCTCCCCACTGAGCAGGGAGCCCAACGTGGGGCTCGATCCCAGGACCCTGGGATCATGACCTCAGTGAAAGACAGATGTTTATCCAACTGAGCCACCCAGGTGCCCCTATTTTTTTTTTAATTTAAAACTCAGTAATGTTAAGTATATTTGGGATGTGCAAGCATCATCACTACTCATTCCAGAACATTCTATCACCCCACGTGGAAACCCCACACTCATTAGGGAGTCACGCCCCACTGTCCGCCCATCTGCCTCTGGCTCTGTGTACTCGTCTCTTCTGCATATTTCATATAAAAGGAATCTGATCTTACTGAGAAACCGTCACGTTTGCCAATTGTAGGGCTTGGTTGTACATTGTCTCCTCTGTCAGGTAGCGCGAGTCTCGGCAGATCGTCCCGGGAGCCTCTGGGGACAGAGGAGCCTGGGAGCCTGCTGAGCGGCTCCTACCAGCCTGCGTCTCCGGTGTTGCTTGGTCTACCAGGAAGCTGGCCGGAAGAGGAAGCAGGTTTGTCCTGCCGAGAGTCAGGCTGTGCTCCTCGCCGCCCTCAGGTTACGGCTGGGGCCATGGGTAGTGATCTGACCCTTTTTGGTTCCGTGTCACCTTGAGCAAGGACTGGGGCTCCGGCTCCACCCTGGCTAAGTAACAAACTCAAGCTGAAGACAGCTTGTTTCCCTCTCAGACGCTTGGCCTTGCCTTGTGTGTGACACGTTTGACTCTTTTTAACGACATCATTTTTAAAGTTTTGTTCTCATGACTTACTTCTGTTTCTTTGTAAACAAACAATAAACAATTTAGAAGTTTTGAATTATAGTTAAGGGCTATTTTATTCATTTCCCTCAACTAACCAGGAAGCTGTAAGCCACCGACGTGCGTTGAGAATGTTCTGGGCAGTTGCGGCATAACTTGCAGGACTCAGTATGCTTTATTTTCTTTATGATTGTTTTCCGGATTTTGATCTCTTCTTCGGCTCAGCTGTTATTTATATATTTCACACATTTCCATACATTTTTCATTCATTCTCTTCGGGGTTGCTCTCCACTTACCTCACACGATGATCAGAGAATGTAGCTTGCAAGGTGGACTTTCCTTCATTGGACTTTATTGGGGTCTTGATTTGGGGTCTAGAGGGTTTGATTTCATCTGTGTTTCATGGGGCTGGAAACACGCTCATTATTTTCTTCAGAAGCTTGGTCTTCTCACTTGCTTGTGTCCATCCGACACACGGGCTGACAACAGGGTTTCCCGAGCCGCTTACTGTGGTGTTCACGTCAATCTCCTCTCAGCTCTTGACCCTGAAGAGACATGACTTTTTTACTGAGTGCAACTTTTGCCATGATTCCTTGCCCCTCTTGTCTTGTTTAACACCCCTGCCCCAAGTGCAAGCTCACCAGACATTAGTATCCACAGCCTGCTTCTTCTTCATTGGGATTTTTCTATGATGTGTTTGTGCATCTTTTTACTAATGACTGTGTTAGGCTACCAGCGAGAAACTACATGCACCTGGCTATTGTTTTTTTTCACCTGTTTATTTTTTTTACTTTTTATTTTTTTTATTTTTTTATAATTTTTTATGTTATGTTATTCACCATACAGTACATCCTTAGTTTTTGATGCAATGTTCCATGATTCATTATTTGCGTATAACACCCAGTGCTCCACGCAATACGTGCCCTCCTTACTACCCATCACCACCTATCCCAGTCCCCCACCCCCCTCCCCTCTGAAGCCCTCAGTTTGTTTCCCAGGGTCCACAGTCTCTCATGGTTCATTCCCCCTTCTATTTACCCCCCCTTTCATTCTTCCCTTCCTTCTCCTACTGATCTTCCTATTTCTTATGTTCCATAAATGAGTGAAACCATGTGATAATTGTCTTTCTCTGCTTGACTTATTTCACTTAGCACAATCTCCTCTAGTCCGGTCCAAGTTGCTGTAAATATTGGGTAATCGTTCTTTCTGATGGCTGAGTAATATTCCACTGTATACATGGACCCCAGCTTCTTAATCACCTGCTGTATTAACTGGCTTCGCTTTACTTGCACATACGTGTACATGAACACTTGCACTCCGGGCACAAGCTTCATAACAACTGTGACTTGTTAGCACCCCTGGCTCCTTACTATGAGTCTGGGATCTTTCTGGCATCTCGAATCTTTTTCTGTCCAAGTAAGTCTCCTTCCTCATGCAGAAAACCCTGATGACCACCCAGATTTTTCCATGTTGCACACACATATGATATGGGTGTTTGCCCCATCTGCCTCTGGGTCTGAGTGTGTCTGAGTCTGAGTCTGAGTCTGAGTCCGTGTCTGAGTCTGAGTCCATGTCTGTGTTCACACCCCGGTTCACACCCCATCTCATGACATCACTATGTGTCTCATCGCCTGCATGGCTCCTGCATCTGCGTCTTGGCATCTCTGATTCCATGTTCTTTCAGTTTTCCTTCTTTAATTTCTTAAGTTCTTGGGAGATTTAAATGGTTTCTAAAATTCATAAAAATCATATTCACTTTTTTCCAATTGTTTATAATTGTAGGATTGGCCTGGGTAATCTAGTCTACCATCACTGGAAACTACAAGCTCTATTTTAGAGTTTATCTTCATTCTATATCAATTTTTATAAAACCGACATGTTTATGAAAACAAATATTTTTATCCTTTTCACGCGCTCATTTCTTATTGGTGCTCTCTGTAACATCATATAGCTTTCATATATTTTTGGCCTCATGATGTTCTTGTTACATGTATTCTTATAAATTTTAAAGATTTTGTTTTTCTTGTGAATATGATGAGTATATTCATTTGTTTTTCAACCTTGTTTATTAGAAAAAAAGAAAAGTCTTCTTGATTTGCATATACGTCTGGTCAGTTCACTAAATTCATAACCTTTGCCTGGAGTGTCTTGAATCGTCTAGGGGCTCTTGTGTCATCAGCAAAGAGAAATAACTTTAGCTCTGATATTCCAATGTTTGTACCAGCTGTAAATGTTACATTCAGAACTGCTCAGACAATTTTGAAAGCTAACGGGTACAGAGTGTGTCAGCTGTCCTGTGGTTCATTCTTCAGGTTTTTATTTAATTTGGGCATATAATTGATGTCATCATGATATTGGTTGTGTCTTTCTCTTCTCAGTGCTGGTATTGTGGTCAGGATTTTCAGAGGCGTGTTCATTCTTATTTTCTGTGCTACGTCTGGGACTAGAGTCATGCCAACCTTACAGAATAAACCTGAAGCCTCTTCCCACACCCGTGTCTCGTCTACGAAAGCGTCCACAGGGTGAGCGGACGCAGTGTGGTCCCCATGGCCCATCCCTCCGTTAAGGGTTCCTCTCTTTCCTCTCTCCCCTCTATGAAAATTGATCTTTGTCTTAAGTCGATTTGGGTGTTTATGGTTCTCTAGAGAATCAATTCTTTCCTCAAAGTATTTAAATATGTTGCATCACGTTGCCTGTAGAATTCACCGATGGCTCCTTCGATCACCTGCATTCAAGGGAAGGCCTCCTGCATCGTCCCGAACCTTGTGCTTTCTTTGCTAACTTTGCTTTGTCTTAATCGGGCACATGTAGAGTTCATCTTTCCCGTTTGACTTTCTAATTTATCTTCTTTTTATAGATGAGATCTTCCTATTTTACAATTCTGATGCGCCATGTCTTCGGTCTCTAACATAAGCTTCCTCTGTGTCTATCTTTTGCTATTTGCCCTCCCTTGGCTATTTTAGAGCTGTTGTATGTATGAACATGTGTACGTGTGGGTCTATCTGTTAGTAATGTGGAAGTCATAGATTCTGTTTTTGGGTTTTGTAGTGGTTCTTTTTATAATTCTTTATATCGCACTTAGCCCTCCGTTTCTGAATTTAGAACCCTTACAGAGCATCTGTTGGCTATTATGACTAAGAGAAAATCACCACTCTCCCACTTCCTCTCTCTTCCCTCCACCTCCAGACTTTTCTTGGTTTTATTCTTATTTTTAGTCTTTCTGGTGGTTCCCCTCACAGCTCCAAGTGAAACTCAGAGGCTCCTCTCCCTGGCTTACCCACTCCTGCTGTGACAGGCGAGGAAATCAGCCTTCCATGGTCTTCTTCCGGCGCTGATTCTTGTTGGTTTTAGAGTTCCTTTTACTCTCCGGAGGCTCATAAAGTGTGCCCTCCGGAACCAGGTTGCAGTGGGAAGCTTCTCATTTTCGGGTCCAATGTCTTCCTCTTGCTACCACTCCCGTTCCCGGCATTCCCTCCTCCCTTGAATCTCCAGACTGGAGCATCTTTTGCAAACAACAGGCAGTGATAACATACTCCTGAACTGCTTCCTGTTTGAGCTGTTCTAGCTCATGACTTGTACCGAAGTCACACCTGCACCTGGCGTCCTGCGGCCCCGTTTCTCCCCTGCACCTGGAACATGCAACATGCTGTTCGGTGTTTTCGGCGGGGGGGGGAGGGGTGAGTCCCAGACCAGGCTGGTGTCTTGTGCCTGCCCTTGTCAGTCATTTGATTTGCCCTCCGGAGACATCTGAAGAATGGCTGTGTTGCACAAGGACACTTGGGAACTTCACTCGCCCCTGTCCCTTTGCAGATCATTCTGTGCCAGTTTCTGAGGATCAGGTTTTGCCTTCTAGGTTTGCAGCTTGCTCTTCCTCGGGTTCAGGAAAATGCTGGTCTGTTACATCCCGGCAGGCGCGACCGCTGCCCTCTGACATGGCCACTGTGCGTGGACACCCGTGGTCTTAGTTTGGGATGTGCCTGCCGTCCACCTGTGTCATCCCACCTCAACGGCATCTGTCTGCTTGCCTTTTCCCTTGTACATTCGTGGACAAGGACTTGAACCTTTTCTATTCACAGGTAACTTGGCTTGACAGCAAATCTATTCTGTCCCTTGACATTCCATTTGTGAGATTACACCAAGGATGTTTTGAAACGAAATTCTGATGTGAGCTGCTCCTTTTCTTCTGGAATAGATCTTTACATGGACAAGTTCATATTAGATTGCTACCGTATTCCTTTCCTTTGTTCTTTTTTTTCCTTCTAAATATTCATCGAACCATTCATCTACTTATGTTGTACTGTATTTGTATAAATACCAAATTATTATTTTTTCCGTATCGCTTGTGCTTAAAGAGGGCAGTTGTCTGGATCGTCTTTCTGTCTTGACGCAGTGCAGTGGATTTTCTTTGATACCTTCCCCATCGACTCTGAGACTTGGCTCTGCGTCTCATGGAGCTCCAGGGCCTCTCCGAGGTGTCCCTGGGCTCCCGGTGGGTTTCCTGCATCAGGAGGGTGGTGCGAATAGCCCGGGCTGCATCGGCTTTCCAGCTTCCTTCAGCCTGTCGGGGTGCAGGATGACCCTCAGTGCTCTCTCCTGATCCGGGTACCTCTGCCTTCTGATGGTTCCTCCTCCTCTGCTCTGGCTGTCTTTGGGGACAGAGAGGCCAGTGTTATTTCTCCACCCAGTTCTCCTGTCTCTGTACACCACGTGCTCAGACCCACCTGGGACAGAAGGCTGAGAAGCCACGGGGAAGCAGCTGTGGGGTTCCCAAGGGGAGCCCACAAGGTGGAGAGGCTTTGCTTGGTTCTTTCCTGGCCCCCTCCCCCTTTTTTCCACTGACTTAGGTGGTTTTCCTATACATTTTGTCTTGTACCAATTGCTACTTCATTTTTGGAGTGTATCACCTCTGCTTTGTGACCTTTCTGCTCTCACTCCCCTGCTCTGGGGAAAAGCGGCAGTGATGCAGACGGCCGCCCGCTGCACACCTGTCAGGAGCACGTGCGACTCGGGAGAGACCGCTAAACAGATGCATGACTCACACGTGATTGTTTTCTTATTTAAACCTGAGATTATCAGGGTTGTTAGGTTGTCAAAAAAGTCAAAATGCTTCTATGGTGGGTTTTAAGAGAAAATTAATAAAATTGAAGAACTCTGGATGGATGAACATAGCAGTGTGGGTTCTGGAAACCACACTGTGGAACACAGACGTCAACAGCCCAGATGCCTGGAAAGGTCAGGTGATGAATCGACGTTTGTACAGTGGCCAAGGCAGTAAGGCCGGGGGCTGGGATGAGCTGTGGTGCATGTTTGTACTCACGTTCGCAGTCATGTGGGTCGACTGTAGTCACCCACATGGGTGGCCGTTGGCAAGGGCACCCTTCGTGCCCTGGGCTAGAGAAGGTGCTCGGGCTTCCACAGTCCTTTGCCTGGTAGTTTTGATAATGCTTGTAACAGATTGTATGACCAGCTAGATTACGGTGTCGTCTGCAATGCACACACACTTCATATAATCCATAATGTCACGCACATAAACACAGATGTCCCCCTTCCTCCCCATAAATCATTCCTTTAGGCCTTGTATCTGTTCATTCATTTACGATCAGCAGCTAGTTTTCCAGCTGCTCCTGTGAAGGGCTATTGTTTTCCCCTTTGTCTTACGAGCACGATCGGGGACAGTTGAAGGTTTGGGGAATGACACGTCCAGAGGCTCCTGGCTCCAGCCGCCGCTCTTCTGCAGGCCACCAGCGAGGCTGCAGCTAGCCACCCCTGTCCACCGAGATCCCCGGGTAGACAGTCACCAAAGGCCGTATGAACAGATGCGCTGCTAGGTTTTAAAACACAAAGGTAAAAAAATAGGGCTGCAGGGAGAGAAGAGAGGCTTTCCTTCTGGGAAGTTGGTTAAATCTGGAAACCACTGAATTGCCATGTTGGTTTTTCCTTCTGCGGGCAAAACACAGCAAAGCAGCTATGGTTTCTTGGGGCGTCCATGGCGAGCCGTGGCTCTTCACACCAATCCCTTTATTTAATGCCATGTCCACACCAGGCGGCGTGGCGCTGGGGTCCGCCCTGCTCACACCAGGCGGCGTGGCGCTGGGGTCCGCCATGTCCACACCAGGCGGCGTGGCGCTGGGGTCCGCCCTGCTCAGCGGCCACACGGGCAAGTTCACGCATCGCGCTGAGCCAGGGACTGGCTCTTGTTCAGTGGTGTGTCTCCAACCCCAGCTGCTTCTCCCACTCATTGGATCCTTCGATTAACAATCTGGGTTGATGAAGAATCTAGCTAAGAAGTAGCAGAGCCAAGAGTCGAAGGCGGGAGTGGGACTCCGAACACCGTGATCGTGGGACAGCGCCTGGCAGCTTCTCATGAATTCTTCACTGGGTGGTCACCGGCATCCTCCGTCAGGGCCAGCCTCTGATAATGACAGTTATCACAATCATCTAGACGGCCGTGGGTCTGGGCCTCTGGTTCCAAGCAAGTTACGAGGTCATTCCTTGAAAATATTTGCAGATGAACTGTGTTCGTTTTTAATACGATATATTTACATATGAGACCTATTTACAAAGGATTTCGCCGAATGCCCGGACATGCTGAGTTTTCAAAGAAACTCTGAAGAGCCCGTTTGCTGTATTGCTTATAAATAACCGCGTCTACGACATAAGACAAGTGCCCAGTGACGTGGATGGACTTCACACACGCCGAGTCTAGGTAAGCGAGTTAGGATCTGTGAGGGCAAACATGCACGCGTGTGAACGTCGTTTGCAAGAAGTGGCTGGACCACAGAGCAGAGCCCCCTCGTCATGCACTCAATACACCAGGTGAGTGTGACACTGAACACCAGCCAGTCGTTGGTGACATCCATTCTGTCCCCAGGTGTCCTTCGCAAAGAACGCCAATAAAATCCAGAGCTGCTCCCTGGCCCACATGGCGCTCTTGTCCCTGCATCTCACCAGTGGGGCGAGTGTGTGCATTGGCTCCAAGAACCTGCCATCTGTTGGGTCCCTGGCTCAAACCTCAACTCTAGTCCCTGTTACCACACCATGTGGCGGGAAGGCTGATGCTGGAGACAGACGGGGAGCGAGAGAGGGAACATATGGTTCTTGCAAACCCAGGATGCAGCAAGTGTGGGCCCCCCCTACCCGACTTGCTCCCCACTCTCTGTGTTTGCCCGCCCCTTCTCGCTCCCCTTGCACTTCACTGTGTGGTTCCCATCGATCGGGTAACCATGTGCTCCGAACACTGTAATGTGGTCTGGGAGCCTTCTGTTTTGTGACTGCCAGCAGAGGCTGTCCCACCGTACAGGGGGCTGTGCTTAGAGGCTGCCACGGGAATTCCCACCCATGGATTTTCGTGCCCGGCAAACCGAGCACGTTCTCTGTACTTCTCAAACATGCTGGAAACAGTTCTATTTCTACTGAGCTTCAGTGAATCAATGACTGTTGAACACAATCTCTCCCTCCCCGTACACAGACATTATGTTTTTAGTTCAAAAAATATTTATTGAGCTTGCCATATGTATGAGGCACTGGGCTGGATTTTGGAAACAAACACGACAGATTTCCCAGAGCTTACGGTCAAATGGTAGAGAAAAACAAGACTTTCCCATCGTGCTCAAGAGAAACTCCAAACCCCGCTGTGATAAGGCGGCCCTGCCCCTCGGACTTTGGCTCCCCTTGTTCTGCGTTCACCTGCTGCCCCCCGCCCAGCCCCTTCTTCCTGAGGTCCCCACCTGCTTTCTGCCCGGGGTCCTGCTCTGCGGTGCTGGGCCTGGGATGCTCCCGTGGCTGGCTCCCAGATCCCTCGGGTTGGAGGTGGGGGTGATCAAATGCTTTCCCTCCAGAAGTCACTTCCGGATCATTGCAGACGAGACAGCCAATTCGGTGTTTCCTTTCTCCATTTGCCTGCCTGTCGTTCTTCATGGAAATGTTATTATCCGAAATGATGGTGCTGCTTCCCCTGATAACTTGTTTCTGTCTGTCTTCTCTGCAATGCTCGGTACCTGTTATCAGGCAGGCAACCCAGTATCTTGCTTACTGGGTGCCCCCAGCACTGCTCCCCTCCCCACCCAGTGACCTCCATAATCAGGGCACATGGTGTCTGCTCGAGAAGTGACTTCCTGAATGAATGAATAAGGGTGTCACTTAGAAATGCATGTGGCTACAAGCTCCAGAACACAGAGTCACCGAGACGGAAACGAATCCGGGTTTAATCCTCCACATAATAACAGCTCAGAGAGCTGTTTGTGCAGTGCGCGCCTCAGGGGCCAAGCCATGTGATTTCGTTCAGCTTTTCTCTCGGTCTCAGTGTGCGTAGTTGTCCCTGTTTCTGGATGACAGAGCACGGCAGAGGTCGTGACCATGACCTTGCCAGCTCTTTGGGCTGAACTCAGCGCGGCCATCCCCCTCAGCAACTCTGGGACACTCACCGCGGTGAACGGACATCTTTTGAATAGAAGACGACAGGACGAAAGGAACAGGAAGAGTTTGTTCCCAGTCTTTGATGTGTTGAAACAGCATAACTTATGGGACGCAATTATAAAATATCTAGTCTTTTTACATCTATTTTCCAGAACTAGTTCTTCTCCTGCCTTTGATGAAAACTTGAGCAGGCCCATGAATTTGATCTTTCTTGGGTTCCACGAGAGCCTCTGATCAATAATTAAGCTGTCAGTCATGGGGCGCCCGAACACTGAACGGCTGCGGCTCACCAGCTGGCCCGGGCTCTGGGGAAAGAGGCTGGGCTCCTTCTCTCTCTGCCTCTCTTTGGGGATGGAGAGGAGTAACGGGCGTGGGCAAAGCTGTCCTTAACTGGTCCTGTGGTGATCTGGCCTCAGGCTCCCTGTGTCTGCAGAGGCTTTAAACTCACTTCATCTCTAAAGAATGTTCTCAATGGTTCTTCCAAGCGGCCTGTTTGCCCCATAGCAATACATCCCAGAGCAGAATGGCTTAAGCCAACCGCAACTTTATGCCATGTCATGATTTTGTGGGCCAGGAATTTGGGGCATCCACAGCTCGGTGCGTGGACTGGGGTTCTCCATCCCAGGTGACCTCGCCTCCCCAGCTCTACCCACTGCAACTCCCATGCACTCCTCCCCACTCCCGAGGACCCCGTGATCTCTCTCTGCTGAGATCCGCCTACCTTCCAGCTGCCCTCATGGCAGACCCGAGGACCCCAGCTGGCTCTCTCTTCCGCCGAGTAGAGCACCTGGTCCACAGGAAACACTCATGCTCCCTTTGCACTGACAATTTCCCTGATATAATCACTTCCCACACTCTCGAGAACTTCTCTGACGCTCTCCCCTGGCGGCAGTCAGACACGTACTGCAGGATATCCTTATGTTCGTGCTCGAGAGGCAAACTCCAGCCCTAGCTTGGGTGGGAGAAGACGAGACCTCAGCTCAGATCTGAATTCCTCCCTCCGGCCCCCCTTTCTCTCCTCCTCCACCCGCTGGCCAACCTCACAGGTGCAAGTGGTCATCTCAGGCAGGAAAATATCATTTGGAACATGCCACTTTCGCAGCCCTTCCATGCTGCTCTCCCAGTAAAACATTGCCTCTCCTGCCTTCAACCTGCTGCAAAACAGATAGGAAGCTTCTCGTTCAGCGTCTATTAGTATTTTTTAAATGATGTGTGTGATTGCTTCAATAAAGTGGGAACTATCAAGAAAACGTATAGCTTTGGTCTGCAGTGATGGTTTGGTTGACGCGGGGACATTTGGGCTACAGAACACATTGCACTCCTTATAACGTCCTCAGCTGGCCCTTAGCACGCAGGATGGGTGGCACTCGGTACATAGTCCGTAGAGAAACGCTGCAGTCTGAGTTTACGACTCAGCCTGTGCAGCAAGCTGTGCCTGATTGCATTATCATGCCTGGTGCGTGAGCCGAGATCCCGCCAGTGACTTCATGCCCGGGCTCCCCGTCCTCACATGCAGGGCTGGAAAAACGCTGTATGCTCTGTAAGGATTACATAAGATATACACACAGAATGATGTGCTCGACCCCTTCTCCTAAAGGTGACAACAATAATGAGCAGCAAAAGTATCGGATTAACTTTTCACACATTATCAATAAGAAAACTGCTCTTAAAATCTTCTTGCCAATTGTCTTGCTTCGAGCGCTGCGATCCGTCATCCCACCGTGTCTCACGTGAGACCTCGTTGTCAGCGCGATCACGTTGCAGAATTAATTGGTGTTTTAGGTTTAGTTGCCCCATCTGTCCATCAAACTCATTTCATTTCTGTTTTGACTTTGTCGTTTCGAGAGCGGAGAGCTTGAGCAGGAACTGGCATTGAGGGAAGGGATGCCGCTCGTGAATATTAACTTAGCATAGAGTCCAACCTGCTTAATTTTCCAAACCTCACAGCTGGAAAAACCAAAGTGGTGATTCTGCGCTATTGGGGTCACTCATCAGTGGTGCACACGATGCAAGGACACGAGGAAGCCATCAGGACTCGTGCAGTTAAAACAGCACTGATTCTGCCTCCGGTGGCTGTGGGTCCGTGCAAGACAACATGCTGGACTCATACAATGTGAAATCACCTTGTCGGATGGACATAACTTCCCCGAAGCCCAGGGTGAAATAGCAAGCCGGGCCTCAGCGTCCTCCCCAGCAAGGGGAGACTGGGCGGTAAAAGAACTGCAAGATTGCATTATGAGCCATTCATTGATTGACCATTTTTCATTCACCTATTTGTCTGCTCGTTCAGCCAAAAGTGATGGGCACCAGCATGGCCTCGTGGCCAAGTCTTGGCTCTGAAATAGACAGACGTGACCTTGATCCCAGCTCCTCCGTCTGCAGCTGTGTAGCTGGAGCAAGGTATAATTTCCATTCTGAGCCTCAGTTTCCCTTTCTGTAAAGTAGGGCACTAATGAGCTCTGGCTTCGCTAAGAGGAGTGCATGATATCAGTGGTTCTCATCTGAGCACTACCACCTCTTCTGCAAAATTTGGAAATTTACTGAGCACTTGGAGAGCAAGGAGTGGGTTTCTAGATACCCCATAACATCTGGAATCTTTAATGTCTATGAGATATGTCTCTGTACCCCAGGAAACCACTCCATGTCCCAGATTACTCTTGAATGTTCCAATGCAAACTATGGAGCAGGAAAACTTGAATGGGTGGAAAGCCTCGTTTTGTGTGTAGGTACAAGGTTTTGCACACCTTTGTGCACGGACCTTTCCAGAAAAGGATCTGGCACGAATCAAGGGAAGAGTGTATATTGCTTTATTTGGTGCTTTACTAAGAGTTGTTCCTGGTTTTAGAAAAGCATACGGCCATCAGGAATTTTCTCCTGGTTTCACCTGGGTGGCTCAGTCGGTTAAGTGTCTGCCTTCAGTTCAGGTCATGATCTCAGGGTCCTGGGATTGAACCCCGAGTGGGGCTCCCTGCTCAGCTGGGAGCCTACTTCTTCCTCTGTCTGCCTCTCCCTCTGCTTGTGCTCTTTCTCTCTCTCCGATAAATAAATAAAATCTTTAAAAAAAGAATTTTCTCCTGGTTTGAGTCACCAGTAAAGCACATTTCATCAGCCTACAATTGTAGCTCTGGTATTTACAATAATTCTATGGATACATGCAAATACGCAACTCCAGCCCTTATCTAAAAATGGTCAATACAAAGATACAATGCCAAAGAACGTTCACTTAGATATCTAATATTGATTTTATCCTAATATTTACTCTGCAAAAGTAGAGTAAAACCCTAAGTTAGGCAAATATTTTCCCAAAAATGCACCAATAGAGTGGTCAAAAATACATCACACTTTCAAGATATAAAGGGATGATTTGAAAAATGTAATAATGAAACTGAAACATGGAAAGCATCTTTTGAACAGAAGAAAAAAGATTTCATTGCTCCCTAGCTCAACCACAAATTAATTTAAAATATGGCGAACTACACAATATGAGCCCAAACTTGTTTTGTTAGTGTTATGGGTGATTATTAATACGAAAGTGGAAATTCAAAAGAAGTAATTTTCCACCAAGCAGTTATCAGTGAATGAACACATCCCACGTGGTGACAAAGCTATGCTCTTGCATTAGTTGGCTTCGTAAGGAATGAAAAGTTTGAAGAGGTGATGTTGTTTTCCAAATTGCTAACAATGGATACAAGGAAATTTCGGATACCTGGGACTCTGAGAATTGATAAAAATAGCCCGTTGCTCACTGTGATGGCTGCAGCCCCAGGAGC
The DNA here is from genome assembly GCF_024610735.1 of Ursus americanus. Taxonomy (NCBI): domain Eukaryota; kingdom Metazoa; phylum Chordata; class Mammalia; order Carnivora; family Ursidae; genus Ursus; species Ursus americanus. Next base: position 3,163,782 of record NC_142160.1, on the reverse strand, counting down.
GACAGCCACAGCAAACAGGGTGGAAGCGTCCAGGGGGCTTGAACCTGCTACCCCCGGGCGTGTTAGCAGTGTCTGCCCCATGTCGAGCAGCACTTCGGTGCCGAGATTGCTAGGAAAGGTCAACGATTGGCCCGTGTCGCCGCTGTTCCTAAGGATGTGAAGAGTGATCTGTAGACACGTGGACCTCAGAGCGTCCCTGGACCTGTGGGAGTATCGGATGTCTCGTTCTGTACAGCAAAGGAAGTGCTTTCCAAAGGAGGATGCTTTTAAAAAACAAAGATCCTGTTCACTTCTGGATATTATGGAATAACATTTAAATTTCATTTTTGAAAAATTATACATTGAAACTGAAGTATTGAGAAAATATGCAATGTGTTTCAGACAACTTTAAAAATGTTAGATGAGTTCTTCCTTCGCTGTAAGGAAGTGAGATCAATTTTATTATGGTGGAGGGGATAATCCTGGTTTTTATTAATAGGTATAGATTATTTTTAAAAATTTTAAAGATTTAATATATTTATTTGAGAGAGAGAGAGCACGAGCAGGGGGAGCAGCAGAGGGAGAAGCAGACTCCCTGCTGAGCAGAGAGCTGATGGGGGACTCGCTCCCAGGACCTGGAGATCATGACCTGAGCCGAAGGCAGATGCCTAACCGACTGAGCCACCCAGGCGTCCCAATAAATACAGATTATTTAAACATAATCTCACTCATCGAGAATTACAGATGGATACACGTAGAGGTCCTGTTTTGGAAACATACTGGTGTAGTTAGATATCGTTTAAAGTGTATAAAGAATGGATTTAAAGATCTTTACCAACTTACTGTACCAGACCAGGTTACTAATCCATTTAAAATGAACATGTTAGACATTTGCTGGGAGTTAAATAAGTTAAAAATAAAAGTGACTTTGAGCCCCAAATATCTTCATCAGTATAGTTAGAAAAGGTTTTGTATTTAAGGTTTTTCCACCCACCCATTTGGATTGAAAGGAAATTACTTGTTTAGCCCCATTTCCAACTCTGTATTTTGCTAAAAATGGTTTTAGGACAGCCGAGTGGCTGCTAAAAAAAGCAGGAGAGCCAAGTGCAATGTCTGTAAGAAGGCTGAGACTCCCTCTGACAGTTGGGGAAGCAGCCATTGTCGAGCAGAGGGGAGCCCGCGGCGCCCAGAGACCCCGCGGCGCTCGTCAGGGCAGCTGGCCTCTCCGATGGTGTCCCCACCGCCTGTATTTCCATACGGCACGCTCACACGCCTTCGTGCAGCACGCTGAGAGGACACCCACCTCGTGGAGAGCGCATACTGGATCGATCTGGGGGTTCCGTGTCTTCAGTCTGTAACTGCCTCGGCGTATCACCCCACTTCAGTGCGCAGTACTCCCCTCTTTCCTCTACTGCCCACAATTACTTCTCCTTGCATCGGACTTTATTTTAGTCTCTAGCTTTCCCTCTGCATTTTCATTACCCATGCCTCTTGTTAGAACGGCCTCTGAGTGCCTTTCTTCTCTCAAAGCCAGATTTATTCATTAAAAATAAGTGCAGGCATTTGTCTACTTAATTATGTCCTCCAGACACAGGACAGCTGTATCCGAGAACAAGCGCCCGTTGAAATATGTGCTGTGTAATTATAACTTCGTTCCCATTTATACCTCCCTGATAGCTCTACTCAGAGTAATCACACGAACTGGACATCTTATTGGTTGAACACCGTTAGATATTAGCAAATTCGTACAGTTCAACCAAATACGATTATGGCATTATATTGATCTTTTTTGGCAATCATGTGGGGGCAGAGCTAGAGAAGCCCAGGACCATTCTCATTTCTGATCCCACCTGCAGAGTTCAGAGGTCCCCAAGATCAGCCCCAGATTCACCAATATACTAGGAGGACTCACAGAACTCCGTGAAAGCTATCATACTCACTGAGACAGGGTTTTTTTTTATGGTTTTGTTTTGTTTTACAAAAAAAGTGTACGGATTACCATCAGCCAATGGAAGAGCCATGTGGGGCAGGGTCTGGGGGGCATAGGCACCTGCAGCTTCTAGCTGTCCTCTCTGCGGAGCAGTGGACAGCTCTCACCGTCCGCTCGGTGGTGCGTGGCAAGGCGCGTGCCGTACTGCCAGCTGGGGAGGCTCGCCTCGCTTTGGGGTGCAGGGTTCTGACCCCATGGGACTCAGTCACGGAGACATGCTTGACTGCCTGCATGGCTTTTTCACCACAAAGCATTCTGTTTACATCTGCTGTGGCTCCAAGCCTCCAGGTAAATAGAGATGCTCTTATCAAGCGGGACATTCCAGGGGCTCAGAGCTGACATCCCAGAAGCCCAGGGCAAAGTCCAGACCATTGTTCAGGCAAGTTATCTCTTTACCACATAATAGGATATGGATATTTCATGCCAGGAAGACGGGAAAGGGCACAGCATGCATCTCTTTGCATCAGGCAAAGACAGCGGTGATCTGATGGGCTGAGAAGCATCGGCCAGGTGCGGACAGAGACGCGCTGGGATGGCCGTCCCCTTTGGATCACCCTGAGCAGGCCAGTCATCGCTTACAAGATGACCATATCTCCTCCACTGGAATCTCAGCCTCTCAAAATACAGACCAGAAGGTGAGGCGGTTTCTTCCATGGCACAGAACTAGCTCGTACCACGAAATCTCCACAGCACCAGAGAGGCTCCGGTCTGCTGAGACATGGGATGCGCTCCAACTGCCGTGTGGGGACTTGCTAAGCTCGGTCTACTCTCTCCCTCAACCTGCAGAAATAGCAGTCAAGGCATTCACGTGCACCATCGTGTCGAAGCCTTCCTTCTGCGGACTCGGGGACAAATGTCTTCTGGGCAGATGTCCAACGGTCCAGAGTGACAGCAGGAACAGAATTTTTTTTTAAATAGATGATCTTTTAGTCCCACTTTATTTATTTATTTATTTATTTATTTTTTAAGTAATCTCTACACCCAACGTGGGGCTCGAATTCACAACCCGGAGATCAAGAGTCAGACTGAGCCAGCCAGGTGCCCCCGGCAGGAACAACTTTAAGACTCTTAGTGATACCACTTAGACTACTTACAATAAATTGGATCCTATAAGCTAGTCAATGAAGCCTAATGATTGTAGCAACTTGTTTCTGCTACTCCAGAAAACAGGAAATTGGTCTAACGCCACCAAGTCTAAGCAATAATACAGTTTCTATAACATCCTAAGAGATTAAAAAGTGTTAGTGTTTCAGGCAACAAAAATCTAGCAACAAGATGTCCAAGGATGAGGGTCTTGGGCAATGTCGGCCCGTTTATCTCAGCTGATGACACTCGTCAGAGTCACACTCCGGTCGCACATAAATCCAACCCTGGGCTTTCCTCTGCGATGCTGGTCTGCATGCACACTTCGCATGTGCCCTAAATCCCAATCTGAACCCCAAACAATGGGAAGCACCGTCAGATTGATTTACTCAGGTATCCTGCCTTCCACATTGAAATACCGTTCCGTTGTTTTTATTTTGCATATTTGTGAAATAAATGTGGCATGTTTTGCAATGGCATATTTTGCCGTAGTTAGAGGTGAAGTGAAACTGCGGAGGCGAGAAAATGATCTGTGGTGGCCAGGGGTTGGAGGAGAGGGAGGGATGAACGGGGGACCACGAGGATGTTTAGGACAGAGAAACTATTCCGTGTGGCACTGGAATGGTGCATGCATGTCATTCGACTTTTGTCCAGATCCAGAAAGTGTGCACCACCAAAGTGAACCCTAGTGCAAGCTGTGGCCTTCAGACGAGAAGGACATGCCCGTGCAGTTTCATCGATTGTCACACAAACACCGCGTGTGGTGGGGGGGGCTGTGCCTGGGGGAGGCTGTGCATATATTGGAAATCTCTGTGTTTTTTCTGCTCAATTTCACTGTGAACCTAAAACTGCTTTCAAAAAATAAGGTCCATTAAAAAATTAAAATTAAAACACAAAAAATGGAAAGAATGGTACAGAACACATATTGGAATAAAAATAGCTCATAATAGATGGAACCTACTTTTTTTTTTCAATAAACTCATTGGTAGGGTTTTCCTTTTTTCAGAGTGGGATCACCAAATATCCGTTAGCACTGAATCCAGCCACGGATCCTGGGAGGAAAGGCTGAGTCCAGGACTGACCTAGAAAATGTGGACAGTAAGTCTGGGACTGAATGGGACATCAGAAGGACATGAATGTGAGAAGGCATCAGAGCTCAGTCCAAAGGGCTTCTGAAAGTCAAAATTGGACACCCTGAGAATCCGAAAGGATGTATTTGCAATGGGTTGGCCAATGTCAAACGTGTTCTAATTCATGAGTGCCCATGACATGAAAAATGACACTCTAGTCACCGTTAGAGCTGGCGGGAGAACAGCCCTGGCAACCTGAACGCCAGGGATGGCCAGAAAGTGCCAGGGTTTGCTTGGCTTCTCCGACAGGAAGTGCAGCTCGAGGGAAACAAAGAATTATTTAATTTCGTGCTTACATAAACATTTTATTGTCTTAAATTTGAATGTAAAATATTCCGAATTCATCTGTTTTCTTACAATGTGGATTTCACAGGTGTGTTCACTGAAATGTTTGAGAAGACACATCAAGGCAGTAGCAAAATGTGCTGGTGTCCCACCTTCAAGGAACCAGATTTCTTGGGGAAATGGGCAGGAAACGTGCAAATGTATGAAAGCGTCCGTTCAGGGCTTGGGCCGGAGAGGTTCAGTGTGGGAAACTTCCCAAAGACAAGCTGACGGCAGCTGCAGGTGCTTGGTGGGGATCTTGCTGCTCAATATTAGGGCCCCAGGCTCAAGAGAAGAACAGTGATGGGCGTGGATGGAAACGTTGGTCCTGTATAAAATCCGGAATGACTTCTGGTTTCAGCTCCAAAATTTAAGGAGCGTGGACATTGTGATTCCCACTGTTACAATGGGGAAAGCTAGACACCGAATGTCACAGCTGCTTCAGGACCTTCCAGAGAACTAGGCTGCAGGGCAAACTCTGAAGTTAAAGAGACAGACACACCCAGAGACACAGCCGCTGAGACGTCTACATCTAGAGCAGAATGTGCCAGGACCACAAACCGCTGGGAGCACTTCCGTGGCCATTTTGACAAATCACTGGAGGTGGAGGGTGAACTAGTTTGAGGGGGGAAAGCCCAGGGCCCCTGTCTCCGGGGGTCTTCCACATTCATGGGATCTCACTCCTAAGCCCCAATAGACTCTCCCCGTGGGGATCTAAGAAAGATCGTGTCGTGGCAAAGCCCCCTCACTGATCACTGATGTAAGCAGAGAGATGGAGACTCTAAGAATCCGGAGATCCTGGAAGCAAGAACCATACTCAGAAATGAAGAACGCCTTTCACGGCTCATCAGCAGACTCAGCGCTGCCGAGGACAGGATTGGGAACGTGAAGGTGGGTCAACAGAAAATTCCCCAACTGAAAGGCAAAGAGGAAAAGTAATGAAAGAGAACCAACAACAGCACAACTCAGAAGACCCCAGAAGAATGGGACAATCGAAAAGGCATAACACACACAATTGGAGAGCACAAGGTAAGAACGAGAATGAAGGAGAGTACTTCTTATGGTGGCCAAGAGCTTTCTAGAAGTAATGAAGTCATGAGGAGGAAACCGGGTCCAGAAGCTCACAGAGCACTAAGCAGGAGAAATAAAAATAACACACCCAAGCCTATCTTACTCACTTGCCAAACAACAAGACGACAACGACAACAACAAAAACTCCAAAACCAAACCGGAGAAACAGAAATCTTGAAGGAAAAGAAAAAAAAAAAAAAGAAAAAACCCTCACTTATAGAGAAGCGAGCATAAGAATAACAGCAAAGTTCTCAAGAACGATGAGAACAAGCAAGAGCAGAGTGGACTGAAATATACCAAGTTTTGAAATTTTTCTCCACCGATCTAGAAATTCTATATCCAGAAAAAATCTCCTTGAAAAATTAAGGAAACATACGTTCTGCAACCAACAAGCCCACAAACAACACGAGGAATTTTTGGCCACTCTGACCACCTGTTTTCAATTAGTGTGTTCTGATCATTTGCTTCGAAAGGGATCGTTGAAACGATTGCATTACTATCCAACACACTCACGCTGTTTTCTGCTTGCCAGCAACCCTGCCCCGATGCAATGCTGCTAGAAGCAGTCTTGTAGAGAAGGAAAATGATGCAGATCACAGGCTGGGTGTTCCGGGAAAAGGAGGAACATCAGAGAAGGACTTAAAATAACTTTGATATGTTGATTACTCTCAATTTATATAAGATGTAGCAGCTTCTGGGAAGCAAGAGCAGTGCGGGCGTAGCAGGTGGTTGTTACCCGGGTTAACCCAGCTAAGGAAAACCAGTGACCACAAAGTTACAAGGTGGGGGGGGGATCTGAAAGACTCCCTGATGAGTTATTGGCACCGCATGGGCAATGTTATTCTGCAGTTTGAAGGCGGACTTAAATATCTGATAGCACATATTAGAAACTCTATTGTAAACTCTATGGAAAAAAACAGCAGAATTTTTTAAAGGAGAATGCGTGGTACAAGAAGAGAGCTGACAGACTAGAATGGAATCACATAAAATGCTCAATTAGAACCAGACACGGCAGGAAACATGGAGAAACATAAGGGAACAGGGCGTGCAGTGAACAGAACAGAGCTGTAATCACAGTAGACCTTTGTCTACCTGGATTCGTGATCACTTCACACGTGAGTTCAGCACAACTACAGGAGACAACGAGTTCCATATGCAAAAGTTCGTTGCTTTTCTGTATTTCTATTGTGAACAACGGGAATTTAAAATTCAAGAACAATACTGTTGAAAATAGCACCAAGAAGTCCTGAGGTATATATTTCCCCAAAAAAGGTGCAGGATCTCTATGTGAAACTCTGTAAAACACTAATGAAGGGAACCAAAGAAGGTCTAAGTAAACGGAAGATATTCCGTGGCCGTGCGCCGCAAGACCTGACCTTGTGAAGATGTCATTCCTTCTTTACTTATTATACAAATTCCACAAAATCACATTCAAAACAAGCTAGTTTGTGTAGATCTAGAAACAGATTTAAAAATCTATATGAAATAGCGAAAGACCTATGATGCCAACACAATACTGAAGCAGAAAGCAAGCTAGAGACCCCTACTACCTGCTTTTAAGATTTACGAAAGCTGTGTACTCAAGACAGTGCAGGATGGATGAAAGAATAAGCGCATAGATCAATAAACCACATAGAGAAGGTAGAAACAAACCCACACAAAGGTAGCCAAGGGATCTTTGACAAAAATGGAAAGGGACTTGTCGTTTTAGCAACTTGTACAGGAAAAATTACATACTCATGGGCTCAAAAAAATGAATTGGACACAGATCTTACACCTTTCACAGAAAGTAACTTCATATGGATCATAGACCTAAATTTAAAAGGCAAAATTATTGACCGTTTAGAAGAAAACAGGAAAAAATCTACGTTAACTACGTTAACTTGGGTTTGGTAATGCATTTGTAGATGTAACACCATAAACTGGACATGGCAAAAACGAAACACTTTGCGACAAACACTGTTAAGAAAATGAAAATGTCATATACTGGGGGAAAATATTTGTAAATTACGTACCTGATAAAGGACTTGTATCTATGATATACAGAGAACGTCCACATATCGACGATAAGATGACAAACAACCCAATTAGAATGGGCAAGAATTCTGGATAGACATCTCACCGAAGCAGACACAGAGCTGGTAAGCAAGTATATAACGAGATGTTCAACATCATTTGTCATCAGGAAATTGCAAATTCAAACAACAACGAAACACCGTGTAGAATGACTAACCTCTAAGAATGTGACGAGACTGGTGTCTGAGAAGGATGCAGGGCAACAGGGCTCGCCTTCACTGCTGATGAGAAATGGTACAGCCACATCGCCACACAGCTTGCCTTAGGTTCTTACGAGACCGAACATAATCTCTCCTGCATTCCAAGAATTGTGTTTGTATTTATGCAACTGATTTGAAAACTTACGTGCACACAAAAACTTGCATACAAATGTGTATAGTAGCTGTATTCATAATTGCCCCAAACCGGAAGGTGTACACAAACTGTGTCATACCAATATAATGGGATCCTAACCTCTGATCAAAAAAAAAAAAAAAAGAATGTGTTTTGGGCACATAAAAACACGGATGCATTTTAAATGTATATTGCCAAGTGGAAGAAGACAGTCTGAAAGGCCTGCAGATTGTATGATTCCAATTACATGACATTGAGCAAAAGGGAAATTGGAGAGGCACCACACAGATCAGTAGTTTCCAGGGTTCTCGGGCAATGGGACCATTAAGGTGAATCACATGGAAATTTTTAGGGCAATGAAATGATTCCTGTAAAGAATATCCACCACTGTCATGGTGGATACAAGACGCTACACATTTGTCAAAACACATACAACGTAATGTCATAAAGAATGAATATTAATGTATCAAATTTCTAAATCATTTAGAAGTTTGGAAGATCCAGATCTTAGGATGAGATGTGCATGGTGGGAAGGAATATATATATATATTTTACATTTATAGCAGCTTTATTCATCGTTGCCAGCTTGGAAACAAACAAGATGTCCTTAGTAGGTGAACGCGTAAGCAAACTGAGGTACACCCATACTATGAAACATCGTTCAGAACTAAAAAGAAATGAATTATCCAGTCGTTAAAAAAATAAAGAACATGGAGGAATCTAGTCTGAAAAGGCAGTGTGTAATATGATTCCAGCTACATGACGTTCTGGAAAAGGCAAAACCATGGTGACGGTAAAAAGATCAGTGGTTACTGATGTGGGAAATAAAGGCAGAAGAAAAATTACTAAAAACATTATTAAATTTCCTTACAGCCCACTGACAAGTCCTTGAAACAGACATTCTTTTAGGGACTCAATTATCTAGATGTTGACACTTTGCTAAGGGCAAAAGGCAATCCTAGCCCAACCCCCCGCCCCAGGATCCTATAAGGATACTTCAACCAGTAAAAATCTTTTTGGAAATTTCCCTCATGTCCACCTCCCAAGATACATGTTGGCAGTAAAGCCTTAGTCGTGAGACCCTTCAGATGTACATTGGTGGGCCGTATGCCTGGTGTGAAGGAATCACCTTACTGGAAGGGGCTAGAACACATGCTGGCCCAAGTCACGTGGGGGTGAGAGGAGCACGGATACTGCGCGTAAGTTGGCTAAGTCCTTCCCCAACTAAGTGTGGGCTGAGAACTCTGATGCTTCTGTATATGCCCGCTGCAAATGAACAGCTAAGTAACTGGATGGCAGATGGTGGAGTCAGATCTCTCCCTGTTGGAGTGGGAAGTTGCAGCAAAGCAAAGCGAATGAATGATCCATGCGATCGCAGACAAGGTGTGGAGACATCAATACGCACTGGCACTTAGCTCAATGGCAATGCCGGTGACACGTACAAAAATGCATAGACAAGTGAGCACGTGCACACCTTAGTCCACACACACCCACATTTCTCTGCTCTGTCAGCTAGGAGAGAGCAGAAGCAACAGCATCCCCAAAAGCAGTGAGGATGCCAGCACCAAATCATAGTATCTGAAACTATTCCCCAGCGAAAGATACCAGGACCCCTGGGTGAAATGGCTGGTTCCAGGGTGGGTCAGGGAATATCTGAAATGGGCTTGGAGCATCCTGGAGCGCCATGAAGGAAGGAAACACTCCCCAGATCCCACTACGATGGAGCAGGACAAAGCCACAGGAGCCCGCTGAAAGAGCTCCGAATGGCCAGAGCTGGGACAATTTGAGCAGCAAAATAATGTTGGATTATATCCTAAAGTTTAACATAAATATCCATAGGTCCATGCTATAATTGATTAGTTAATTATATAAATGATAAATTAATTAAATGCAAATGGTTAGATAAATAAATGGAAAAAAGAGAAAATATTCAGTGCAGGATAAATCCAAATAATCTATGTAGACAGCTCCCCGGTGTTTAAATACAAGCTATAGTGGGGAAAGAGCAACTTTTCAGTGGAGAAACCAGAGGAACATACCCCAGCCAGGCGATCAGATCAATATCAACAGTATACGTCATGCTGATAGCATGTGCCTTAATATGATGGGATTAAAATGTCACTTTACCCCTGTGGTCTTCCTTCCAGAGATCCATAACCTTGGTCCAATCATGAGAAGAACGTTAAAAAAAAAAAGAAAACTAATTGAGAGACATTTTACAAAACATGTGACCGATACTCAAAACTGTCAAGGTCATCAAAAACTGAGAAAGTCTGAGAAATTATCACACTCAGAGGGGTTCTAAGAAGATGTGACAATTACATGTAGTGTGGCATTCTGCATGGGGTCCCAGACTGGAAAAAAAAAAGCATTAAATTAAAAAGGAAGGAAATCTGAATATAGTAAGGAATTCAGTTAATAAGGATGTGTCAATATGGTTTCATTAGTAGTGAGAGCTCTACCATCCTGATGGAAGACTAGTAAAGACATTAGCTGTGGGGTATGGAAGTTCCCTTTGCTATCTGTGATGGTTATTTTATGTCAACCTGGCTAGAGTAGGTTACTCGAACACTAACCTAGGTGTTGCTGTGAAGGTGTTTTGTGAATGCGGTTAACACCTACAATCTGTGGACCCCCAGTAAAAAAGATCATTCCCCACATATGGTTGGGCTTCATCCAGTCAGTTGAAAGGACTTCAGAGCAAATTGTACCCCCCTCACAAACCACATGCTCTTGGTCTAAATTAGGTCAAAAGATTCCCAATTCTGATCTGGGAATGGCATAATTTTATACCCAGCCTCTCTAATATTATTTTTTTTCAGAATTCGAATGAACTAAAAAATAATAATAATACAGCACACCAGCTGTTTCCCACAGGAAATTCTAGCTCAAGACTGTAGCATCAACTGCTGTCCCAGAGTTTTCAGCCTGCTGGTCTCACCTACGGATTGTGGTCTCTCAGCCCCCACAATCACAGGAGCCGTTACTCGAAGCAGATCTCTTAATGATAGATAGATAGATAGATAGATAGATAGATAGATAGATAGATAGATAGATAGATAGATAGATGATAGATAGATGATAGATAGATAGATAGATAGATAGATAGATAGATAGACTATAGATAGAGGATCATATAGTTCTAAATAGATGGTCTAGATTCAGATCCTACTGGCTCTGTTTTTCCTGAGAACGTTGATACACTATCTTCACAACTTTTCCGTAAGTCTAGATATATTGTAAAATAGAAAAACTTTTTAAAAAGTCCATCATGACAAAGTGATATTTGAAAAAAAAAAAAAGATCTTACTATTCCCCATTGGTAATTGCTAAGATACAACCTCACTGCTCTAAAAATGTGAAAGTAACTGGAAAAAATTAAACATTCATCTGTCTTTCAGAGTAGACAACTGCTACATAATAAAAGGCTCTCTCTATACAAAATTCCAACTAATAAATGCAGAGGAAGTGATGGAATTAGGAAATCATTTTGTGGGGCGCCTGGGTGGCTTAGTTGTTAAGCGTCTGCCTTCGGCTCAGGTCATGATCCCAGGGTCCTGGGATCGAGCCCCTGCATCGAGCCCCTGCATCGGGCTCCCTGCTCAGCAGGAAGCCTGCTTCTCCCTCTCCCACTCCCCCTGCTTGTGTTCCCTCTCTCTCTGTGTCTCTCTCTGTCAAATAAATAAAATCTAAGAAAGAAAAGGAAAGAAAGAAAAGAAATAAAGGAAGAAAGAAAGAAAATCATTTTGTGACCGCCTATGGACTGAAATCATTCAAGGACTGGTGGACATGAAATTTTATATTGGGAACATTTCACTGACCCAACATGAACGCTCTTGTGAATTTTAGAATCACTGGAAGTGAGAGTGAGAAATCAAATTCCTCATCATGTAACGTGATAGGATGTTCATGATACCATCTGTGAAGTATTGTTGAAAAAATTGATTTGAATTTAATCATCACTCTGTGTCTCGCTACCCTGTTGATAGGACACACACTGAGAAAGAGAAGCGTGCATGGTGATGCTATGAAGAAGCCATTTAGCGAAGTCAGACTATGAGGATTCTACAGGGTAAGGGTTTCAGATCTTGCCCACCTCCTTAAAATAGCCAGTGGGAAAATCCAGAAGATAGAAGAACCAAATACAATTTACCGATATTGTCTGGATTCTGATTCCAACAATTTCACTGTGAAAAGGTATTATTGAGATAGTCAAGACCATTTGAGTATGGACCGTATATTGGACAATGTGAAGAAATATGTTAATTTTAGGCATGTTAAAGGCATGAGAAACACGTAAAGAGAGCGTAGGTGTTAGCAGTGCACAGTAAACTATGTACAGGTGAAAGGGCACGATGCCTGCACCTTGCTCTGAAATAGTCCAGAAATCACAGAATGGAAGGGGAAGTGAGTGCACCCAACCTGTCCATGGGTTGATAATTACTGCAGATGGACGGTGGGTGCAGGGAGGGCTGTTACCCAGAAACATCAGCTTTGGGTATGTTTTAAATTTGCCACAGTACGAAATTTTTAGAATGACCTCTAAAATACGTTGAATTATGATCAGCGCCCACAGTCCCAGCGTGCTAACACAGATACTATAAACACAAGAAGAAAGCAAAGGATGAAGAGACAGAAGGAAAACCAGAGGGGAATGAACAAGAGGAAGGACACAGAATTACTGGTAGAGAAGTTTCCATCTCTTGAAGATGAATGCTTCAGCAAAAAATGCTGTTCTCTATTTTTAAATCTGCCAAAGCCCTTGTTTTGCCCAGCAACATCCTAGCCAGAGTCTTGCAAAACTACGATTTTGTTTCATTATTTGCTTGAGAAATAGACATTCCATAGAAGGAGCATGTGGCTGATGTGAAGCATAACCACGCCCCACGTCAGCCACCACCCACGTGGCAGAAACATCTTCAAGTGATGCATCGAAAAAGTAGTTCTCACCACTTTGGCCCTGATCGAATTGGAAAGATAGATGTTGGAATTTCACACAAGGTGTAGAAGGAACAAGATTTTTCCCTTCTCCGCAAAGGGCCCCGCACCCATTTGTGTTCCGGAGTCCCGCGTTAGCAAGCCTGCTGGCTGGAAGTTAAGGTCACAAGGTCACAGAGGGAAAGAGTAACGTTTGAACAGGAGACGTTGGCAAATTTGTTGCCAGTATGGATTCATTAAGGAGATTTCTTTTGCAGAAGTAATTTACTTTTAGTTTTTGTTTTGCTTCGGATGTTAGCATTGGTGTTTAAATATCTCTCTGCATGAAATCGGTCTATCATCCTTCTGTCCTTTAAATATATTGCAATTTTCTTTGCTTTTTTTTTCTTAGACATAACTTTAAACAGTATACTTTACCCTGTTCTTGGTGTGTGTGATTTATTATCTTTCTACCTGACAAAGAACTGGTTCCTTGACCCCACTTGAGACCGGCTTCCTGAGCCATCTTTGTGAGGTTCATGCATGGTCCCCACCCTTGGGCTGCGGAGCCCAATTTTAGCAAAGACTCTTGCTGAATCAGTTCATCAAGAATCCCTCCACATGGGGCGCCTAGCTGTCTGCATTGGGCACCCAGCTCAGCGGGGAGTCTGCTTCTGCCCCTCCCCCATCCCCCCTCCCCTTTCTAACTCTGTGCTTGTGCTCTCTCTCTCTCTCTCTCCCTCTCTTGCTCTCAAATAAATAAATAAAATCTTAAAAAAAAAAGAATCCCCCACCCTTGATATCCCCTCAAGCTCCTCTTCACCAACCCTTGATATCTAATTAGGTTCCATCCCCTCCCACCTTCTTCCTTGAACTCAGCCACATTCCACTTGCCTGGCTCTTTTTCAGGGACTGCTCATGGGGGCATGAGTTTCTTTGTGGTTGAGAAGGTCTGTCTTCTCTCCTGCCCTTGACTGACCAAGTGCTGAAGAGGGGCTTCCTGAACTCCACCTCTTTCCCTCAGAACTCTGTTTTACGATATTGCATGTTGCTCCGGAGACATCTGGGGCCATTTTGGTTTTCCTCCCCTTAAGAAACTTACTTTGTCTGTTGGTGGATGGAAGAAATTTCTCTTGTCTTTCATTAAAATTCACTCACACGGATAAGATACCTGTCCGTGTTGGTTATTTTATATCAATTTTCCTGGGACCCATTGGGCCTTTGTGATCTGTACAAGCAATTTTTCCTTTATTTCTATAAAAATCATTTCATTCTGTCTCCCAACAAAATTTTCCTTCCCTTGGGGGGATTCTTTACTACGAAGACATTAATTATCTTAGTTTTAGACGATCTGTTTGTTCTCCATAATACATTATCTTTCCTTCAATCGCATTAATCAACTTGTTCCTTATTCTGCATTCAGAGTAGACTTTAAATCCTCTTTTTTACAGTAGTAAGTCAGTTTTGCGCTGTTCTCCTTTCTCTTTGCTCTTCCTATTTTCTCCTCGTGTTCAGGAGTATATTGATTTTATTTGTAACTTTTTAATCTCTACAGTCTGTTATCATAGCTACTTTTATTTTAATACCCCATGCTTTGAAGTCCTTTAAAAAATAAACCCATTATTTATAAATGCTTCTGTATAGGGCAAAATATTAGTGAGTTTCTTATTTCCTTGGATTTAGATTTTTTTCTAATAAGACACTTCATCTTTGTCCTTCCTTCCTTCCTTCCTTCCTTCCTTCCTTCCTTCCTTCCTTCCTTCCTTCCCCTTGCCTACCCTCCCAGTCTCCCATCCTTCCCTCTCTCCCTGCTTTCCTTGATGTATCCATGCTGCAAAATTGCTGCGTAAATACCATGACATTGGAAGTGGCCCATTCTGTCCAGAACTTCTCTCTGTCCTGATGTGGTGAATTCTCCTCGACAGTCTCCTCATGCCTCATGGACCCGCTTCACTCTCCCGATAAAGCAATATGATGACTGTGGCTATGTGCTCAGGGCCCGAGGTCCCAGGTTGAGGGTGGTCCTGGGCTCAGAGAGGACTGTATGCAGCGATGGTTGGCGCCCTGTGCTCCCTCTTAGTTATCTCGAATATCTTGAACTCATGGGAGCTGTTCCGGAGTTGATACTAGTCTCCCCTGACCTCGCACTTTTCCTGGGTTGCGTCCTACTCTGCCGTAGGAGCCCTGCACCTGCAGCCTCCATTGCACGGTGGTCCCTACCCTCACTGGCCATCTCCAGCTGCGATTGCTCCCCCCGCAGGCAGAGCAGGGTGGCTGGGAGGTGGCTGGGCCCCCCCGGGAGGAGCCCACAGAGCCTGTCTGAGACCGTGTGTGTGTTTCCCATTTACATTCCACTTGCCTGAATTTCTACTTATGGCTCAGGATAATTCAGCCCTTCCTTCCCTTTTTCCTCTCTTTTTCTCCCTTGAGAAAGTCACCCACAGGGAATCCCGTGGTTGTTCAGGCATTCTGCTGTTACTCCTGTAGAACGGGGAGGGTGGAAAGGGCCACGACACTCTCTTGTCACCTGCGCCAGTCCGGGGCTCGCGGGGAGCTCTGTCCGCACCCTCCTCGGCTCTCTGCAAAGTGGAGCACAGCATTGTGGAGAGGCGCCGCCCTGAGTTTGAGGACTTTTAGACAATCCTGTGTCCTTGTTCGCTTGTTGGCCACCAGCCACGAGACCATTTCCTTTGAGCGGGTGTAGTGTTCGCCAGCTCTCCTCATGGCGCCTCAACTCCCTCTCCGTTCAGTACAACTGACCCTTTGTTCCTGTGGCAAGTCTCTGGAATAGGAAGGTTCCCACAACCAACCCTATGTGACAGTTGGAGATCACACCACGGTTTCGTGAATTCCTGTGGCACCTCAAGACGTCTGCAGAAGCCGGCAGGCACCCGGCCTCGCGGCGCCATCTGTGAGGCCCAGAGCACTCGTAAAAAGCAGACTGAGTGTGCTTGCTTCCAGCCATCCCGGGAGCAGCCAGGAGAGCTTTGCAACGTCACTCTTGCAGGTCTTGGAATGCACTTTTTAGACAAGCAAATACTTTCGCCACCAATTCAGTGTCACCTGAACATCAAAGGGTTGAGTTTGAGGAAGCACTGGGTTGGCCGGGGAATTTTGAGCCCAATAGCACTCTGAAAATCACCGCTACCCCCTTCCTTGACCAGTTGGCCACGAGTGGATGTAGGTCCATCGAAGAGGGCGCCAGAACAAGGGGGCGGGTCGGGGGGAGGCTCTCGGTGGCTAGAGCAGGAGGATGGCCTTCCTGCCCTCAGCAGAGTGGGGACAATCCGTGGGCTGCCTGGGAGCGCAGCCTCACCGTCAGATAACCCGTGGCTTCTCTTTCCTGCAGCTCTTCACCTCTCTTCTGCAGTGAGTTCTAAGATCTAATACCTCCAGTGACACCCCTGCGTGGCGTGCTTCCTACGGGCAGGCACTGTCTTAGATACCTTATCGACGCGCTCGGCGGTCATTGCGGCAACAATCCTACTAGTAGGTCCTGTGCTTGGCGGGGAGAAGGTCAGGCAGCAGGTAATGGGGTCACGGCTCTGGGTTCACACAACTCAAGCTGCGTGCAAACCTGGGCTGACTTCAGAGACCACAGTCCCCCGCCCTGGGCTCTCTTCCTGGAAGTCACAGCCTTTAGGACAGTGCTGTACAGCACAGTGTGGTGACAACTCAGGGAATGTGGGATCTGAAGGACACGGGAGTCCTGGCCTTCAGCCCCGGCTGCGTGGGATCCAGCCCATCGTGGCGCCCACGCCTGCTTCTCCTGAACGGTAAAAGGGCACAGTGGGACCCATTTTGCAGGGTTGTGCTACGAATTCCAGAGATGATCTCTTTGGGGTGTCTGATGGCGCCCTGCATCTCCCCAGTGTTATTAGCTTATTGACTTTCTCTTTGTATAAAATGTATTCTCTACATTTTACAAATTTCATAAATTTCTCCCCAAAGCAATTGCTACCCATGTTTTCCATATGCTACCGCATTGCAGGTTAGCACCTGTATACCTACAACCAGCAGGAAATATTTTCATATATGTGTTCAGACTGATACTAGAAGTTTAATGATCTTCAAAACGTAAAGATATGTTAACGTTTTCAAATTGTCGACCTAAACAATGACTCGTCTCTCCACAGCTCTCATTGTTATTTACCAATTATAGACCCTGTCTCTGGCCACATTTCTAGCGAGTGGGAGTGGGGCCTGTCCTCAGGGAGGACGCGTCACTTCTAGGCCTCGGTGGAAGTTGGCTCTGGCTCTTCGTCGTCTGAGCAGGTGGGAGCCTGTGGCTTTCGAACTTGTGTCTTGTCTGCCCCACCTGTCGACAGGCTTCTTGGTGACCCGGAAAGAAAGCACAGTTGTCTTGGCCTCAGGGAGCCAAGATGAGGTGGTCTGTCATGGAATGTCACCCCAAAGGATTTGAAATCCTAATCCCAGAACCTGTGAACATGACCTGATCTGCAAAGAGTCTTTCTTACAAAAGGTCAAGTTAAGATAAGGGCCTCAAGGAAGGTCCTAATACAATATGACTGGTGCCCTCGTAAGAAGGGGCAGCTTGAACCGAGAGACCCAGACACGGACGTGCACACCTGGAGACGGGAGGACGCAGCCTGGGGTGATGGACCTGCAGACCCAGGAACTCCAGGGTTGCCCACCAGGCTCCAGGAGAGCGGCCTGCAGCCCATTCTCTCCTAGCCTCAAAAGCAACCAGCGCTGCTGACCCCTGGCCTTCCGGCTCCCGCCCCCCGGAGCCCGAGATGATACAGCCCGTGGCTGGCACCACCCAGTGGGTCACACATGGTTCGGGCAGAGGCACTAAAATGCTGTGCTGGACTCTCACCCTCAGAAGGCATGAAAAGTTCCAGAAAGTTTGAAATGGAGACGCAGACACAAAGCTGCAGGTCGGGGCTGGAACGGTAGTGCCGACGGGCTGAGCAGGGCAGCAGGGCTGTCCTGGAGAGGGGAGAGCTGCTGGGGGGCGTGGGAGCAGCCAGGGCAGAGCAGACGCCTCCCCGCCTCAGGCCCCAGGCTTCCCGTGGATTCACCCTCAGGTGCGGGAGCTGCAGAGACCCACAGGGACCCACAGGGCAGACGGGACCCAGTTAGAGCAGCCTCTCAATGGGACCAGGTCATGTGCTGAGGTGGACTCGGAGACGGTCGTGGCAGAGGGGGGAGGAAGGCGACCTTCTCCTCCATGCTGGATTATTCATTGCCTTTGGCATGTTTACTCCCCAAAACTCAATGTGACTTTTCAAAACAGCAGGAATTTTTCTTCACACTTTTTTTAAAAGACTTTATTTATTGGGCCACCTGGGTGGCTCAGTCTGCTGAGCGTCTGCCTTCGGCTCAGGGCATGATCTCAGGGTCCTGGGTTCGAGTCCTGCATCGGGCTCCCTGCTCAGCGGGGAGTCTGCCTCTCCCTCTGCCGCTCCCCCTGCTTGTGCTTTCTCTCTTTCTCCTGCTTACTCTCTCTCTGTGTCCTACTCTCTCTCTTGTAAATAAAATCTTTATAAAAAAAACCCTGTTATTAATTAATTAATTAACTTATTTATTTAGAAAGCATGCAGGGCAGAGGGAGAGAGAGAGGGACAGAATCCCAAGCAGACTCCCTGCTGGGCAGTGAACCTGACGCAGGGCTCGATCTCATGACCCTGAGATCATGACCTGAGCCGAAATCAAGAGTCGGACGCTTAACTGGCTGAGCGAGCCAGGAGCCCCACTTCACACTTTATAAAAAAAAAAACAAAAACGTGTCGCAAGAATAATAAAAGAGCAAATATAAGCCTATAAAAGATACCTTGCTGGTGGGAAAGACAACTTCAAAGAGTATTGACAATTCTAAGGACATGGGTAAAACATTGAAAGTAATCTGCAGGGAAAGGAGGAAGAAACCTAAGATTTATTGCTATTAGCCAGGCTCATATATAATTTAGTAATAGAAAGAAAGATAAGATAATAGCATAGGATATAATACCAAGAAAAGCATGAATTATCCCTATTTTATAAACGGGAAACCTGAGGCTCACAGACCCTACGCAGTTTCCTCAGGTCACCAAGCTGGCGAGAATCAAAATGGGAAATGAAGCCCAGGCAGGTCTCACCCGAGCAGCCAGGAGTTCAGACCATGAGGAAATGTCTGGAAAAGTGCGACTCTCCCCTTCGAGTCAATAATTAACTTTGCACGGTCAGCTCCGTGACCGCTGCCCGGAATATTTTTATGGCTACCCATCCCGAAATCCGTTTTTGTGAGAAAGATAAAATGTTTAAAAAGGAGGTGTGAAATAAAGACTGAGTCAAAGCAAGTGAGTTCTGAGGTATGTCCTGGGGAAAAAAATCCATCCCAATCGCGATGTGACCGCATGTTCCCCGATGGCTCTATCCGCTGGGCATCCGGTGACCAAGGGCTTGAAGTCGGCGCCAAATCAAGTGAATTTCCAAGGACGTTTCAATCCGAAATAGGCTTCCAAGCATCTGTCACGTATTAAGTCAATGTGTTCAGAAGCTGGGGAGGCAGGAGAAGTATCTTAAGAAATCACAGGAAAACACCTCACGCGGAACAACACCGGGGTGAGCCGCTGCCGTGACTTGGCTGCGAGCCAGACACGAGGGCATAAGTTATGATAAAATCCATGGAGACAGTAGTTACCGTTTCCTGAGAACCCCGGTGCCGGGGACTTTGCACACAGGATCTGCAGCCCTCCTGTCGACGGTGGAAGGGGCAGGTAGCATTTATGGCCCCCTCTACGTACAAGAGGAAACGGTCCCAGATGTGACTCACCTGCCCGAGGACAAAGGCTGCCATATAGGTTGCAATGAAGCAATCCTTGGGGCCATGGCTTTGCCTTCCTGTGGAGTCTCAGAGCCACTGGAACCGTGGCTTCGGTGTCAGTCCACGCGTGGCGGGCGGTCTCAGGGGAGCTGGTCTGTGGCAGACGTTCTTGGCTGCCGGTGGACACACAGGTGCGCTGTCTTGCAGAGTAAAGGACAGATAGATTTTGTATCACGGGAATCTCAGACGCAAAAGTGGAACGGCATGAACGGCCACACACGTTACCAAGCCTTGACAGCTATCAGCACGTGGCTCGTCTCAAGGGATGATGCTTTTAATTAAGAGAAAAATCCAGATGCTCCCTGTGTCAGCTTTCCTTTGTCTCACTTTGCGCACTTACAGTGACTTACAGATGTGGGTTTAAGGATGAGAAACTGTTGATACGGGAAGGTAGAGATCCCTGAATTGAGAGGCACACTGACCATCTTTACTAGTGATTTGTGAACAAGGGCAAAAACCAAAACACTTAACAACTCTGCACATCCTGAGGGGTATTCAGATCTGACACCGAGCATCGGGCATGTTTTCAGCAAAGGAAAAGCCTTGCTGGTTATTTCTTCACTCAGGACTGTATCCGCCATCTTTACACCACAGTTACGACGCTGAACATCAGTGAATCTGTCGTCTCACCAAGGCTCTCGAGCCGCAGTGGCCAGGGCTATCGGACAAAGGGCAGGGAGGATGCTAGGCCGCGCAGGGGGCGTGCGGATCGCGGGGCTTCTTGAGAACGCAGGCTTGTCTCACAGCGCTCCCATTCCCAGCCGAAACCACTGGCGGGCTGACTTTGTCCTGCAGCTGCCAGCCTGCAGCCCTGCCTTGCCTTTGCTATCTCCCTCATCGCTCAGTAGGGATTATGTTTGCTCCTATTTCTCAGATACCCGGGTGCAAGCTCGGCCTCAGAGCGGGTAACACACAACATTCCTCCTTCCCCTTCATGCCAGCCATTCCCAAGACTTGAACCCAGAGCTCGTGAGCTGCTGACATGGAACCCCTCTGGCATCACCGTTTTCATAGGTCCTGCCTCCTGCCCCCCTCCGGGGACATGTGTTTCCAGCTTCAGGGAGACTTCAGATCTTCGGCTCTTCTGTCACTCATGACTTTATTTACCCCCAAGGCATAGATCCCAGGGATGCCCAACTGTCTTTCCTCAGAGCCTGACTTACAGACTGTCACCTTCCTTCCACACTGGGCACTTACTGTGCACCTGGAAAAGCATCATGTGACCTGGGGTTTGGTGGCTGGAGGAAAGCCATTGGTGGTCTCTGACCTCAGCAGAGGGGGCAGTCTTGCTGGTCACCGGCTTTTCTCTCCCTGGCCACTTAGGGTCACACTGTAAGACTGACTGCAGTTGAGATCATCTTTCTCCCCTCTGCCCAGCCCATGACTTGGTCTCTTATTTTCTAGAGGAAACAGTAAAGCTCTTCTTCATTTTGCTGTCCCTGCCACAAATACAGTACGACACCATTCCATACACCTGGCCTCCCTTTCCCCCAGCTCACGGGTGCTCTCAGGCTCTCCCTCTGCTTGCACTCTGGGTCTATGTGTCCCTGCCTTCTCAAGGACAGGTTCTACTGAGGAGACCCTCGTGCCTGATTGTCCACCCCTCCCTCAATTCTACTCTTCCTTTGCAGGTTTAACTCCTGTTGTGTTTTGTGTGATTTTTGATCAAAAAAAGTCCTTTCTCTGTTCCATGGCTTTTACTTCTTGCCCCATCTATCTCAGGCACTTACAATAAGAAAAGCAAAATATCAACTCCTCAAAAATGTCTGTGTCTTCATCCCCGGAACCTGTGAATATGTTATGTCGCATGGAAAGGGGAATGAACTTCGCTAATCAGCTGACCTGCAGAGAAGGGGATTATCCTGGATACTCCACGTGGATTT
Organism: Ursus americanus; assembly: GCF_024610735.1. NCBI lineage: Eukaryota > Metazoa > Chordata > Mammalia > Carnivora > Ursidae > Ursus > Ursus americanus. The sequence continues at coordinate 3,142,167 of NC_142160.1, read as the reverse complement.
GAGCCTCCTTCAGTGAGGAAGAAGTGAGGAGAAGGGTGTGTCAGAGTAAGTCCATGTGAGAAAGACTCAAGCAGCCGCGGGTGGCTTTCGATACGGAAGGGACCATGAGCCAGGGAATGTAGGAGATCTCTAAGCTGGAAAAGGCAAGGAAATCATGTCTCCCCTAGAATCTCCACAAGGATTACAGCCCTGCTGATACTCAGATTGATAATAAATGTTATCAATATATATTGTCTTGAGCCACCGAGGCTGTGATCTTTGTTACAGCACCAGTAGGAAACTAACACGTCCTCCTATCACACACCCCTCTCTCGGACTGGTCTCCTTTTGAGTCATTTGTTCAAGGGAGAAAGATGTAATAGGTTCAATGAGACTCAACATGCATTTAAGTGATCACAAGTTTTTTTTTAATATATTGGGGAATAAAATATTTACGTGAACGTGTGTGTATGTAAATAGGATTAGGGTTAGCCATTGGAAACTGCTATTTGCGTAGGTCAAAACTGAATATTAGCAATTTCAAATAGTTCAACCCTCTATGTGGTAGAAAAACATCATCATTCCACGTGCCAGCAATGCACCCTTGGTTCTGAGAATAGCTCGTAGGGACTCTTCAGTCCCACTGGAGTTGAGTCCCACAATTTGACCTAGACTTTGGGGATCATTACTCCAAGGGCACACACAGCTGGAAGATAATAGATCCACAAATCTGCTTGCCTTTCCTAGCACTTCTTCCCAGAGCATTTAAATGATTGCTAGAGCTGGGAGAAAAACAAGGAACCAGGTTTGCAGCACATGTTCCAACCATTGCTATGTCCCTCCAACTTAGCAGAAGAGGGAAGGAGCTGAAAGGGAAGGAAAGAAGAAGAAAGGAGAAGGAGGAGGAAGAGCGGGAGGAAGGCAGGACAGAAGGAAGGCAGGACAGAAGGAAGGCAGGACAGAAGGAAGGCAGGCAAGCAGGCAGGCAGGTGAGGGAGACAGATAAAAATAAAGCACTCAAAGGAAAGAGAAGTTTTCAATATGACATGGCTCGTGTTCCCTTCAGAAATGTCCTTTTGAGATATCCTTAAAACAGGCTTATGATCCCCAGATAATGATATTTGATGTCATTAAATCATCGATAATAATGCACTAAGTTACTTGCCTCCCCGCTGCTATTGAATGCATGGCATTTAGCTACTGCAGGAGCCTAAAACTACGATAATGACATCATTGGGTCTGAGTCTATGTTTTAGCATCCTCGGAGAGAGGGCTTATTCGCCTTTGAGGACTGAAGTCTTTTTATCTTATTTCATCACTGCTAGACCCAGAAAAAGCTGCATCATCCTTTGATTTATTTCTTTGAGACACTTCCAACGTAATGGCAGACTCTGTGTATCACGACTGTTTTTTGTGTCTGGTTTTAGGGTTTTTTTTTTGCCAAACAAAGGAGATAAAAGTTTGTTGAATGCGCTGCAAGGGAGCAGCAGGCAGGACAGCAGAGGACAGGCTGTCTGCGCACCGTGACTGTTTTTAACTGGAACCCTGGGCTCATTTATAGCCAGATCTTCACAAAGAGAGGCGCAATTCTTACTTAGAGAAAACGTGATGGCTCTGGGATCCAGTGGAGTTCACATGCAAAGTAAGCATTTTACACTAAATATTGTTAAAAATAAAGGAAGGTGAGATTTCTCACATGTTCACTTTTGCTGTTGGAGTTGTTAGCAGACTTTTTAAAGAGCCCTTTTAAGGTTCACAGCAAACTTGAGCACCAGTGCAGAGACTCCCCAAGTGCCTCCTGCCTCCCCATCCCTCCCCGACCCCCAGCTTCCCCACCATCAGCATCCCCACCCGATGGTGCGTGTGTTACAATCAATGAACCTCCCCTGGCCATTACCGAAGTCCGCAGTCGACGTGAGGCTTCACTCTTGCTGCCGCGGGTTCTGGGGGTTTGGACAAACGTATAACGGTATGTACCCACCATTACCGCCCGTTGCCCTAAAAGTCCTCTGTGCTCTGTCTACGCACCCCTCCCTCTGTCTCACCCCTGATGACCCCTGACTTTCTACTCTCTCTAGAGTTTTGCCTCTTCCAGAATGTCATATAGTTGGAGTCGTACATTCTACAGCTTTCTCAGACTTGGCTTCTTTCACTTCGTAATACGCATTTAAGCTTCCTTCATATCTTTTCATGGATTGATCGCTCATTTCTTCTTTAGCCGCAAACATTATTCCGTTGCCTGGATGGACCGCACTTTATTTATCCTTTCACCTCCTGCAGCATTTGATTGCTTCCAAATTGAGACGATTATGAAAAAGGCTGCTATGAACATCACACACAGAATTTTGTGAGGACGTACATGTTACCTTTTAGAAAAAAAATATAGATGAAATCTTTAAGCTTTATGTTATAAGACAAACTACAGTTAAATGACGCAAAGTGGGAGGGCAGAGGAACAGCATGGTAGGCCTCTTGTTGAAATCATGACCCCTTGAATCAAGCTCGATGAATATAAACAAATCCGTAGATTTACAGTTATATGTAGAAAAACCACAAAAATGAACAAAACCCTCCTGGGTCATGATGAAAGGGACGATTTTATCCAGAACTTCTGCCCTTCTGGTACCAATGTACTGCAGGGACCAGAGAGTAGGAGTTGGTGAAGGACAGCCTTTCTCCAGAGGACTTGCAGATAATAGTGGTGGAAGGGGTTATGCGGGGACAGAGGCACCATCTGGCATCCTCTCCGGACATCTTTCCTGCAGGTCATCTGACAAGAGCCTCAGGTGAGGCTTGATGAAGAGACTAGGTGTCACCACCTCATCGCCTCGTGGGTCCCGGCTCCTGTGAAAGAGGAGTTGAGTTCAATGCCTCCGTGATGCGATGCAGCCACACTCACTGTCACCCGGACGGCATCCTTGCAGAAGGGGCTGAATCTGCATCTCACAAAAGCCCCAGAGCTTCCGGTCACAGCTGCACGGGGGACGCTGGAGACATTTAAAGGACACCTTGGGGACAGAAGGCACATCCAGAATTCACGATATTCTAAAGAACAGTTGACCCAGTTACTTCGGCAAAGCGACCTCATAAAACGAGGGAGAAGAAGTTCAGTTAAAGAAGGACCAAGGGGTGAAGCCAAAGGCAGAGCGTGGGGGACAATTTCTGGGTTTCTTTGCTGTTGTTTTGGTCCAGCTTTGAAAGAAAGAAACCTCCGTAGAAAGATGTTTTCGATATGACTTCATTTGACGTCTTTGTGTACCGAGCTATTATTCTATTTGCTGAGAAATTATTATTAATCCTGTCAAGTGCTGTAAAGGCTTTGAGATTATGGGGTTTTTTAAAGATTTTATTTATTTATTTGGCAGAGAGAGAGAGAGAAAGCACAAGCAGGGGGAGAAGCAGGCAGAGGGAGAGGGAGAAGCAGACTCCCCGCTGAGCAGGGAGCCGGATGCGGGGCTCGATCCCAGGACCCCGGGATCCTGACCTGAGCTGATGGCAGACGCTTCACTGACTGAGCCACCCAGGTGCTCTGAGATTATGTGTTGTTGTTGTTGTTTTTAACTTTTTTTTTGTCTTTTGAAACGCACGATGAAATAGGGCAGGAGTGAAATGACAGGAAGCATTGGTTTTGCTTTAAACCTTAACAGCAAGAAATGAACAAAATAGGGATAAATAAAGCACGTGCAGCAAAATCTTGATTGTGTTGGGCCTGGGGGTGTATGTGTGGAAATTTTCACTATAGCAACAATACACGGTGTACAGTATTTATGAAAGTTTGAAATACAGTGAACCTGAAAAAAATACCATTCCTTAATTCCCATTTAAAAAAAACCAAAACAGTCCTAAAACACGCTCCGATGAGCTGTTGAATCCCACCAGCCCTGTGCCCTCCGTCCCCCAGTAGAATGCCCCTGGGCACCTGCGCCCCAGCGCTAACTCCCCGCCGGGAGTGTGCTGACCCCTCCGCACAGCTGGAGAGGGGCTGGGGCTGGGCAGCGGGGGGATGTGTGGTGTGACTCACACCCGTGTGCGGAGGCTGGAGCTTGCGGCACAACAGGCTCAGTGAGGCAGCCTTACAAATGGGCGTGAGCTTGTGGCCGAGGCCGGTGCCTGTGGATGGTGTCTGGATCTCTACCTCTGGTTTCCTTTCTAATGCTCCTCTCTTGTACCTTCAACCCTGTTTAGGTCTCCAACCAAACTCAGCACCAGAAAAACCAACACCCCTTCCTTGACTTACGTTTCAGGGACGCGCCGAGCCTGCCCACTCTGCCAGGCGCAACGAGCCATGTCCACGCTGCAGCTCCCATCCACTCAGTCACCCACTGGAAACACCCGGGGCCACTGCTCTCCGTGCCTTTTCCTGCGTTGTGACCCATAGAATGATTCTGAGGTTCAACAAATATCATGACCACCCCCTCTCGAGCACCTTCTCTCTCTCACCTCCTCTAGATGATAAGTCTGCTCCGACGTCCTGAAGTTAATGATCGTAATGCATAGAGGACCTGCCACTCCCAGAGATGGTATCGGTCACTCCGTAGTCATTACCTCGCCGAATTAGGATGACCAAACTGAACATTGCCATCTTCTCATTTTCATTAACTGAGGATTAAAGAAGTTCAAATGACTTTAAATTGAGGTCACAGAGGTACACAGTAAATAGTAGCAGGATCAGGATAGAAATCCATGCCAGACCACCCCCCACACCCGGTGTGCCCACATACATGCATTGAAGAAGGATGCTATTCTTAGAAGGCAGAGAAGTCCTCTAAGCCGATAACATTTTGGCTAGGACCGTTCCTTGTGCAGGCTAAGAGCGGCTCAGGCAGAAGAAACAGCACATGCAAATGTCCTGGGATAACTTTTGAAAATAACTTATTGAGGTGAAATTCACACAAAATAAAATCAAGCACTCTAGAGTAAATTCACAAGGTTGTATATTTACAATGCTGTGCAGCTACCACCTCTAGTTCCAGGGACCTCCTGTCCCTTAAGTCTTGTCTCCGCACTCCACCTGTCGTGTTCTGTCGCTAAGGATTTGTCTGTTCTGGATAATTGATAGGAAAAGAATCCTACAGTATGTGACCTCTTGTGTCTGGCTCCTGTAACTCAGTGTATGGTTTTGGAAGTTTCCTTCCTTTTGGTGGCCGAATGATGTTCCATTTTATTTCTGCACCACGACGTATTCATCCATCCATCCACTGGCGGACATCTGGGTTGTCTTTACCCTTTGCCTGCTGTAAATAGCACTGCTATGGACACGCGTGTACTTGTACTTGCTTGAGTCCCTGGTTTTAATTTTTTTTAATATATATACCTAGGAGTGAGACCTGGTTGAGAATTGCTGGGTCACATGGCAATTCTATGCTTGACGTTTGGAGAACCACCGAGCTGTTCTCCACAGCAGCTGCACCATTTGACAAGCCCACCAGCAATGCACGAGCGTTCCTAGTTCTCCACATCCTCACCCTGAGATTAGATGTTAATTGAAGTTTTCAGGGGAAAGCAAGGGGGCTACTGGGTCGGAACTCACAAAATAGGCAGCAAAGCAATTAGAAACGATCGTGGAGAGCAGCCAACGGCCAGAGCTCATGAAGGCCTGTTGGCTAAAGCATATGCAAGGCACCCTTTGCAAAGACAATGTCAAAAAGCTTTTCTCTTCTGCTCTCTTCTAGACATTTTTTTTGTCTTTAGGTTTTTAATTCATTTTGAGTTGGTTTTGTTTGTTTGTTTGTTTGTGTTTTTTTTGGTATGGCGTAATAAAAGGGCCCGATCTCATTATTTTGTGGGTGGATAGCTAGTTTTTTGTCTTTAGGTTTTTAATTCATTTTGAGTTGGTTTTGTTTGTTTGTTTGTTTGTGTTTTTTTTTGGTATGGCGTAATAAAAGGGCCCGATCTCATTATTTTGTGGGTGGATAGCTAGTTTTCCAGTGCCATTTGTTGAAGAAACTATCCTTTCCCCATCGTGTATTCCTGGCACCCGTGTGAAAGGTCAATTGGCCTTATATGGTGTGGGTTTATTTCTGAGCTCTCTGTTCTGTTTCGTTGGTCTGTGGGACTGCTGTTACATCAGTACCAGACTGTTTTAACTACTGGAGCTCTGCAACGTGGTTTGAAATCAGGACGTGCGATGCCTCCTTTCTCAAGACTGCTTTGGGTATTGAGGGGTTTTGTGGTTCCCACATGAATTGGAGGAATGATACAAGCCAATTAAAGGCTGTGAATCAGAGCACACTACATGATTTTTGTTTAGAAAGAGAATTCTGGCTGCCTTGCGGGAAACAGAACACAGAGAGGCAAATTTGGAAGGAAGGAAACCAGTTAGAAATCCACATATATTCATCAGGGATCCTGGCCTATAGTTTTCTTGCTAGTGGTGTCCTTTTATGGCTTTGGGATCAGGATAACGGGGGCTTGTAAACCGGGTTTGAAAGTATTCCTTCCTCTTCAATTTTCTCATTGTGAGAGATTTGATTACTGATTCAATCGTTTTATTAATAATTGCTCTATTAAAGATTTTCTGTTTCTTCCTGATACACTCTTGGTAAGTTGTATGTTTCTAAGAATTTTTCCATTTCTTCTAGGTTATCGAGTTGTTGGCATAAAGTTGTGCATAGTAGCCTCTTATGGTCCTTTGAGTTTATGCTCTATCAGTTGTAATGCCTTCTTGTCCACTTACAATTTTGTTGAATTGGGTCCTTTCTCTTTTTTCCTTGGTTGGTCTAGTTAAGGGCTTGTCAAGTTTATCTTTTCAAAGAACCAACTCTTAGTTGGGTTAATATTTTCTACTGCCTTTCTGTTCCCTATTTTATTGATTTCTGTTCTGATCTCTATTATTTCCTTTCCTCTGCTAACTTTAGGCTTGGTTTTTTCTTCTTTTTCTTGTTCATTAAGGAGTAGAGTTACATTGTTAATTTCGGAGTTTTCTTGCTTCCTAACGTGGGCATTTATGCTGTGAACTTCTCTCTGAGAACTGCTTTTCCTGCATCCCACGTGTTCGGTATGTGGGTCTCCGGATACTTTCCTATTTTCCATATAATTTCTTCTTTGATCCATTGGTGGTTTAGTTGAGTGTTCTTAAAATCTATTTATTTATTTAAATTTTTGGCTTTTGCTTCATTTCCATGTGTTTGAGGATTTTCCCATTTTCCTCTTTTTATTGATTCATACATTCATGCCATTGCGATCAGAGAAGGTACTGGCTATGATTTCGATCTCCTTGAATTTGCTAAAACTTGCTTTGTGGCCTAACGTATAGTCTCTTACAGAAAATGTTTCATGTGTGCTTGAGAGGAATGTGTATTCTGCTGCTGTGTAGAATGTTCTGTGTATGTCCGCTGGGTCCACGTGTTCTGTGGTGTAGTTCAAATCTGCTGTTTCTTTAATGATTCTCTCCCTGGATGATCTGTTCACTGTTGAGAGTGGGCTGTTAAAGCCCCCAGCTCTTACTGCATTCCTGTTTATTTCTCCTTCTAGCTCTGTTAGGTTTTGCTTTTTGACATTTAGAAGATCCAATGTTGGGCACATAAACATTTTCAGTTGTTATATCTTCTTGGTGGATGGACTTCTTCATTATTATATAATGACCTTTTTTGTCTTTTTTTTTTTTTTTTACCATTTTTAGTGTGAAGTCTGTTGGTCTGATGTAAGTATCTCTACCCATGCTGTTTTTTGGTTAGCATTTGCATGAAATGTCTTTTTCCATCCCTTCACTCTCAGTCTGCATGTGTCTTTAAGACTAAAGTTGAGTCTCTTATGGGCAGTGTATTTAGACCTTTTCAAATTATTCAGCCATTCTGTGTCTTTTAATTGGAGAATTTAATGTGTTTACTTTTAAAGTAGTTATTGATAGGTAAAGACTTACTCTTGCCCTTTTTGTTAATTGCTTTCTGCATGTTTTATTGATCTGGTGTTCTTTGTTTCTTATTCTCATGTCTTTTTTGGTGTTTTGATGTCTTTTGGTATCAATGTGCTTTGCCTTGTTTCTCGTGTTCTTTTGTACAGTTGCTCTAGGATTTTCCCTTGTGGTTAGCATGGGGCTTATATAAAATGTCTTAAACATACAACACCCTGTTTTAAACTGATAACAACTCGAATAGAATTTGTAAAATTTACACTTTTTCTTTTCCTTCTGCTCACATTTTAAGTTATTGCTGTTACAATTAGGTGTTTATATTGTACAACCAATAACAGGTTATTGTGGGTTATGGTTATTTTCTTTTTACCACTGGAGGAATGAGAGGCTCAGGTGAGACCTCATGGCGTGCTGCTGTGCTGGCCTGGGGGAGGGGCGATGTGGTCAGTGTGTAGCCATGCCTCTTGCCCTCCTGATGCAGTCTGTCCTGGTCTCCATGGCGCAAGGGGTGCATCAGCCTCACCCCTATATCCTGATTCCTTCAGAGGTGTCTTGTTCTTGAATATTATTCATTGTTCTTGTGAGGGGGAGTGGGGTCAGGAATAATCTTTGTCACCATCTTGAGTCCCAAAGTCCAAATTAGACTACCTAGGTGGTAAGTATTAATAGGGAAAAGAGTAAGGCCAAGGACAGGTCCCTAAATGATTGAAACGTATCTAGACTGGGCACAGGAAGAGGATCCATAAAGATGGGGCAGTATTCTGTGGACAGGAGGAAATCCAGGAAGAACAATAGCCTAGTGAAGAACTCATTCCAAAGAGAACGTGACTCATTATGTCACATGCACCTGAGATGCTTGTTACCATGAGAACTGAGAAGCAGCCATTAAATTAAGCAGTTAAAACAAAATTTTTTCCCAAATCCAGTGCCACTGTTCTCCTAACCTTGAACTACAATCTGCCCGGGAAATGCCACCATTGCCATGGCCCGAAATTCTATCTACAGACTCGTGAACGTCAAGACCGTCTCTCCAGGGGCAGCCTCTCGTCAGCCTGAGCGTCTGTGCCTGGATATCCATCAGGCCTTCAAGCTTAGTTTCACCAGAACCATAACACCCTCTCTGTCTCGCTGCTTTTTATGCCCTCTCGTTCTTGACATCATTCAGCAGTAGGACCCTCTCTCTCCAGGTTAGAAAGCCCAGCATCATTCTGACCCCCTTCTCTAATCCCCCTCCCAAGCCCAGCAGTTATTTAGCCCATCAGTCCTCTGCTTTCTATGTCATAAGTCTTGGAAATAATTCCAAGCTTAAGTTCCAACATTTATCATCGCTTGCTTCTATTCTTATAAGAGGCTCTTCAGTGATTTCTCTATCACTATTCCCTTCGCACTCCGGTTTGCCTAATGCATTGATATCAGGGTAATACTGAGTACATTGAGAAGAGCAAAAACCTGGTGGATTTATAATTAAAATCTCCAGGATCAATCTTAATCCTTAAAAATTGTCTGTCTTAACAATTAAGTAACATTTTTAAAAGATAAATTTTGTGAAGGGTCACATTGTAAATCATGAGCTGGCTACACAGAGTGCTTTATGATCCGGCCTGTCTTCACACGAATCCCCTCTCCCGCCTCACCATCTCTTCTTCCCCACATGCCGTGACCCGCACCAGTTATGGAAAGAAAGAGGGGATCTTTTACTGTGCTCCTTTGCTTTAAAGTCAGTTCTCCTAAGTGCTCGGTAAATTGCTTCTGCTCCTTATAGACCCAGTTGAAGCAATACCTTGCTTGCCTTCCCCAGTGCTTCCAAGTAATTAATTACTCCATCCTTGTTGTTATGACAACTCCTTACTTTGACCACATTCACTCAAGAGTGCTCCGTAACACCCCTGTGCACCTCACCTTGTCCTCACTGGACCGCTGTAGTTTTGTATTATCTATGTTTGTTTCCCAGCGAGGGCTGCAAGTGCTCAGTACATATATATATATATATTCAGTGAGTGTGACGCCACTGAATAATATATTGTCTGGTGAGTAATAACTACCAACATGATATTCCTAACGCAGCACCCACCAGTGGTTAAGAGCCCTGAGAGTGAAGTGTAGGAATTGACTTTTATACAAGCACGCCGTCCATCATTGCTCAACAACCGCTCACAAAAGCAGAAACAACAGCATGACCTATGCTGTCTTACCACCTTATTCTGTCTTTCTTCTCCACAGAGTCCAGGTCTGCCTGGGGATCTCACGTCAGTATCTTACTGGATGTCTGGACACTTGTTTTCCTTTTGAACGCTTTTATACTCTTAGGAAATCTGGCAAGGAGATGACAAAATTGTGCAGAGCTGCCACCGAACCGCTATTAGACTTGGACTCCATAGGTAGAAACTGGCCATGAGAAAGCCAGTATTCCTTCATGCAGGTTCCCACTCATTACTGTGATTGCGAACGATATATTATAATACCACAGTAGAATCAAAGGAAATAGACATGCAAGGTTGGTCCTTTAATGACACGATCATTATCATTATGACTAATATATGCCAAACTAATTTTTGGCAGATTATTAATGTCTTGTTAATTCTTCCATTTAATCAAGTAACATTGTCTCTCTATGGTCTACTATCGCATACACACATGGAAACAGGAAGAAGAGTGCATGCATATTTCCGTCGATGGTCTGTTCTGTTCGCATCGATCCATATCTGAGATGAACGAACTGCAGCCTAGGAAGAGGTCTCTTCGGTAAGAACAGCAGTCAGCCTCGGGTAGAACATTTCCGCTAGAGCACAGAACTTACACAAAATAAGGAGAGGTTTAAAAAGATGTAAATGCAGATTTTACAAATGCAAAGAAATATGCAAATGGTTTCAGATACAATGCTGTAGCATTTCTTGAAATTCAATCGGTATCTCAGCCCATCCCATGAAACGAACTGGGGGAAACTGTAGTTTCAACTAATATATGCTCAATTTAACTTTTAGATCTTGTTAATTCTTTGCTTAATCCATTCATGTAATCAAATATGAATTGTGTAACTGCTGTAAGCCAGGCACTGAGGAAACAGAGATAACCTAATAGAAAATTCTGTTCCTGTCTCCACTGCTCCCACGTGCTGGTGAGACGGTCTCGACATATCAGCATGTAAATGGATAATACATTAGAAGGTGGTAAGTGCTTTGAAGAACAATAGGAACTTAACCTGCGTGAGGCAGGACAGTGAATTCTCAAGGCTACTTGGCCCCAGCCTGGTCAGAGAGAGGATTAAACAGGTTCTTTGTAAAACCCGTGACCAGTATCAGGATGGGGAGGCAGAGGGGCAAGTGGGCACCTCACAGGGAGAAACTCACCTGTGTCTGTGTGGTCCACACGGAAGACAGTATGAAGTGGAGACGTGAGGATAGATCCCATTAGTCGGGAGAAGGGAATAGTGTGAGGACCCACACCACAGCCGAAGAAGTCCGTGGGGAGAGACTGGGCATCCAGGCTGAGCCGGACTGGGGTTGGTGATGTGGTGAGGTATTCTGCAGGTTTGGGTCCCCTTGAAGCTGCCTCCAAGAGGTGAGCACTGGAAGGAAGGCTGGCATGGAGCCACGTTCTGGGGGACAGCAGTGAAGGCTCGGGCTGCGTGGAGCGCCTCCCGGGGGGGCGTGCTGTGTGAGGGGAGAGCAACCAGCCAGCCGTCGAGTCACACTTGACGTGCCGAAAGAACAAGCGTAAGTGGGGGATTGTTAACGTTAAATACAAAATACAGACAGGACTTGACAATTCCCTGAGCAGACAAAACCATTTCAACCCCATGAACAAAACCAGATCTAACTTATTTCATGAACATATGGGAAACTTGGGTTATCTTTTGTAAATGCCTCTGAAATTGTAAGAGAAACTCCCTGAGTTTTGGACCAGCCTCTGGAATGGGCTCGTCCTTCTAGTCCTGGGCAACGTCAAGATGCCAGTGCTCAGTGTTCTTAATTGTAAAATGGGGAGGCTTGATGAGTTAATTGCTTAGTTCAAAATTCAAAGACGACGTCACCGTGTTAGGACACTCGACAGCATGACAGAACTGTTCAATCTTCTCAGAAGGATACACGAGAATCCATTGTTTGCATCTCAGACATGCTGTAAAAAATATTCTTCCAGAGAACTGGAGAGAAGACAAAATCGCATGTGTACATGTGTGTGTCAGTGTGTGTATGAGCGTGTGTGTCTGTGTGTTAGGAAAACACATTAGCGAGTATAGAGAAAGATCAAATTAAAATATGCAGAGACATTACCCACATAGAAACCTGATTTAGAATAAAATAAAGTAGCAAAATCGGTTACTGGGAAAATATTCCGATTTATATAATTTGCTTCACTTCTACCTATTTAAGGATATATCAGCACATAATGAGAAATATAATTACCAACTCACAGAAGTTTCTTAAAATATTATATGAATCTTCACCACGACAAAAAGTTACATGTAATAATTTAGCTGACTCTTCTAACAAAAAAAAAAAGGCACAGCCTCCAGAATGTAGTGATAAGATGATACTTTAAGGTGTAATTTCTCATCCAAAATTTGTATAGTTTCGGCGTTGTAAATGCCCAGCGTAGGTATTCAATAATTATTAAACTGTTATCACAACAAGGTGTTTGTAGCATAGACAAGAAGCTATTAATACGATCCAGATCTTCAGGATACGGAATTCTACAGACTAACCATGTTTTAATGGTTTGGGATAATTTTTATCAAAATAGCAGTGGCCGCTGTAATGCTATCACTTATTAGCAAGACTGTCTATTGACCTGGGGACCTGGAGAAAAGGCCAAACCTGTTCAAGAATCCCTCGGGTTCTGGGAAGCACGGGGTCAGCCCCACAGCCGTCAGGGCGGGGAGGAGCTCCCCTGGCAGCTGAGAGGCTGACTAGTGGTCCCCTGTGCTTGAGACCTGGGGGACAGTCCACCAGGAGAAGTGAGAACAGTCTGAGCAGGAATGGCAACTTGGGATTTCTCAGGTTTCAGATATAAGCCTAAATCTATCCATGTGTTATTGGAGAATAAGGTCTGACCCTGAATTCCAGTGCAATATTTGGGTCAGGGAGATACGTTTGGTTGTATGAGTCCCTCTTAAGTTCCTCTAGGGCTCGCAGAACGGTTAATTGAGAGTTTATGCCTTGGGGTTGCTGTTATGAACCATGGACGTGTAGGGCTCACGGGCTCTATGCTCTTAACCGCGGCTCCTGTGTTCTTCATTTGGTTATTGGGACTGATGTCTCCGTCGGCTGATTTCATCATCGAGGGAAATATTGAATGTGTGTTAATCACATTGTTCTGTGTCATTCAGCGTCGGGGAAATGAAGCTAGAAAGGGTGGCCGCTTCCCAGGCCCTTGGGCGGATCAACAGAATTCCCACAGGGCCTGGCCCACGAAGGCCTCCACAAACGTTCGCCGCCTGGAAGGAGCAGGGCTTCGCGATGAGTTCTTCCTTTGTGGTTGGTGTGTTTGTTTTGCTCTGTTTGTTCCGTAGGGACTTATTAGTAGTTCTTTAAAAAAAAAAAATTTCCCGAATCGCAGGTGACTTGTGTGGGTGTGGGACCCTGGACATTGAAGAAACGTCCTGCTCTCCGAAGCCCGCACACATTTCTCTAACGTCAGCTGGCCCTGGGCCAGTGTTCGCGTCGCGCACTGAGACGGCGGCCCGCCTCTTACTTCCACGCTGGGGATTGTTCTGGGGCTGAAAGTTTAGTTTTGGTCGCCGTGAGCTGCAGGGAGTTAACCAGGTTATGTTGCAGGATTAATCTCTGTGTGAAAGAAAGATCTGGTTCCACAAACTCGGTGCTTCGAGGAAACTTTCTTGCTTTCCTTCTCCGTCAGCCGTGTTCTCTGTTTCACGGCCTCCTGTCCCTGACACAGGGCTGGTTCTGGTGTTTGGGGGCTCTTTCATTTCATTATCTTCCAAACTGCTTGACTTTCTGTCTTTTGCTTTCCTGCATGAGCGCATTTCCAGGAATGCTGGGTTTGCTCCTTGTGATTTTGCACACTGCTGGCGGTGTGTTTCCTTCGCTCTATCCTCCACGTTATTCTGCTCGCTGTCCCGTGGCCTGCAAGCCCGCCGTTCACTGCCTCGTCTCCGTCCTCGTGAGACTGTCTCCCAGGCTGGAGTACGACGGGGGATGTGCCTCTCTTGCTCGGGTTATGGCTTCTTCCACACGAAGCTCCTGAGCCCCACGCTCCTGTCCTGCTTCTCCACCTGGCCCTGGGGCTCTGTAGCCAGGACGTGCCTCTCTCGTGGGAGCCAGGCTAGGCCGTTCTGTCCACGTGAGGCCTGGGGCTCAGGTTGGCCCCCGCTTCCGTGGCTCCCTTCATGCTTTTCCCGCCGAGTTTCCCGTTCCAGATGCTTTTCTGTGGCCTGAGGAAATGGGGGCGGGGTGAGGGATGGGGGAGAGTGTATCGTGGGCCCAGCAGTCAGGGCCTTCCCGGCCCGTGAAGTGAATCTCCGGGTTCTAGAGAGTCGGCTGGAACCTTCATTCACAACAGACACAGACATAACCACTCACAGCATTAACGTCCCCCACCCTGGACTCTTGCCAGAAAATATGCACATGGACATTCTTCCCAGATTCGGGCATGAGGGAGTCTTCCCTGAACGGTGTCTATGCCCCAGGCAGACAGAGTCAGGGCCAGGGTCTACACGAAGCTGCTGTGGACTGAATCGTGTCACCCCCGATTGACCCACGGAAATTGTGACCCCCCCATGTGGCTGTATTCATGCTAGTGCTTGTGGGGAGGTGAGTAAGGTTGAATGAGCATAAGGGAGGAGCCCCAATCCCATAGGACGGGTGTCCCTATAGGAAGAGGAAGGTGTCCCTCTCTCCTCTGCACGTGGACGGCCAGCAGGTGGCCGCGGGCTCTCCAGGAACGGAGTCTGCAGGGGCACCTTTGTCACCATTTCCAGCCTCCGGAACCGTGAGCACTGTTGTTTGAGGCGCCCAGGCTGTGGCAGAGTGTCACGGCAACTGAAGGGACAGCCAGCCTTGTCCCCTGGGCTCCATTTCAGGCCTGCACACAGAAGCAACCAGAAGGGGTGCAGCTCCTTCCTCCAGGCCGCGTTTTATATTTGGCTTTATATTTTTACTTCTGAAAAAGCTTGCTCATTTTAAAGGCGATGCTAAATGTCCTTGACCTGGAACATTGAGCTGTTATAATATGCCCAAGTCCAGATGAATTAAAAAGTGCAGGTGAGCATTTCTGCACTTCGCCAGGGGTTCACACCTGCCTGGGACCTGCAGGGCGAGCTGGTTCTCAGCTCAGGGACTCAAGGTGTCTGTCCGAGTGGACACAGCTTGGCGGCTCTCCACCTGTCACGGGGAGCGGAGAGGTGCTGCCAACCCCCTCCGTGGGCTCCATGGAAGCGGGCGCTGGCAGGCAGGGAGCTGGAGTCCTGCAGTTCCCATCATTGCCTCTGGTTCCTGATTTCAAGTTCCATATGCAGGCTGAGCAGGAACCCTGCCTCTGTCACCTGGCACTTGCCAGAGCTCTGAGTCAACCGTCTCCTAAATGTAAATAAGGCTGAAGTTTCAGCAGTATTTGCCTGTTAATGAGGGATAGGCTGGTGGAGAGAAATGTGTGCAGTTTCTGGTTCACAGAGAAGTGACTTCGTAGCAAGGACGGTTGAGGCCGTTGAAGATGCCAGCGACGTTTTCAAAAGCCCCTCGCTTCCTTTTCAAAAACGTTTGTGTAACTTTTTTAAAAGTTCCATTTCATATAGACTAAGTGCTTTTGTCTCTTACACATACCTTTAGAGCTCTTGCCTTCTCATAGTGAAGCGGCTGCAGGAGTTCTGGAGAAAGGACTTTCCATGACTTCATGCAAATTCTTGAGAGAAATCCTACTGGGCTCTCCATTTTAATGGAGCACATTTCTTTCAAATGATAGCCAGGATCTGCCAGGGTTAGAACAGAAATGCTATTTACATTTAAACAAAAAATGTGTAAAACTTAAGCAAATGTCATTTTAAAGAGTAATTGTAAAAAGTCCGTGGAGGGTAATCAGAGAGCTTTGGGGAAGGCAGTAGGTGGGGAGGGAAGGCTTAACTGCCGAAAGCACACAGGGGGGCCTGCTAAGGGGCCGTCCAGCCCCTGCACCCCAGGACCCTGCAGCGGCTGGAGGGTGTCCTCGTTGGCCACCGCCTTCCCCCATCGGCGCCTTGCCCCCAGCCCCCGGGTCTGCTTGCACCCAGCATGGGCAGCTCTCCCCACACCCGAGCACTCCACCCTGCTGGAGGGTGGCCTCAGGCCCCGGGACAGCACCCAGGAGATGTCCTCCAGCAGCAGGGACAGGACCTCCAGGGTGCTGGCGCCTGGCCTGACACTGTGGTCTTGCGTGTTCTCTGCTGTCCCCAGAGCCTGCGGGTAAGGAAGAGTGGGCTTTCTGCTCTCCTAGGCGACCCTCTTGGGCTCCCTGTCCAATACAGCTGCTGCTGCTGGCAGGGGGTTTTCCATGAAGCCTGGAGGCCAGGAAGGAGGCGCGCTCTGTGCATCGGAGGAACCAGGACCCCGTGATCCGGGCCACACAGCAAAATACTCCGGGACTCAGCCCGAACACCTGGGACTTGTGGCAACGAGGGGCTTTTGCTGCCCAGAGCTTTGGCAACCAGCTATGTCCATTCTTTGATTCTTTGATCCCAAACTCACAGT
This sequence comes from Ursus americanus, assembly GCF_024610735.1. Lineage (NCBI taxonomy): Eukaryota > Metazoa > Chordata > Mammalia > Carnivora > Ursidae > Ursus > Ursus americanus. The sequence goes on along the minus strand of NC_142160.1, from coordinate 3,125,658 downwards.
TTTGCGTGCCCAGGGCCTCCTGACAATGTTGGGTTGGTGACCAGAACCCCTGGCGAGTCTCCAGCTCCACAGACAGGGTGACCCTCACCCCGCCCAGCGGCCTCCCTCCCGAGCCCGCGGCCCTTCGGCCTCCCTGGCCCCAGCCTGGTCTGCATTTGCCCTTCGGTTCTTTCATGAGAGCTTTCCTGTCCTTTCTCTGGCTCCCCTAACCCCTAACACAGGAGCCCTGACTTGGCCCACACTGGCCCAGGGACTCCGTCACAGAGGACGGCAGGCCACTCAGCTCACAGTATGCATGCGTGCTAAAGATTCATGTCTGACACGCGGACTCCCGCAGAGAACCACGAAAACTGAAACAGTCCAGAGCTGAGGCTGAGAACAATACTTGCAAATAATATATAGGTAGTATCCCGTACCAGGTAGTGTCCTGTATCCAGGACCTCTGTACAAGCCAATCCTTTCCATCCATCGTACTCATTGCGAAGAGGCGTGTCCTCTCCCTTTCTCATTTGGGTGTGCATGAAAGCCAGAAGAGGTTATCCAGCCACAAAACACTCGGCAAACTCAATGGGGCAGAAAGCTGAGGTGTGTAAAGACAAGAAAATTCTCCAGGGGTGGAATATACAGACCAAGCTGCCATCGGCAGGAAATAAGCATGGACAGTGTGTTGCAGGGCACATGGGAGTCAGATTTCCTATTGCCTGATTGCACGAACTGCTGCAGTAGTTAATAAGAAACAGCAAGGGCTATAGGAAAAATAATACTTCGGAGACTTTTTTTTTTTAACTGAATGTATGGACCTTTAGGAATTACAGACAGAGCTACCAACACCAACTTGGAATAGATCTGAGAGCCCTGATATCACAAAGCACCAGGCACACCACAGAACCACAAGGACACGAGGTGTCTTCTTGACATTGAGCCTGGATGATGCTAGCAGCACAGGGACGGAAGTCTCCTCTGACCACACTCAGCTCAAGTGCCTTTTGCCACCGTCTTCGGTGAGGCAGGAAAAGTTAACCCCAGTTAATGACAAAATATTACATTTGTTTTATACATACTAATGCTTCTTTTATCTTTCTCATAAAGTGCATTTATAAAGTCCTCATTCCAAAATATAGGCTCAGCCCATTCACTCTCCATTAGTATTTTTGTACAAGAATACTTTCAAACATTGTTAAGGGTCCCTATCCGAGACTCTGAGAGCAGAATTTTGTTTCTAATTCTGCCTTAACATTTTCATTTTAGCAGGGCGCGTGTCCCTAAATACACACATTCATGTGTGCATGTGTGCGTGTGTGTGTGTGTGTCTTCACACACACACACATTTGTCTTATAGGATATGCGTCAGTTCTGTAGAGAGACTTTGCTGTTGGGTTTGCTGTTGTTGGAATTGCTTGGTTTGGTTTTTCTGGCTGAGGGACTCTGAACACAGCAGGGCTGCAAAGGCTCCTTCTTTGTCCCACTCGTGTTCCTCAGACCCTGCCCGTCACTCCACAGAAATCCTGCGGACAAGGCAGTGCAGGAGAGTCCTGTCGTCCCCCCCACGGCCGACTGGCTCACCTGGCCTTTGTGGACAGAGCTTCCCCAGCCCTGGATCTGCCCCCGGGCATTCTTTAATGCGAATCACACATCTGCGGCAGATTGTGAGCTGGAATCTGGATGTCCCTTTGGTCTTACGAGCTCTTTTCAACAAACAGAGTCACCCATCCACTCATCTTAAGATGACCTCAGCAGTCAAGGACGGGAGAGGTGTGCCAGGAGGGGCATCTCTCCCAGGACCCGTTAGTAAAGGAGGCATGCAGGCAGCTGTTTGTGGGCGGGAAGCAGGGGTGACCCATGACTCTTGGGGACCTCACTTTACCAGAGTGCTGTCAGCCTCTGAGTAACGGGGACGATACTGATTTCTTCCACTTACAAATACATGAGGTTGCCAGTCTAAAAAGAAAGAATTCATAGCGGCGGGGCCACCATAGCCCAGTGGTGCTGTGGTCGGCTTGCGCCGGTAGGCTGAGTTGGTTCCTTCCTATCATACAGCCATCAGGAGCCTGATGTCGGCCACAGAGAATGACATCGTGAAAATCTAGAACTCTTTCAAATCACGCTTTTACCTTTATATTCTGCGCTGGAGAGAGGGTTTCCTGGGCAGCAACTGGCCCTGGCCTCCAGATGCCACACTTAGAGGTCGCTACTCGGCCTCCCTGCACTTCTGCAGAGCCCAGGGCCAGGCGTTGCTGGTCCCACAGCACACACCCTCCCTGAGCCCGTCCCCCCGGCCACTCCCCAGGGCACCCAGGCCCCAGCCTTCTCAACCCAAAGACTCAAGCCCGCTTCCTGGCCCCACACAATCCCTCCCCTCTGTGGGTCCCTTGGAGGACTTGGGTCTACTCCCCAGGGGGGTTTTGGGCAGGGAGGCACCGCGGCTGGCATGCCCGCTGGAGGCTCTAGGGGGCACAGGGACAGGAAGCCTGGCGTGGAGGTGTGCTGAGTCTGCAGGGAGCACAGAGAGTCTGCAGCACGGGCTGCCTCCTCCCTGCTTCTCCCCACAGCCCGCGCCTGCCCCCGGACTGGACCATCACCCCTGCTTCCTCTCCACAGCGACATAATGCTCCCTTCGCAGCTTCTTAGAATAAAGCAGGATGGTATTAGCTATCAGTGTCTCGAAGAAACATCTGCTTTTTCCTCAAATCCATATTTAATCCCAGGAGAAAGTCACACCTTTGAAAAGCTAAGAAAATGGTAAAATGTGAAAAATCACTTGCAACCACATTATTCTAACACAGAGCCTTAGTATTCCGGTTAACTCACTGCCAGGGGCATTGTTAATACCGTCATACAAAAATATAAACGCACATGCACGTCCGTGAGTTCCTGTGGAAAGGATCTGTAGGGAGACTGCACGCCTGTGCACGTATGGGGTGTGGGGTGTCTGTTGTGAACGTGTGTCTGTGTGTGTGAATATAGACTCATACTCTGTTGCACAGTTCTGGTAAGTGATTTTTGTTTTTACTTTTTGGGGTTTAAATTTTGCTTATATCATGCAAGAGAGGTGCGTGTGTTGTTTTTTTGTTTTTTTTTTTAAGTTTATTTATTTATTTTTAGTATTCTTTACACCCAACATGGGGCTCGAACTCACAACCCTGAGATCAAGAGTTGCACACTCCATCGACTGAGACAGTCAGGCCCCCTGGTCCCTTTTTTACTGTTAACTGAGCAAATCATTTAATGCCGGTACAAATGCCCGGCTTTAACACCAGCAGAGTCTGCGTGGTACGGCTAGACAGTGATGGTTAAAACCAGTAATATGCCCGTTTCCTTATGACCTTACAGCACCGGGTATAAATGATATATTCCCCAAGTGGAGCCCGGCATCCTATGCTACATTCCCCTGGAAGAGCTTTCCCCGCTGCGAATAAAGCCTCTGTTGCCAAGGGAACAATGTGCAGCTGAGAGTGGGGCTGGGGGGGGGGATAGGGCCACCCATTGGGAGGCCACCCTTTGCTTATCGGTAATGGTGAACTGAGAGACCAGAGGACCAGAGCCGTCCTTGCTGCCCTCAGTTGGAGCCTACCGCCCAACTTTTGGTTCTTCCAATTCCTGGAATCTTGAAATTTCCAGGTATCCCTCCAAGGTTCTGTCTGGGTCTTGTTCGATTTCAGCGGCCTGCCTGCCGTGGGTGACCCTCTCCTTCCCGCACTCCTTCTAGGGCATGGACCGAATACAGTCTTGACACGCCATCCCTGCAAGTCTGCCACTCTCCGTTGAGGTTCCACTCACTAAGAGCTCCCTTCCAGAAGGTTCTGCATGTGATTAAAACGCAGAATGTGTGAGTGTGTTACACTCAGTTTCTCACAATAAACCGGTGGGGCATCCTGCGTGGCTCCCACGGTCTCTGACCTACCTGTCACTCCTTGTGTTTCTTAGTTCCGTGATTCACCAGGCCGCTGTCGCCTCTTGCCCACGCCGGTTTGTTTTAATTTTGGTGATGCTTTAAGTAGATGTCTCTTCTCAAATTCTTCCTTATTATTATTATTATGCGTCTTCCTCCTTTTCTTCTTTATTCCCCATGCCTGTCCCCCTTCCTTTTTTTGGTTTAATAGAGCAAAAGTGTTACGGTTTTCTTGGTCATACAGATCTGCCTTTCCCAGTTCTCAGGATGAAGAATTATGTCCACGTACATACTAATTACTCAAGGCCGTTAACATGAATGCATGTTATCGCATTCGAGTTCTGCATGTGCAAAGGACACACAAATTCCATTTTAAAAGCAGAACAAACGTCAGTCCCTGTGCTAACACCTGGACCTGAATTCAATTTTCCAGGAAAAACGATCCATACTGTTCTTAATTACTGTGCTTTCTTCGGAGAGCGGTTCTCTGTGTTACCACGTGCACCCTTCTGTTCTCTGTGTGTCGCCCGCACCCGCCCATCGTTTTCGTATTTGAAGTTTCTACAGGTTGTTTGCTCTTTGACCCTGAGCCACACTCCCCATCGGGTGAAAAGTAAGCATTCCTCAGCCGTTGCCTGGATATTCTGATGCAGGTGGTCTGGGCCAGGGTTTGGCCCTGGGTTCTCTGATTGTCAGCGATGAAGAATCACCCCCGCCAACGCCCTTGGAAGTGACACGAAGGCCACCAGCATTAGCCTCTGAGGGAGGGACTGCATGCCTCCTGGTATGCCCGCGTCTCAGGACCCGTGACAAGGAAGGTGGCTCTGCTGTGCGAAGCTTGCTAAGGTTTGTTGTGTCACTATAATTACGGGGTGAACGCAACGACACCCCCCCAGTGCAAATAAAGGCGTCAGAGCCCACTCTGCGGCAATTGTTCCCCATTAGGGAAATGTTAGGTTTCTTCTTCTGGTGAACGGCGTGACACAACGTGTAATTCCTGGGCTGTGATGTGAAGTTCCCAAACCAGAAGCGCCACCTCCCAGAGCCGGGTCTCCAGATCGAGAGTTTCCTCTCTACCTTTTGCTTATGTGAGGTCATGCTTCTTGCCAGGAAGCTGGACGAGGACAGTCCCCTGCCTCACCTTCTCCCTAACACTCGGTAACCTGTAAGTGGGAGGGTTACAAAGGCGTTAGACTTCATTAGTCCTAAAGAAAAATGTGGGTTTTTTTCCCCCCTTAATTGTTTTCCCTGAAACCTTTAAGTACTGTGGCTAATTCTAGCCCTAGAGGTTTTGTAGAAATGATCTGAAGATTTTCCATCTAAACCTTGGCGTTGATGGGTAATTACAGCTCTGCGGCTCTAGTGGAAACATTCACCTACACACAGTGCTTCTCTGCCTCTCTCTGCAGTTGCTGTTTTCCTACACACTCTCTTTCAGAGTTTTATCCCCCACAAAAATACAGGCCTATTAGCTTCACACAGATGCTTCCAAAAAATAACCAATCAAAATGCCGTCAAGCGTTCAGAAATAACGGAAGCAAAACCAGTGGATCATCGTGGTAGCAATTAATAAGAGTTTACCATGCACACACTCAGACAGTCCGCAAACCACGAGCACTCAAACCAGAGCACGGAGTGAGGCTCGGGGGTCGACGGTTATAAAGCAGCTCCTAGGGGGAGAAGTTGGTGACTGTATTCTTCCCCGGGATTGGTCATAATGCTAGAATGTTCTCAAGTTATAGGGAACTGGTCAGTGGTTACCTCCTACCAACCTTGGGAAGCAGTTCACGTTTTGCTTGTGATTTCCAGAGGCACAAGCGAGGGATGACCCAGGTCCAGTCAGTCTTGCAAAATAAGCTAGGTTCAGTTTTGCCTGCATGACTAAACTGGTTCTGTCTGCTCAGGGACTTTTCTTTCTTTTTTTTTTTTTTTTTAAGATTTTATTTATTTATTTGACAGAGAGAGAGACAGCCAGCAAGAGAAGGAACACAGCAGGGGGAGTGGGAGAGGAAGAAGCAGGCTCCCAGCGGAGGAGCCTGATGTGGGGCTCGATCCCAGAACGCCGGGATCACGCCCTGAGCCGAAGGCAGACGCCTAACGACTGCGCCGCCCAGGCGCCCCTGCCCAGGGACTTTTCAAGGCTGGTCTCCATTTGTCTTTTACTTTAACAATATAATGATAAATTCATGGGAACTTAAGTCAGCCTAAATGTGGGGAGATGCACAATTTTATGGTAGAATCCTAGTACATCCTTGCTTTATGTTTATGGTTAAACATGTACGAATAAGTGAAGAGGGACAGCAGCGGGAGTTGTAAGGTGGGGGTGGGAAATAGTAGGGCTCAGTGCCCCCACCCCTGGCTATGGCCAGCTGTCCACTCGGGTCACGTTTGTGTGAACCCCTGATTCTGACTGATGGGAACTTACCTCCCACTGAAACCAGATTTGCCATTTCACGACGTGGTGGTGCATGGGAATGAGAACAAGGGGTTGTTTGCCTCCAATTTGCGGAGAAAATTGTTTGGAAAGACCTTTACTGACTGTCTGAGAAATTGATTTCCAAGAGGATTGTCTTGTCATTCGACTGGGTAAGTGCGGGTTGGAGGTTGTCATTTGGAGCGTACAAAGAGTCTCTGCTGCTAAGATTGTTTCCCACCCCAAGCTTACATTGTTGCCAGGGCAATCAGTCCAAGGAAAGAGTCATTGCAAACAAAAGGTCTTTTAAGCAAACCCTTCTGAATACCGAGAGCAGAAAACTGGGGCGGGAGGCCCTGGAGGAGCAGCAGAAAGCCCGGGAATGGGGAGGCGCGGGGACATAGAAGAAAATGCTGATTTTGCTGCAAACAGCAGGGAGCCAGCTGGCTCTGGGGTCTTGCTTGGTCCCTCGCTGGCAGGTGATCATAAGGATTCTAAGAGTACCCAGGAAATACCCTCGGGGTTTCCAGAGCTATCTTAAGAGCTGCAATGCTCCTCCAAAGAGGCTGGGAGCGGAGCCAGAGATAGATTATTTCTACACACCATCTATAATGGTTTCTACATACCGAACTGCTATGTCATGAAAACTGTTTGCATATTTTAAAAAAGTAGATTTTCTACTTTGCATTAAGTACAAAAATTTCTGCAGGAAATAAAAGCTATTTGTGACATAATTACCAAAGGTCTTCTTATCTGTATTGGTGTGTTTGGAGCTTTAAAAACACCCTGTTAATTATTAAGAACCTGACTTTTATTCAGTTCTATTTTAGAACTCTTTTAAAATTACTTAATATAATTTACTACATTTGCAAAACATACATTTTGTTAGTACAAGGCAATATCAACACCTGAAAAAATATTTATAACAAGGCAAAAAAAAATCACATCTTCTATTAGCAGCGGACAAAGCATACGTTTCAGACTCGATGATTATTGAGTAACGCTCTTACCTCTCCTTCCCCCCCACCGCACACACAGATACGCACAGAGTTTGTTCAGTACCTGGGAAGACTTCAAGAACTTTCCCCAAACATGTGTGTGTGTGCCTGTGAATCTTAGATTTTTCTTTCAAGTTCTTTTCCTCGGACACTGTGTTTCCTAAAAGAGTATCATGAACGACAGCATTGCACAGGGTTGGCCTTGATGGACCCCAACTTCAGCACGCTCTTTGCTATAGGCCATTTCTGTCCCTCCTCCCAAAAAAAATCCCATGTGTTGAAACGTAGCCCCAATGTGATGATAGAAGAGGTGGGCGGGGCCTTTGGCAGGTGCTTATGTCATGAGGGAGCAGCCGTCATGGATGGGATTAGTGCCCTTATAAGAGACCCTGGAGAGATCTTGCCCTATCTACCGCGTGAGGACACGGGGAGAAGACAGCCAGACACCGACTCTGCCCTTGCCTTGATCCTGGGCTTGCTAGCTTCCAGAACTGAGAAGTGAATTCCTGCAGTTTTTCAGCCACCTCATCTATGACGTCTGTTATCACAGCAGAGATGGACAAGGAGAGTTCCATTCCGGGCGTGGGGGCCCCGTTCTCTTCCCACCCTGCCCCTCCAGCTACCCCCCTTCAGTTTCTTTGGATGACTCTCTTCTTTGACTTCTGGGCCTCTAGAACCACGGCTCCAGTGCCCGGGACTGACTCTGCCTGTAATCTCCCAAAATAATCACATTCCTTCTTGTGGCCAGAAATGTTTTCTCTATGCTGACAACTTTTAAATTCATGAGAGTTATTCATGATTATATTAATCCGTTTAACAATTTTTTAAAAATGATATTTTAAGTGCCGTTCCGGGGCGCTCCTTTTATAAACTTAGACTCTATAGGCAGACGTTAATCACGGTAACGCTAAATCAGATGGAGAACTGCCCGAGTGAGAAGCACTGTAATAGGAGGCCATGGGTCCTGAAGACACGTAAGCTGGGCATTTGATTCTAAAGAGCAGGTCAGGGAGGGCTTTCCTGAGGTTCTGATGGCGAATGTGGAATCTGAGGGATGAGACTGAATTAGCTGAGAGGCCCAGGGCCAAGCAGTCCCCTCTGAACGTGGGGGAAATGTCCCGTGTGCAGGCACGGTGGCTAGGGACGCTGGAGAAGGCTGGCAGGTGGGAGGGTGGTGTCCCATCTCGCTGGGATTGGGGGGCTGGCCCTGCACCGTCTGGTTGCCTGCGGCCGTGTTATATTCCCCGGAGAGCAACAGCCATAGGGAGCCATGGGTATTTCGATGGGAATGGCAGGAGGGCTGGGAAGCTGATAGAGCAGTGTTTGCATCCAGACAGCTCAGGGGGAAGGACGCAACACGTGTGAGCAGTAACACATCATGATGGACCCGTGGGTTGGACCAGGGAAGCAGCGGTGCTCAGTGAAAGTGAAGCGCTCTTGCCGAAATCCGCCCCTCTGCCTGCGGGTCCCCTCCAGGCCACCGCGTGAGCACCTCTCCCCAGCGCTCAAACCTTAGTACCAGTATGTGCACCTCAGAAAAGCCCCTGGTGACCCCTCTATAAATTGCTGTTTCCTCTTCATCGCCGTTGCGTGACCCTTGGCTCTGAATGTTTTATTCAGAACACTTACTGCGATCTGAAATTCCAATGTGTTTATTGTTTCTGTTGGTTCATTTTTGTCTTCCTCCCTAGAAAACCATCATCGGGGAGACAGGCAGGAGTCTCACAGTGTCCCCAAGCACAGGTGACATCTGGGACCCGTGGACACTCGATGGTATTTATTCCATGAATGAGCAGAGACGGTAGCACCTTCTGGAGATGGGGGGGAGCTGGAACAGGTGCAAGTCAGTGATGGGTTGGCTGCAGCGGCAGAGGAAGGGGTCAGGGTACCTCTAGGCTTCTGGGTCCCAACACGGCAGAAAGGAAGTGAAAAGATCATTTGGGGCATAAAAGACGGAAGTGTTTGGATGAACACATGGATGAGCGGGTGAATAAGTGAATTAATTTTGTTCCTTACGGCAAAATACGGGTGGGTTAACATGTGTGAGCCCTGCTCCAGGCCAACGGTCTGGGGTTTGGGCATCACAACGTTCCAGTTTCAATCCACTCACCGAGCAAGACAAACAGAAAGGAGGCGAGGCGCGTCCCCGCTTTCTCGCTGGGTCCGCTGCGCTCTTGCCAGGCCCCCGCGGCAAACGATCTGCACGGAGTGCTCTGTGTTCTCAGGAGCGAGGCCTCCGAAGCCACTGGATTCTGGAACATGTCACTCCGGCTGATTGAATCCTGCAGCCTGCAGAGAGCCCGGTTGTCTCTGGCCGAGTGCCTCCTGCAAATAAAATCGGGAAGAAGGGCTCAAGCAGAGCTCTTCAAGGAAGAAAAATGCTCTGCTGTCCTGCACCACGCGCGAGAGAAAACACTGCCGGGTCCCCGATAAATGAAAAGACGGAGTTGTTTTGATTCTCCCTCGGGGACTATTCACCAGATGAGTTTGCCTATTTTTTCCTCTCCTAAACAGCCAGTCTGCCTCGAGGGAAGCAGGAGGTCCTGCTCCCTTCTGCCAAGAGCTGTCTCGGTAACAAGCTGCTCTCTCTGCAAGCACATCGAGGATACGTGGCGACATTCTTCCGGAGGCGTTTGCTTTGTTGTCGTTAGAAATTGTGCAAAGTATGAAAAAATAAACCAGGAACCAATGGAATACTGAAGTTTTGCTGGTTTAAAAGCAAGGTCTTTAAAATTCTATGTATGCAATTGCAGGAGAAAGAGGAGAAGGAACTGATTGATATGCAAAGCTAATCCATGGTGAAAAAGAGCAGAAGAGGGGTCCTACTGGTGGGGGTTGGATGGCACCAGAGGGGCACGAGGGAACCTTCTGGAAGGATGTAAAGTTCTGAATGTGAATGGGGATTTGGGTTGTATAAGGTGTATCGTTTGTTGAAACATGAAATGGTCCCTGCAAGATTTGTGCTATGTAACTTTCACCAAAAAAACAGCAGATAACAAATAGTGAACTCAAGTCAATGACATGAGTGCCAACGTTTTTAGGGGTGAAGGGGAGTGATGCCTGCAACTTATTTTAGAATGCATCAAAAAATGTGGTGTACAGATGCTTGGACGAACAGGTACTCTCGAAAACAAGTCTAGTAACTGCTAACAGCAGAGCCTGGATGGGGGTGCATAGGTGGTCACCCTGCAATTCTTTTAACTTCTCTGTGTTTGGATATTTTCAAACTAAGGCAACGGGGGGAAATGTACTGTTTGGGATTGTGCCAAATGACTATTTCCTGTTCGTGTTAATCTCTCTTCCCTTCTCAGGAATGTGGGATTAGGATCACAAAAAGTCTTCCTCTCTAGGGGGCTGACCTACATAATGCGTATGTCCCCCACGAGCCCGCTGGCACGCTGCCAAGGGCAGGGGCAGGCTCTTATTGTGAAGGGACGTGAGGGTCACCTGGCCTCGTCTATAGTTGGTCTCTAGCAGCCCTCCGAATGCCAGCCAGCCCCTCCTTGCTCACCCTTTCCATTCTGTCCTGGCCCCTGACTGTGGCCGCCCTCACTCTAATACGAGCTCTCTAAGCACCTGCTCTGAATGGCCTGACCCAAGGCTTTATTTTAGTGAAGATATATTCCGAAGACTCGCGCACAGATCTGGCAGTTTGAAGACATTCTTTTGAATGTCTTCAGTCTAGATTCATTTACATAACTCAGCAGTAATCACGTTCACAATTAAGGGTAATGAAACTTTTCAACAGCAGAGCATGGATTACAAAGGTAGGTAAATATAATTACTATGTAGACATTCAGAGGCACGAATAGAATTCATGCATCTAATTTTACGTTTGCGACCCTGATTGGCCCAGAATAGCCCTAAAAAATCAACCTTTTCCCCCTGCCCTGCTTCCTAGGATGACTATTCTCTTGGTTCAGGTATCTCCCTGCCAGAAACCCAGGTTCTCAGCCACAGTGCGTGCAAACTGGCTGCAAAGGAACAGCAATTACTGTGAGCAGTCATGGAGAGGATGTCTTTGCAGACGTTTGGGCCAAAGTATCTGGAATGAGAAAACCAGTAATGACCCCGGCAGCCAATGGGAGGAAGCCCACCATTCCACCAGCTGACATGGTAGGTGCTGGTGGTGAAGCATTGCAGTCCGCCCTTTGCATGCAACGAAGGAGGGGTGGTCCGATGGGAGCCACTCAAGCATCTGCCTAGTGCCCCAGAAGGATGTTCAAATATTCCGGTGCCCAGTTGGCACCCTCTGAATACAACCGGCGGAGGCAAGGATGGCTTCATGGGCCTGCAACAGGGCCAATGGTCCCGAGAGAGTCCCTAGGCTTGGCTGAATGTGTCACTGTTGTTACTTGATATAATTAATAATTTTTTCTTTGCACCTGTATCTTTTAGGTGAAGTACGGAGAAGACATGTGTGAGCAGAGGATGGAGGCTGTGTTTATACGGGGGGCTGTGTGGGGTGCCTGGGGCTGGGATCCTGACTCCTTTGCTGGTAGTGATTGGCAGAGACCCTAGGCGTGAGGGGGGGTCCTCACGGGGGTGGTACAGGGAGCTGAATAGGAACTTCTCGGCTCAGCCTGTGGATTTCGTCAGGAAATTATTACAGATCCCAAGTATGCTCGTGGACATTGCAATAAAGCTTTCCAGGGAGTCCCAGGGTTTCTTCCAAGATTTCAGAATCCGTAGTCTGGAGAAGTGCTATAGCTTTGCACAGCAAACACCCAGTCTTAGAAATAGAGGTTAAATGTAAAGATCGTCACAAGGAAGGGACAACTGTCTTCATAAGGAGCTCCCACGGTACTGCTTATGAACAAGGACCACAGTTGTAGAATTCGCTTTTCCTTATAATGGAAGACACAGAGATAGAAGGCCCAAGCGGGCACTTGAATTATATGCAGATCCGTGAAGCCACGTGGGCTATTTGCACGCCCTCCACTAGCTGCAGAGATGGTCTGAGAACACAGTAGAAGGGCTCTGCGTTCACATGTCACTGTGGACCACAGGGAGCATTGGCCCGGAGAGCTGCCCCGTTCAGAAGATGTGCCCTGTGATGTCATCAGCTCTAGATATAAATAAAAACATTACCAGAAATGCATCCCAATGTCGCTTCAGCCTGCAAAGCACTCAACAGCTGCACTACCATTTTTGTTAACATAAAGAGCGTCTTCAAGCGTAAACGATGATGGAAAATTATTTTGCTTCAGGGGCACCTGGGGGGCTCGGGGCGGGGGCGGGTGAGAGTCTGACTGTTGATGTCAGCTCAGCTCTTGATCTCAGGGTCATGAGATCGAGCCCCACGTAGGACTCCACCCTGGGCATGGAGACTACTTGGAAAAAAAAAAAAAAAGGAAAATAAAAAGAAAATTATTTTGCTTTTGGAAGTAGCAACTGAGCTTACTTTCCACTATATCGAGTGTCGTAAGTCGCTAGTTGTATACATTTTCATGAGACAATGAATTTCAGGAAAAAAGCAAGCCAGAAAAATCCTCTGATAAATCAATTTCCATTAATAAAATACTATTATTTATTGTGTTATATGAAATCAGGACACTAGTTCATGTATACTTACATCACACGTATCTTTAGGGCTAGGTTCGTAGTAAGTGTTTGTTGTTAACTTGTGTACCCTATCGCCCGAGTGGGGGCTAATTTCAAGCGTCAACTTGACTGGACCATGGGGTGCCCAGATATTTGGTTAAACCCGATTCTGGGTGTGGCCGTGAGTGTGTTTTGGGGACATTAAGATTTGAATGTGGACACTTAGTGAGGCCGACGGCCTCCCCACTGTGGGTGGGCCTCGTCCGGTCCACGGAGGCCTGAGTAGAGCACAGAGCCGAGGAGGAGAGCCCTGCCTCTCTGCTTGCCTGTCTCCGAGCTGGAATATCAGTCTTCTGTGGCCTTTGGGGGCGGACTCACACTGGAACCCACACCACTGACTCCCCTGGGTCTGTAGATGGAGGACTGTGGGACTTCTCATAACCGCACGGTTTTCTGAGAAACCCCTGCTCCATGACCCCCTTGACTTCTTCCCTCGACCCAGCCCTCCCTCCAGCTGCGCCCGGGCCTGGCCTCCACCTCTCTCCTGCCAAGTGTCTGGTATTCATCGTTGTCCGGTTACTTGCGGAGCTGGCCTGGGATGGGGCAGGGCACGTGGCACTCTGTGGCTGTGGAATGAGGGCAGAGGCCCTTGGTGTGGTTGCGCATCAGAGGACGACCTAAGACATTTACAGGAGAGGATTAAATTCTGGAAAGTTCTGTGCTACTGTGATGAAAGCATGCCCCGCCCCCTGCCTCGTAGTCTGCCTCCAGGGGCTTCATCAAAGACCTTTCTTTTCCCCTCAAACGTGTTTCCTTCCATCTCAACAGTCTCCGGATGCTCCCCTGGTCTGGAGAGGTCCAGGTGAGGAGCGCAGAACCCAAGAAAGATTGAACTATGACAGCTGTGCCGAGCTGGAAGACCTCTCCCTGGGACATAAGCAAAGCAACCCATTGCAACAAATGCATTTCTTGGTTTTGAGACAGAGTGTCCACGAATGTCATTTCTAAGGATTCCCGGGTCTGCGTCATCTCGATGCTGGTGGTTCTCGTGGGCAAACCTCCCACCACATACAGCAGGTGCAGGGGTCAAATTTCTAAGTATCTTCAATCACTTTGTCCCAGGAAGACAGACACCTCCATTATCTTTACAATCATTCCCTTCTGTTGTTCAAATTCACCAGCACTGAGGGGTAGCATTTCCCAGCAGCACCCATTGTTTCCGAAGCTGTTTTGGGGTGCTGTGCTGCTTTGTATAGCAGTCTGGTATTCTCAGGGCTTCCGGGGCAGAGCCTTCGTGGCGGGCAAGTGGATCACAGCCATCCCTTCTCCAGGCTCGTCTCTGTCTGTCCTGAGCCCAGGCCTGGCAGCAGGAACAGGCTCAGGGTGACGGGATCCAAGACGACCCTCAGTGTGGCCTCTGCAGAAGGTTCCAGCCCTGGACTGTTTGGTTCGCTCTCACGGCCCAGCAAGGTCCACATTCGTGTTAGGGAGGGTGGCCGTGAGACACTTGCTCTCCGCCTGTAAGTGGCTCACCTCTGCTTCCGGGCCGCTCTGCCGGCTGACAGGCTTATTTCATGAGAGATTATCAGGGCTCTGGGCCAGCCAGCCCCCAGCCAGCCATGGGCTCTCACTCTTGTCCCTCTATAATATACAGCAGCGGTTCTCAAAGTGGGGTCCCGAGGCCAGCAGCCATGGCATCACCTGGAATTTGTTAGAAAAGCAGACCCTTGGGCTCTCCCGCAGACCTGCTGAGCCAGAAGTCCTGGGGGTGCCGGCGGCCTGGCAAGCGTGCTTTAGCTCTGATATGCCCGGTGAAATTTGAGAAGCACTGATGTACATAGTACCTCTTTGGCTCATGACCACTGGAGGTCGGGCTGTGGCCAGAGTCCCCGGTGAGGTTGAGCTTGGTTCAGTTGGGGGCCCACCTCGGGCCCACCCTCACCCTGATGGGGTCTAACGTTCCTGAATTCCAGGCCAGGGGGAGTTACAGCATTGAGGAGGGGTGTCAGTTAGCTAGGGGCACCCAGGGCTGGATGGGTGGGGATGCGGGAACCTTAGTGTCCATAGCCCCGGAGCATTCCTCTGTGCCCAACCCAGCCTCTGTGGGCATTTCTGCACTCGGACCATGGCACAGACACACCCAGGGCACGCCACGTGCCCACAGTGTTAGTATCAGTGGCTTTGTCCTCCGTGAACAAATTAACCAGAGCAGGGACAATTCTGCTGGTCTTGAGGAGTGAGCGTGCAGCCTGATGCTGATCAAGACGGCTTGGCAGGAATCAATCAAGATGTGTGTGGGCCGTCCTCCAGGACTGTGAGTCCTTTCTGCTCTGGCCTACGGCTGCCCGGTGGCCAAGAATGCGACAACCTTCCTGGACACCCTCTGTCCCTGCCTCACACAGTAAACAGGTGTTTCACCCTGGCCTGGGGCTCTAGAGAATGAGCCTGGCTCCCCAGCCTTCCCCTCCAGCTTCTCCTCCTCCCCACAGAGCCGGCCCATGCCTGTCCCGCTTGGGGGCCTGGAGCGAGGCCACCTCCCCGGCTTGTCGTCTGACCGTGGCCACCCCAGGTCCCAGCCGGCCCGGGGCCCTCTGTGGGCTCTGCACGGACATCTCCTTCAGTGCTGTCTTCTCTGTAGGTTGAGGTGGGATTATGAACCACCTCCCTTATGCTTCCTTATGAAATCTCACCCAGAATGTGGCTCAGTCAGCTCACGTCCCACAGAGCCCCTGATCCTTGCTCAGCTGTGAACACGACTTCTCCCGCATTGGCTGCCCCAGCACCCCCGCGGGAACACCTCCATCCCCAGGGCATCCCCCTGCTCCCCCTCGAAGGGGGCAACAAGCCTCAGGACTGCTCTCTGGCAACATTGCTGCCCTCCCCGTGACATAACCCTCACCCCAGCACCGAGCTCAGGGTCACTCTGGGGTCCACGGGGCACGCCTGTGGACTGGCCTCAAGGCACGTTATTTCAGACGGCCAGCCTTTGACACGTCCCCGATTAATCTTTATCTTAGTCCTTTTTGTTCATTACTGTGCAGAGAGCAGGTCTCTGGCCTCTGATGTGTGCCCGGAGTCCGGGGGCCTTGCAGCCGCTCGGACAATAGACACATTTTCACAAAGGGAGACAGATGCTCAGTGGAAAGGTCATAAAGATAATGATGCCCCCAGGCCAGGGGTTGCTCAGATTCCAGAGCGACCTGGGAATTTCCTGCATGGGAGGTGCTCCCCGAAGCAGCAGACACAGCTCGCCTCTGGCAGGCTGGTGACTAAGGGCGAGGGAGCCCATCCGGACGCCGGGGTCAGCGCGGCTAACTACCCTTTGATTAACGGGGACTTCCAGGCAAATAAATAACCAGAAAAGCCACTCGCAGTGATAATTACATGGGAGGAATTTTAACCCGTTACAGATGGGAGGCTGGAAAGGCCTGAGCAGGGCTTGCTGAGTCCCAGGAACGCAGGTGCCGACCCCTGGGGGAAGGAAGGGCGCTCCCTGCAGAAAGGGGAGCAGGCTGGCAGGTGCCCGATTTCTAAGGACATGCAAATTATTGTCATAGAGAGATTTACTGTATTGCTCCTTTAGCCATTCCCTTTTGCCCATCAGTGTTTCCTGATAGATTATATCACTGATTTTCATGATATTTAAAGTAAATTAGTGCCTTTTCCCTCTAGAGGTAATCTTACAGAGTCCTTACAAATAAAGGCCTAAAACAGAGCTGCTGCTGGGAGCAGAAAGGGCTTTAGTGGGGGCGAGGGGGCTGAGTCTGCCCTGGACCCACAAGTAACCCCTAAGACTACAGGTGTGCGTGCGTGTGTGGCATGAGTGTGTGTTTGTGTTCATGTCTGAGTGCACGTGAGTGTGTGACTGCGGTGTGTATGACTGTGGGTAGGTGTATGGGTGTCTGCGTGAGTGTGTGTGCGTGTGAGTGTAGCTGTGTGCATGTCTCTGTGTGTGTGTATAAATTCTAGAATGAAATTTCATTAGCTAGTAAGCCCAATAGAAATTTCCATCTAGAGTGGGGTCACATCTGACACAGGAACTCCCCGTAAGGGAAAATCATGTGTGATCACGTTGTCACGGGCGGTCACTCGTCGGGGACAGGGAGGACGGGAAGCGCAGATCAGCTCTCTCCCCCCGGCCTGCAGAGCTGTTTTCTTCCCTCCTGTGTGTGAACAGCTCCCCTTCCTCCTTTGACTACCAGTAACCGGTGAGCATGTTTTTAGGGCCCACGCTGAAGGAAAATCAGACATTCTGAAAGTGTGGGGGGAAATCCTTTTTCCCTCACTCTTCTAAGTCTTTCCAGCAGGAGCCCTGAAATTTATACCAACACAGGTCGATGAGCAGGAGAAGAATGAGCAGGTTACGAACGCGCGTGCCGCACACTTACGTGGGGGAAGTCGGTGACAACTTACCGCAGACGAGTCGTTAGAACTCGGGGTTAGACGGCATCTCAACCAGGGACAACACAGTTGTAGAGAAATATCACGCACAGGAAAGGGGTCTGAGGCTTTTAGATGTGCATGACTTACCCTGAGGAGGAAGCTCGCAAACTCACAGATCAACCGAATTCTTTTTTTTTTTTTTAAAGATTTTATTTATTTATTCGACAGAGAGAGACAGCCAGCGAGAGAGGGAACACAAGCAGGGGGAGTGGGAGAGGGAGAAGCAGGCTCATAGCAGAGGAGCCTGATGTGGGACTCGATCCCATAACGCCGGGATCACGCCCTGAGCCGAAGGCAGACGATTAACCGCTGTGCCACCCAGGCGCCCCCAACCTAATTCTGATTCACCACTTCTGAAGACAGCATTTGTCCGAGAGCCCTTCAAAAGCGGGTGTGAATTTGTGAGTCTGTATGTCCTGTCTTCTCGAGTTCCCGCACGCTTCCGTGGGCGCCCCTGGACGACGGGCGGGGCGGGTGAGGGTTGCACTCTAACCAGCGTCCTGAGAAGCCCCCAGAGAGGCTCAGGAGAGCCTCGGTGGCTGAGTGTCTGTACAACATCTTTGGCTTTTTAGGCACCTTGGTGTCTCATCAGGGGACGTGGGTGGGCTGTTGGCCTTCACTTGGCATTTCCAAAGCAGACAAGGCTCGATCCTGGCAGATTTCACTGAGGTTACGTCGGACAAGCTCCCCTTCAGGTCTTCCTGAATTGAACAACGGTGATGCTGAGCCACGCGTTCTCCGTCTGAGCGGCAATTGCACGAAGTGGCAAGGCTGGTACAACACCTGAGCCTGCAGGGGTGGCGGATGCGAAGGGGGCTTTGCAGTGCCTTCGAACAACAGACCGCTGAATTCCACGACCACCTACAGATGAGCTAAAGCCCACAGCATTTCGCTGTGGCTGTAACGTTTACACGTAGTTAACCAAAGTGAACAGGACCAAGCAAGCACTCCCGTCACTGCTGGTCCTGTGCTCGCCTTGCAGCCCTCCTCTGTACCTAAGGCAGCACCTGGCCTCCTGCCAGCCCCCTCGGACACCAACTCTACCTGCACAGCTCTCTAGAGGAACTCGGTGCACCCACTTTTCGTTGCTTAATTCCATCAACGTCACATTACTCGGGGTGGGGGGGGAGCTGAAACCCCTGTGATCTCCCGGGGCACAGAGGGGAGTCTTCTCAATGGAGCGAGCATCCTGTGGTCCCGAGCAGGTGTTGGGCTGAGGGGAAGTAGAGGTTGTCCATCAACAGAAGTTGGCTTGTTAGCCACGTCTGTTGACCACGTGCTGAAAAATCAGAGGCATCATTCTGGCTTGAAATATCTGTTCTTATTTCTGCCACTATCAGCTCCACATGTCCAGCAGGTGCCAAGGCTTTGCAATACTTTGCCTTGAGAAGTTACTCTTGTTTGAGAGGCAGCTTTGGCGGTTGACCTTGGGCATAAGCTGTGGCCGCAGAGGAGACGATGAGAGCAAGGTGTTCTGCACGGGCCAGGCCAGGGGGAGGGGGATGAGAAGCAGAGAGGGACGTGGGGACCCTCCCTGGGGACCCTCCAGCATTGAGGACGCTTGCAAATTCCACTGCCTCTCTTGGGAGAGGAGGTGAGGTCTGAGAGATGCTGCTGGTCTGGTGGCCCTGGGGCCTCTGGGCACAAACACTGGGGTTCCCAGGCTCAGCAAAGATTATAATGGCCCATAAACCTCACACACAGAGAAGAGCTCTGCATCAGAGGGAACCAAGATATACAGAGGTATATACGGTGGCAAGAAGCCCTCTCTGCATTTGCAGGCACCAAGGAAATTTCCAGGATTCTCATGTGTCCCTGGGAGAGGCGGTGAGAACGGACCCTGCTTGTTATGTACCCAGAACTTTCCCGTGAGTCTGCTGGGACCTGGTGTTGCAGCGTTAGCTGCTGTGGGCAGTAAAAGGAAGGGGTCTGACTCAGAACCACCCGTGCCCGCCTCACCACTTTTGAAGAGCTACTCTTTTTGGAATTCAAAGAGCTGACTCTAACCACCCCGTTTCCAAAGCGTTCCTCCAGCTTTCGCTCCCAGGGCTTCTGGTAGGTGTATTCAACCGCAGTTGATTCTCTTTCTGAGTCAGACTGGGGTTGAAGTGCTCTTTGACCACAAGCAAAGCCAAAGAGTGAAGACCCGGGGGGACCCCTTCAAATAACCAGATCTGGTCTGACGCTGCTGCGGCTGAGGGGGAGCTCCAGGCACCCGGGGAGCATGGTTCAGGCCTTGGATTTTGCAAAGGATACCTGGGCTGTCTAAAGGGCCTTGGCTTAATCTCTCATCTCCTGGTGAACACCTGAATGAAGGAAAACCGTGACGCTGTGGGGTGCCTGTGGGGTGGCCGTGCTTCTGAGCTTCTCGCAGGGCAGGGAGAAGAGATGGCTAAGCCGCAGGGAGCAGCCTCCACCCAAACACAGAATCTGACGGCCCGTGACATGGATCAAGTCCCCGCGGCCCAGCCGGGCTCCCCATGCACTCGGCCTGCCTTCAGCGAGACTCCCGGGAGGCCTGTGTACCCAGGGCACCGGTCCTCTCAGTGGTTTTCCAGCCCTTGGAACTCCCTCCCCATACTGAGGCACCTTCTCTCCTTTTGCTACAGTTCTTGAATAAAATCAGAGGAGCCCGACTACAGTTTCATCAAAGAGGGAATCTCTGTCTATTAATTCTTTGTTTGCAGACCTGATAGGTTTCCTCGTGGAGCCGATTTCACTCAGGCCCCTGAGCTCTTTCTCAGTGAGGCCCATCTTGGGACTTCCGAGTTCCAGTCTACGTCACGCAATTTCAGAGAGACCCCCAAGCCGGGTGCCGTGGAATCCCCCAAACTCCACATCTGATGACACTCGCTACCACCGCCACTGCCCCCTCCCTCAAGGTCTGATCCCCCAGACCCACAGTTTGGCTCTGAATCAACGAAATTTAGACCGTGGGAGGCTGCCGATCAGGTGGCCTGAATTTTGCAACAGATAAACTGTAAGAATGACAAGTTTGGTTGGAAGAGACTGAGGAAAGAGAGACTCCCAACGGGTCAACTGAAGGGTAGCGTGCAGGGAGGCACACCCAGGTGCTAAAGCCAAACACGCGGGCGTCTGCTGTCCTTTTAGATGTTCACGCACCTTCTCCTTTGCCTGGAGCCCAGCTGACATGGTCCTCGGAGTCTCTGGCAGCCTCCCGGCACTCCCACGTGACAGGATGCTCACGCCAGCCCCAACGTGTCCCGCCCTAGTCTTGGAATCCGCCCGGTTCCTCTGGGCTGGCCATGCGGGTGACGTAGCTTGGGAATGTGAGTGTCCAGAGCCGACGGCCAAGGAAGAAGTCGTGAGACGTCTTAGGTGTGCAAAGGCGGTTTTATGAAAGCCCAGGGACAGGACCCGTGCACTGGGGTTGTGAGGGGGACTGATTCTATACCGGGGAGCAGGGGGAGGTAAGGACTGAGGGAGGCGTCCAAAAGGACTTTCACGTGCTCAAGAAGGCTCTCAGGACACTGGAGGCCTGGCCATTGCCCAGTTAAGGCTGTTTTTCCTCCGGTAAGACACGAACATGAAGACAGTTGGGAGCTTCCTGGGGGAACCTTACACTCGGCCTCTCTCGGGTCCTTGTCGGTGGGCTGCAGGTCGTAAAGAAACAATTTTATTTTCCCTTCTGCCTCTGTTTCCCACATTACTCATGGAGGGGAGGGTGATATTGGGGCTTGAGGAAATCAAGTTATGGGGCTCTGGAAGTCAGGCTATTGATAAGAATGCCTTTTCCTTGTAAATCGCCAAGACATTGGTAAACTGAGGGAGACTCGTGTCCTGCAGGACTGTGATCTCTGTCAGTGAACCGTTCGTGTTCCCTCCCCTTAGTTCTACGGCGGCCGGAGGGCCTGAGGAACGTTCCACCTGGGAGTGTGGGGGTGGTGGGTGTCAGCCGGTGCTTTGTCCTCAGCCCGCCATCCGCTCCCTCATCACTAGTTCAGGACCACAATCGAGGTGGTAGGTTCTAGATGCTTTCTGTGACTCGAGTTAGGATTCTCTTTTTTAAGGTAAAATACATTGTGAGTTCATACTCATAACTTTAATTCAAATTCAGGACTGCAGGTTTCTTGTGTCCTCTCCTCTGTCTGATATTTGTATCTGGAATCGTACCTTTATCATAGCGCTGGTGGAAGGAGTAACATCAGCCTGGGAAACACATGGCAACCGCGAGGGCGTCTGGGAGGGGCGGGCAGCGGGGCTTAGAGCGGCACCCGGTCGGGCTTGCCCTGGACCGCGCTTTTCAACGTGAAGTTGTTACCAGTGATTCCCTTGCAAACGGGCACCCTGGGGTTAGCTTGGAACGTCTGACGTGATAGAACACAACTCCTATGACGTACCTCCTGATTCTGCTGTTCTGCCGATTTCAGATAAACTGCAGCAGAATCAAACCATGTGAATTATACAATAATGTCACTGTTCTTAAAATGGTCAGGACGGTAAAATCCTATGCTATAGTTACCACAGTTCACACACACACACACACACACACACACACACACGAATGAAACCAGAGAATGAGAAATGTTTTAGTGATGGGAAACCCTGACCAAACAAAATGAAAGGCAACTTTCAACCGTTTCTCTAAAAAATGTGAACGTCAATAGTTACCGGATGCGAACAGAAAGGAGAGCCAGGGATGAAAAAATAGGGCAAAGACATTAAACTTTTAACAAGAGAAGAATGATATGAATTTACGTTGGGTTAATGAATTAACCTCAGCCGGCTCTTGTCTCCATCTTTGTCCGGCGTAAAACACGGCGAGGCATGCTCTGTGTTCTGGTTGGCATTTCCCAGATGGAGGAGTGGTAACGTGGACCAGCATTTGTTTCTGAGTGTCCGTGGCTACGCCAAGCAGACTTTGCCGCAGGTGAGAACAGCCGCCCTCCGCGCTCCATTCACAGAACGACCGAGCCTATGGAGAGACCAGAATGCTGTTTCCATCCGCCATCCTCTAGGGGACGCGAACACTCTGGGAAGAAGGTTGGGGCTCTCACGTTCTGCTAATGCCAAGCTTATTTCCTTAAGGAACTCCATTCCCAGAAGGCATCATGAGCTCAGCCTTGGGAAAAGGTCCAGCAGGCGGCAGTGCTCCTCAGCCCTGGGGCAATTTGGGGGGCGGCCCGTAGGCCATTGGTTATTACGAGACCAAAATGGTAGTCACTGGGTGATCAGAAGCCACACTTCTTTTGTTTCCATTTTAAGGAACATCCTGTGTGTTGTTTCTCGGTGGTTCTCAGCCCCAGGTGCCCCAAGAGCATGAAGAAGTGGGGGTTGAGATTTTGGTTTCCACGGGGATTGGCGGGGACCTAGTGGCCTTCTCTGGGTGGTGGACTCATTGTGGCAGCGTGCTGAGCAAGGAAGTGTTCTCCTGCAAAAGGAAGACCGTGTCACCCAAATGTCCCCAAGACAAACTTGATGTGTGACCACAATTTGGATTTCTGTTACTCGACACAGACCCTTGATCTTTATATGTTCTTCCCTGCTGTCGGTGTTTCTGAAATCCCAGAGGATGGAGAGTGTTTATAGGAGTGCTTAATTTCAGGCAGGTCAGGAGGGCAGCCCTGAGCCGGCGCCCGTGGGAGCCACAGGCCTGGCGCCTCCGCAGTCAAGAGGCCCTGGACCCAGCGGAAGCAGGAAATTATACTAATGATTTCCTCTTCCATCTTCATTTCATAAAAAATTTAAATGGACAGAGGCAGTTTTCAGAAATTTTGTGCAGATGTGTTGAGTGCCACACATTGACCTTAGAAATCCTCAAATACTATCCATCGTCACCGTGCACACTGCAAATACATTAGTCAGTGTCTTTGTGCTAAGACTCAGTCCAACGAAGGGACTGGCTATCAGGAGGCATTCCATTGCTTTTCGCATCTGAGAAATCAAATGTTCGCACTAAGCCTAGGAATGGAGTTTGGGGAAGATGAATCATTTCGTGTGTGTTCCTGCATTTGTTTTTTTTTTCCCTGATTATAACAATTTCTTTACGTATCTCTCCTACTATTTTTGAATGTCTATGAGCTTTTTGTTAGTGTGTAGTGCATTTTTATGCGTGGATAAGCATATAATACTATTCCTTGGAGATGAAGGATTGTATCAGCTTTGTTCATAAAACTCCCAGGCCTTTCAAATGCTCTCTGAGCTCAGAAGTTGAGCTGTGTGTGAACCACTCCCACTCTGGGCCCGTTCCTAGCGTGCTATCGTGCTTAAGCTCTGCATGGGCCGTTCGGAACAATGTAACCCATATATTTCTCGCTGTGTGTTTGACAGTGTTGGGTCTGCATGCAAAGGGCGGTTTACCCCAACTACTGCATTTCCAACTTCCTAACTGATAACTTGAAGGAAGCAGAAGGAGACACAACGCAGCAGATGTGGCTGTTGCCGGCCACACGCTGAGTCTGCCCGCACCCTTCCTGGCTACCAGAGGCTTGCAGTCCAACAGGGAAAGCCTGAATCACTCCACACAATGCAGCCGAGAAAGCAAGGAGTCCCCCAGAAGGGAAGGGCCGTTCAGAATGGGAGGAGGCCGTTTCTAGGTGGAGGCACTGAGGAAGGGTTTGTCACGGCATTCCCGATACATGGTGGAGTCCAGGGTTTTGAGAAGTTGGCGTAGACACTGCGGGGAGAAGAAAGGTCAGGGAGCTCTGGAGGCCTCTAACATATCGTATGTCTCGGTATTCCCACCTCCCCTGGACTCTGATCCCACCTCATGACCTGCTAGCATGTGGCAGAGATGACTGTGCCCGTTGCAGGTGTAAGTCGGCTGCTGGAGGTCCCTGGCCAAAGCTGGTCACCACGAACGAAATCTGACGTCCTGAGACCACCGTCCTGTAAGGAAGCCCATGCAGACCACGCGGAAGAGCCACAGGCAGGATCCCAGCTGACAGTGACAGCACCAGGTCCCTGCGGGGCAGTGCCACCAGCCTGCCGCCTTTCCCGCTGCCCCCGCTGATGCCATATGAGACAGAGAACTGCCCCCACATGGCCCGTTCACGGTCCTGATCCACGAATGAAGAGCGAATACAGTGACTGTGGTTTCAAGCTGTCGAGCTTCCCGTGCTTTGTCATGCGGAGACAGAAAACTAAAAACGTATAAGACACAGTCAGGGAGCAGGGCATGCTTGAGTTTGGCGGGACACACTTCCTACAGGTAAGGGGTTGAAATGCACAGGGCACTAACTGTGCGGGCATTGGCCTGAGTCCAAGGCAGAGAAGGTACAGGCTGCTTCTTGACGTTTCTCTAGGTCCTTAGGTGAGAAGGGGCACGTTCCTCTACAAACAGGAACTGACCATGTGGGATCCAGCCAGAGAGTGCCAACGAAGCCCTGTGCTCGGCCTTGGGGATGATGGCACACCCAGCCTTCCTTGGAGCCCCCTCAGCTCAGCAGGACCACCCCACTTCCCCGGCACTGGCTCTCAGGGTGAAGGAAAGAGCCTCAGATTTGCCGGAGATGAGGCACAGACACCCATTTTGCTCTTTTGTGATGATTTGGTAGCAAAGGGCTGTGACGAGCGATCACCAGACACAGCTAAGGTGCAAACAGGAGTCTGGGAGGGGGTAGAGGTGGGGACTGACCCTTGTGTTTTCTTTTGCTAAAGGACACATGCTTTGGACATTGATAGCAAGACAGATGGGAGAGTCCTCAACAACGACTTTAGAACCAGAAGGTCTCCATGACCTGAGCCGAAACCAAGCGTCAGGTGTCTAATTGACTGAGCCCCCAGGTGCCCTGTGTAAGTCTCTTTTCTCTTAGGATCATTTTTATATTGTTGACTTGCATGGCTTTTAGAATATAAATTTCTCATGAGGTTATACATCTTATAGGTCCTTGTTTTTCCCATAATGCTTAGCGCTTGACTATTCACAGAATTTCTATTTGTATCTCTTCAATAAATGCATCAAAATCTAAAATTAACAACTATTTTAGAATTTCACTGACTATTTACATTTGATGACACTGATTTATTTTAAACTTTTTTTTTCTTAAAGATTTTATTTATTTATTTGACAGAGACAGCCAGCGAGAGAGGGAACACAAGCAGGGGGAGTGGGAGAGGAAGAAGCAGGCTCCTAGTGGAGGAGCCTGATGTGGGGCTCGATCCCAGAACGCCGGGATCACGCCCTGAGCCGAAGGCAGATGCTTAACCGCTGTGCCACCCAGGCGCCCCGACGCTGATTTATTTTAATGTCTCAAAATCATTCCGATCTTGACTTTAAGATTTTCTTCATCTTTTTTTTTGGATTATTGATAAGATTATTTTAACCTAAGTCTTGCTACTGTGAGATTTTTGTGTAAATAATATATTTTATGTATCTTAAAAATATTTTTATGGCATAAACTTTGATTTATTTCTGTGAATTTACCTGAATAATCAGGCTGGGAAACAGGGAACATTAAATACATCCTTTTACTCATCAAAAAAAAAAAAAAAAAAAAAACGAAACGAAAACCCGGGGCTCTTGCTGACAGAGCGAGGATCTGTCACAGACATTGTCCCCATACTGCAGGACGAGACCATGTCCTAAGTCTGTGCAGATCAGTGAGTGTGTTTGCGTGCCTTTGACTCGTGCGTGTGCAAATCAAGGGGTGATGTCCTCTTTCATAGCTACCCGCCCCTGCCCGAGGCCTGTCTTGCTAATGCAAACATCACGGAGACAACTTGCTCACAGGGAAGATGGCTCAGGGCAGCGCCCCCCGCCCCCCATCCACCCACTCAGCTTCTCCCTCTGCAGATAAAAATCTTAAACCTCAAAGTGGAGAGTCTTCAGTCTCAAGACAGAAATGATTCTATTTCGTGTCTTTCCTGACCACGGAGCTCCTGAACCCAGAAGGGAGCTTGTATTAGCAAATCAGCGGGACTGAGGCAGAGAGAGAAAGCGCAAAGCAGGGACCCAGCCCCGAGGCTTCCATTTATCCAGGCCGTGGGAACGAATAGCAGGGAGTATTCACTCAAAGCCTGGCATTTCTTTTTAATTAAAAAATCCAGCTTGAAGCAACATAATAGGATTGTTTGATGGGCTGCGGGTACACGCACACGTTTTGTGATTTTATCTTTCATGCCCAAATCGCTGTATGGCGAATTAGTTACATGGCAGAGACTTGTGGCCAATGTGCGCGTGGCAACAGGGCCTGGAAGCAGGGCCGTTAGTGATGATGACGATGATGACCATGACAGTGGTGACTAGTATTCTGATGCCCACTCAGACTGTGAAGACTTGACCGTGTGGAAGTCCCACCTTTCCTGGAAACACGGTGACTTTTCACTGCCATGAACTGGAGCCGAATTCCCACCGAGAAGCCCTGATTTCGTTTCAGGGAGGAGAAGATAACAGATAGAAACCGGGGCTCACGAGGGTGGGGGGGTTAGGGCAAGACCTCCGCTCACTGCAGCCCTTCTGTTTGGGCTCCTTTTTTTGTCACTGAGTTGGAAACAGTTCACGTAGGTTTTCTGTACACATTGTATTTAAATAATACAGCCCATTTATGGGAGAGAATAAATGTCTTCGTCCGTGACTAAGACTGCTCTGTGGACCCCCGGGGCGCTATCGCTCCCCTCTTCCTCTGTGTTTAGGGAGAGAGGGGAAAGAGAGAGGCACGCCCACACGCAGGCACACTCCTCCATGTACGCGTTCGAGAACATTTTACTCCTCTTGCTGTGGCCCGGGCCCTGGGTAAAGGAGCCACGAGGTCATCGATGCAGGGATGAAGCATCATGAGGTTAGGTACTTACTCTGCGTGAGGTGGGAAGACCCTGGCGCGGTTTGGACGGAGCAACGACTTGCGGAGTGAGACGGCGACCATCCGAGCTCTACTGCCCCGGGAAGCTGGCCCGTTGTCCCGACACGGTGTGATCTGCCCATGCTCACGGAGGCTCAGCCGGCGACCGCTCCCAGCAAAGCCAGCAGCCAGGAGCTCCCCGTGCCGGCTTCCCGGGCCCGAACCACGGCCAGGTCCATGCCACACGCACGGGCAGGGGTGCGTCCCGAGAGCAGGCCCCTGTGAGCTTCTAGACGTCTAGAGGGCGCTCCGTGTGCTATTTCGCCTTTCCTCCCTCCCACAGGAGAGGTTACTTATTACCGTCGAAGGTAAGCAGATACCTCGGGGAAGCAAAGGCGAGGCGGTGGGCTTCTAAACCTACCTGCCGGGGTCTGTGTAGGGTCAAAGGCTGTGCGCCGTCAAACCTGTTCCGAAGGCCTACACCTGGCAGAAGCACAGGAAAATCCAGGACAACGGTTTCCGGCAGGGATGTGACCTGACTTAGGGTTTTGCTTCTGAGTGTCTGGGTTTTGCTCTCAGCTGTGTGGAGCTGTGACTGACAGCTACTGGTCGCCCGGAGTTCAGGAGGACGACGCGATGCTCAGATCCACGCGCGTTGCGAACCCATCACTACAATCAGGCTCGTCAATGCGCCCGTCACCGCGGACAGCGGCTTGCTGTCGTTGTCAGTAGTGGCGGGGACACTTGCGAGCCGCTGTTCTAAGCCTCAGCGCAGAGCACGTTTACTCACCGTGATCTTCGCGCCGAACAGGAGACCCCGGAACTTTATCGCTGAATTTCGTGCCCTCTGACTCGCCCCCGGTGACTCTTCTCTTTCCTAGGAGTTTGACGTTGTCGGATTCTGCCTGGGGTGAGACCGAATGCACTGTTGTCTTTCTCCCCCCGGCTTGTGTCCCCCAGCGTCATGTTCTCCAGGTCCGTGCATGTGGCCACAAGCAGGCAGTCCTCCTGTTTTAAGACTAATAGTCCTCACATGTTCTCAC
The DNA here is from genome assembly GCF_024610735.1 of Ursus americanus. Lineage (NCBI taxonomy): Eukaryota > Metazoa > Chordata > Mammalia > Carnivora > Ursidae > Ursus > Ursus americanus. Next base: position 3,097,588 of record NC_142160.1, on the reverse strand, counting down.
ACACTCAATATAGATCCCACATGGTCAGAGACATCTCCTTAGACAGCGGCTGTATTTCCTTTGGATAAATACCCAGAAGTGGGATTGAGGGATCACATGGTCGTTCCAGTTTTAATTTTTTGAGGAGCCCCCAGCTTCTCCACATCCCTCCCAGCCCTTGTTACCTTGACTTGTGGACACCAGCCATTCGAACGGGTGCAAGGTGACACGTTACCGTAGCTTTGATGTGTTTTAACAGCAACCTCGCTGCTAGGTTGAGATTAGCCCAGTGGGGAGCAGGGAAACCGGTTAGGACGTCATTACGATATCCCAAAGCAGGGGCGATGGCCTCTTCCAGCTTTTCTAGCATTTCTGCGAGATTTGCTGTGCGACTAAACACCTTTGGGCCTCAGTGTCCTTCTCTGCGGATATGAGTGACTACACCCCAGGGCTGCTGCAGGTAACACATAAAGAATTTGAAGGGACCCCACTTGGTAACCTTGCATCTGCTACGTACTGTTGCTGTTCTTACCCACTGAGAGGGATTACTAGAACCACCGTTTCTTTTTTGGAAAATGATTCACATGAGAAACACTTGAGTTGAAAGTTAGTCCTCCTAGTAACTCGAGCATCGTATTAAACAAACAACACTAGATCTACACATAATTACCTGATAAATCTTAGCCATAATTATGATACTCAAAACGTTGAAATTCTTAAATCTTTATGAAGAGTAATTTAAGCAATTTTTCTGCAAAAATAATTTTATTTCTATCCTTCTTTACCGGAATAATGTTCAAGAAAGATGAATAAAAATGATAAACTCATCAAAAAAACATTTCTCTTGCATTTCTAGGATTTAAAATACATGAGATCTCACAGGTTTATTTAAAATAGTGGAGTGGAAATGACTCAGCCGTCCTACACTTGGAAAGCAACAAATCACAACCAGACATCGTAACCACAGAGGGGTTACGTATTAGAGAAAGGTTTAGTTGTGCAAGGGAAACAAGTTCTAGAGATCCGTCATATGATACAATACAGTGCCTGTGGGTAACAGTACTCTTCTGTAGACTGAAAAGTCTGTCAAGAGAGCAGATTTCAAATTAAATTCTCTCACCCCCAAAAATTAAATAATAAATAAAAAAGTGGGGTAAGCAGGAGGAAACTTTGGGAGGTGATGAGTATGTTTCTTAGCTTGATTGTGGTAATGGTTTTGCGGGGATGTGTTATACATTCAAGGCAATCGGATTGCATACCATAACTAAGTGTGGTTTTTTAAATATATCGATTATACTTCAATAAAGCTATGGCGTTTCTCAAATAAATACTTCAGTTCACAATAAAGCAAACAAAAAACCCAGTAAGGTAGAAAACAGGTAAAACACAAGCCCCAGATATAAAGAGTAGAGAATGCCTGTCCAACATGAACCTTGACCCAAATTTCAAACCAAATGGGGGCCCCAGTGGACAGAATGTTCTGAACCCTCCCAGGGGCCACCCAGGCTGCCTGCTCCCTGCACCCCACTTTACTACTGGAGTTGCAGGTCCTGACAGCCTCCCACCTGGCCCGTGAGGGCCTAGGGCAAAAACCACCGTGGGCCAGAGGCCACCATTGGCCCTTCAGACCCATCGGCTCCTGGAATCCGTTAACAAGTAGACACTCTTTGAGAGACAGTTATCGGCCTATTGTTGGCCTTTAGTAAGTGCTGAGCGTGGGATCCACAGCCCTAAGATAGTCTATAAAATAAGACCTCAAACTCAATTATGATGAGAGTCTGAACAGACGTCTCAGGTGGCTGAGTGGAGACAGCTCAGGAATATTTCAGGAATAAATGGTGCTTCTAGCAGCAGGAAAGACCCAGCCTGGGTGGGCAAGGTCTCGGGGTCCCTGATGCCTCCCCTGCACCTTGCCCAAGGAGCCGTGGTCCCCAGTGCGGTGGGGGGCTGGGGCATACACGGTCCTGGTTCACCGATGGCTCCCCGCACCCCCATTACCTTCTGCCGTCCACCCTGACAGCGACCTGTCTGTGACCCAGCGCGGTAGGGGCGCCCTGCTCCACGGCACCGATGGCTGTCCAGCCCGCCCAGCAACGTGGCTCTGCTGTATTCTCGGCCCGTGCTGTCCAGGCCCTCCAAGACCACATGTGTTTCCTGTTCAAGTTTCCTGAACACATGGCCTCTGATAACGGCCCCGTCATGCTCCGTATCACCTGCAAGCAGCTGGGGTCACTGTGTGAGTTCAGCAACAACGACACGGTCTTTAGTGGGTGATAAAAAAAAAAAAAGACAAAATAACCCCAACCCAGGCTGTACATCTCCGGTGACCAGACTGGGGACTCAGCACGACAGTTCCCCCAAAAGGGACTTCCTGCTAACGCCGTGTGCTTGCTCAGACCGCCTGCCCCTCCTGTTGCCTGCCCTTCGTACACGGTTACTGACACCTTGGTCTCCGTGGGGGGGAGGGAGGGTGCAATGGCCTTCCAGCCCCTTCCAGGCCTTTCTAAGGACTCGAACAGATAGGAAACCCGATGGCCACGAAACAAGAAAATCTGAGTTTGAGGAAACCCATTTTAAAATCTTTTTAGCATTCAAAATGTGGTGCTAAGCAATTATTAAACATGATGCTTTTTTCTGGTTAAGTTATATTAACATGTTTTTCTATAAAAATACTTTTGTCCTGGGGCACTTGGGTGGCTTAGTTGTTAAACTTCTGCCTTCAGCTCAGGTCATGATCCCGGGGTCCTGGGATCGAGTCCTGCCTCGGGCTCCCTGCTCAGCGGGGAGCCTGCTTCTCCCTCTGCCTGCTGCTCCCCCTGCTTGTGCTGTCTCTCTCTATCTCTCTAATAAATAAATAAAATCTTAAAAAAATACTTTTGTCCTTCTTACATAGAACCCTTCCAGACAAGAAACCTAAATAAAATTTAAAAAATGAATTAGGAAACTTATTAAAGTTTTGGTTGCTAAATCGGACACAGCGATAACAGGGACATCACAACAGACCCGACACCGAGGAAAGCGAGGAGGGACACAGCAGATATTAATGATCTTTGGTTTTTTTTCAAAACTGTTCCTGAAAGCTTTCCCCTCTTCCCTGCTGCCAGAGGGCTGAACCTGTGATCCCTCTCGGTAACACGGCTGATGGGACACAGAGGAGCCCAGCCCCTGCTCTCCCCGCACAGAACACCGTCAATGCCACCTACACTTGGCAGGTGCAGAAACTGACGTCACAGACAAGCAACACAGGTGCACCCTGCCTGCCTCAGGCAGCGCCTCTAAATCCAGAGCCTCAGTTTTTCAGGCTGGACCGAAAGGCCTGGAGGAGAGTTCCCGCTGTTAACCCGCCTCCAGTGACTACAGGCCTACCTCGGGTGCCCTGACATTACAGACTCTTCCCAAGACGGGTCGCACGGGTGCCCTCCGGGGTTGGCTTCTGTGTGTGGAGCTAAGGACATCACCTCCGCTGGGAGACATTTGAGGATTACGACGAGCATCTCAATTTCCAACAATCTTGTTTTCAATAATGCCAACTTAATATCACTATATACTAGCTTCACCCCTGTGTATACTGTTCTCTTCTGTTTCTTTGTGCTACTGTAATTACACAAATGAGCTCTTTGTACGTCATGAGTTTATCAACACAGTTTTATAATCTTCTCCTTCGATTGTCTTTTAAATCAAGTAGGAAAAAAAAGTTACAAACAAAATATGCCTATACTGTCTTTTGTATTTACCTACACAGTTATCTTTTTTCTTTTTTTTTAAGATTTTATTTATTTATTTGACAGAGAGAGAGAGAGCCCACGAGAGAGGGAACACAAGCAGGGGGAGTGGGAGAGGAAGAAGCAGGCTCCCAGCGGGGGAGCCTGATGTGGGGCTCGATCGCGGAACGCCGGGATCACGCCCTGAGCCAAAGGCAGACGCTTAACGACTGCGCCACCCAGGCGGCCCAACCTACACAGTTATCTTTACCAGTGTTCTGTATTTCTTCATGTGGATTTGAGTTACTAGCTAGGGCCCTTTCATTTGAGCATGAAGGATTTTCTTTTATTTTTTGTAAAGCAGATTGTCTATGATGAGTTTCCTCAATATTTATCTGGGAAGGTCTTAAATTCTCATTTTAGGATATTTTTGGTGAATATAGAATTCACGGCTGACTTGTCCTTTCAGCACTTTGCACCTGCCATGCATTGCTTCCCGGCTTCCATAGTTTCCCGTGAGTCATCAGTGACTAGCCTTATCAAGGCTCCTCTGTGTGGTGGGCCACTTCTCTCCTGCTGCTTTTAAGATTCTCTCTTTTCATGGTCTTTAAGCTGTTTGATTATGCTGTGTCTTTCCAACAGTCTCTGAGTTTATCCTACTTAGAGTTCACTGAGCTTCCTAGATTTTAGATGAATGTTTTTCATCCAATGTAAGAAGTTTTCAGCCATTTTTTCAGATATTCCTTCTGTTCCTTTCCCCCCTCCTTTCATTCTGAGACTCGCATTATGTGAATGTTGGTGCACTTGACAGTGTCCCACCAGTCTCTGACCTTCTTTTTATTTTTCATTTTTCTCTTTTTGTTTCTAGAATGTATAATCTCAATTACCTTATCTTTAAGTTTGCTTATTCTTTCTTCCATCAGCTCAAACCTGCTATTAATCCTCTCTACAATTTTTATATAAATGTTTTTAATTTCTCTTTATTGATGTTCTCTGTTTGGTGAGACTGTTCTTACACTTTTCTTTAGTTCTTGGGATATTGTCTCTTTTAGTTCTTTAAAAATGTTTATAATAGCTAATTTAAAGTTTTACTAAGTTCGACATCTGGGCATCCCGAAGGGCAGTTTTTATTACTGCCTTTTTCCTGAAAATGGGCAATACTTTGCACATTTCATCATTTTTAGTTGAAAATTGGCCATATTAAATAATGGAATGTGACAAATCTGGGAATCAGATCTCTCGCCTGCCTAGGGTTTCTTGTCACTGCTGTTTCAATGTTATTGTTTGTTTACTAACTTTTCTGAACAAATTCTGTAAAGTCTGTCCTTGTTTTGTGTGGCCACTGAAGTCTCTGGACAGTTAGTTTAGTGATAAGCTAATAATTGAACAGAAATTTTCTTAAGCGCCTTTTACAAAATTAAGTTTTTGGACTTTGCTGGTCTGTGTGTGTTATATCAGGACTTTCTCAGGTCTTCCCTGGGCACGCACACGGTGCTACGTACACACATGACTTTCTAGATGCTCAGGAATATGTTGACGTTTTTCAGAACACCCCATTTCCAGGTGTCCTTTATATGTTTTTTTGTCAGCTGCTTGCTTGTCCTATTGCTACCATTGCCCCTGTTAGCTGTGACGTCACACAGTCACTGATCGTTCTGACAAACTCTCCTGGGAAGAAAAGGCAATTTTCCCTGAACGGACTCTGAGCCAGGTAAAGCCCAGCCCTCTGAATGAGGATTTCTAAGGAAATGCCATATGGGTCAAGTTATGAGAATTTCCTGCAGATGGGCTTTTGGGGAACTCCCAACCCAATCTGCCTCCTTCAGTGGTTACTAGGCTTTTTCTTTATGGCTACCATGATTGCAAGACTGTTGGCTTTCAAGGCTACAGTTAAACTAGAAAGAAGGAGATTAGAATTGAATAAGTTAAAACACCATGAAGCTCACTAACCCTATCTCTAACCCAAACCTTAACCCTGACAAATGTATCACTCATGAATTGCTGATGGGAAGATAAAACTTTATAACCACTCTGAAACCACTTTGGAAGTTTCTTATAAAATTAAACATTTAATTATTATATGACCCAAAATTTGCATTCTTTGGGATTTATTTCAAAGTAAGTAAAACTTGTATTCACAGTAAAACCAGTACACGAATGTTTATAGAAGCTTTATTCATAATAGCTAAAACTATGAATGACCAGATCTCCTTCCATGGGTAAATGGTCAAACTGTAATGCCTCCGTCCCTGGGAATTCTACTCAGGAATAAGAAGAAACAAACTATTATACATGCAACAACTTAGATGAATCTCCCGGGAATTATGTTGAGTAAAAGAAAATACAATCCTGAGAAGTTATATACTGTATGATTCCATTTACATAATATTTCTGGAATGATAAAATTTTATAGAAAATAGATAAGTGATTCGCAAGGTTTAGAGATGGAGTGGAGCAAACACAGGGAAGCAAGAAATCCTCACGTCGTTGGAACTGCACTATATTACGACAATGGTAGCAGATACACAAACCCACACATGGGGTCAAATTGCATAGAACAACACACACAGGAGTGTGCACACACACCCATATGGATAATTACAGATGAAATTGAGGACATCTCTATAAGACCAGTGGATTGAATCAATGTCAATATCCTGTTTGTGAGAATGAGCTTTGATTTTGCAAGATGCTAACATTGGGGGAAATTGGGTAAAAAAATACATGGGATCTCTCATTTTTCTTTCTCATCACTCCATGTGAATCTACAGTTGCCTGAAAATAAGTTTAATTACAAAAGAAAACTTGGCATAATGTATGATTTGTTCACATAATATTATTGGGGATACAGTGAGGAGAACGATCAGTTGTTGCCAATATGAAGATTGGGCATAGGTGTGAACATTAAATGATAAAATGAGGGGGTTTTTGAGTTGATGGAACGGTGTCCCAATTGCAGTGATCGTGAATCCGCACAAGCTATAAAGTTTCACACACTCTTCTCCCCAACAAATTGCACCTGTAAAAACTAGTAAAATGTGACTAAGACCTGTATTGGACTCCATTCTATTTCACTAATATCAACTTAGTTTAACAATATGCTGCAGTATGAATACAGTACCATTGGGGGAAGTGGAGTGAATGGTGCAGGGAACTCTCTACTATTTTTATAAATGTTTGTGAGTTTAAACCTATTAAAAATAAAAAGTATTAAAAGAAACAAGTAGTATTGACATATGAATGGACTGGAGGATTAATCTAACTGAAAGTCTGGAAATACAAAAAGATTTAAAGATTTGTACAGAAATTTAGTATACAATGAAAGTATCATTTCAAATCACGGATGGACAGAAAAAATGGATTTCTTGACAAATAGTGCTGACATAGTTGCATAACTACTCTGGGGAAAAGCACAAAGGTTGTGTTCATTCTTTATACCTACCTGCGGAACTGTGCAGGCTTTCTTTTCTTTCTTTCTTTTTCTTTTTTTTTTTTTTTTTGACAGACTAGACTAGCTTTAATTATAAGTTTAATGGCACAGCATTCACTGAAGATACACGTCACTTTTATACAGTCTTATAAATAGAAACATACATTGATGCACAAAAATATGGTATTTTGATATCAAATTCAAATAATCGAACTCCAAAGAGAATATAGGTTATTTTTTTCAATTACTAAAGATGGTTCTTGCCTCTTGCACACTCTACCATGTGTATGTTTAATTGTGCATTATGTTTAAGGCCAATGGGATCTGCAGCTAATTAGTCGTTTGGTTCTTGAAAAAGTGAAACATATGAATAATGTCTTCTCTTTGACTACATAATAGACCATAAAAAATGCTGCCTGACACGTAGCTGTAAAATTATGATTTACTCCTCTGATGTCTTACGGCAACTTTAGAGGGGATTGCTTATGATTAGGACCCTGCCCTTGTCATGTTTGAATCTTTTCCTCATTAGAATATAAAATCCAACCTCACCAGGACTCGATGACTCTTTCATTGAAAGGATAGGAGTATGTAAGATTTTGGTATTAGTAATCACAGCTAAGTTTTTTAAGGGAGCAATGGGAGGGAAGTGGCAAAAACCCAGGATAGATACTTAATAAAAAGCCATTTGAAAACTATCATGGAAAAGTACTTACTTTCTATCATAGCTGTATTTTTTTTTCTACTTTGAGTTCTTCCAAACATTTGCCACCAAGAACATTTATTTTCATTTTTGTTTAACAGTGAGTGGAAGCACCTGGCTGGTTCAGTTGTTGAAGCATGCAACTCTTGATCTCAGGGTTGTGAGTTTGAGCCCCACGTTGGGCATAGAATTTGTGTTAAAAAAAAATAAGTCAATCAATGTGTGACAAAGGAGCAAATGCCATACAATAAAACAAAGATTATTTTTAAAAAAATCACAGTGAGTGGTATTTCTTCCTGAAAAACCATTAAGCTCTTTGGAAATTTTAATCTACTTTATTTAAACCACTTTAAAAAATAAGAATTTTCCTCTTTGACCTTTATAAAAACCTGCCACGAAGTATATTTTAAAACTACCTTTAATTTAATATGAAGACACTTTGGCAATGCAAGGAATCCAAGTCCTTGGCAAGACCCGGCAAGTACAATAAATGCCCATGATCTCAATAAAAAACAGAGGCTGCGGAAGACTTCATTTTTCTTCTGTTGAGCTAGAGTATAAATGTAACTGCTTAAACACAAACATCTTTCTTGTGCCAAATAGCAATAAACATTCTATGTAATTAAAAATTAATTCCTTCAATTCCACCAAAGTAAAAAAGAAAACCAGTTGCAAATATCCGCAATACACAGTGTGGTGGTTAAGACAAAAGATAGTACTTCACAAATTGACTAAAACTGCAGTCTGAGCATGCCAGACCAGCATTTAAATAAGAAGAAAGACAAGCGAAATGTTTACTTATCACAAATAAGCATAAACACCAACTAGGCTCACATGTGGCCAGCACGTAGGCCAAGTCCAAGTGCACAGATCACGCTGAAGTCAAGCCATGGACATCAAATTCCCCGACCTTTCAATCAACCCTTCCGAGCCCGGCAGCGGCTCATACTACCTGAAGCTACCCCGTCCTCACCCTCAGGCCCTTTCCGACCGACAGGAGGCACCACGAGTATACAGTCGGTCAATCCATTTCCTCCAGCGTCTATAGGCACAACCATAATGCATCCTCTGTTCATCTTAAAGAAAATGCGTCTGTAGATTAATGCTCGAGGACGTTGAACGGATGTTTGTGTATATTTTTGTTTAACGCTCAAGTGGTTTAGATGGTGTTTTGGAAGGTCTCCTCCAATACAAGCAGGATTGATAAATCTGGGTTAAAGACTGATAGTTTTATAATTGAATCTAAGAGTTTGAGTGTCAGAATCTGGGCTGATCTATGGTAAGGCAGGTGATGGTATCTTTAGATTCCACATAATAAATGCACTCTTCTGTGGCTGCAAAATCCTAAATTCTGGAATCACCTACTGCCATAGGCTAAGGTTTTTCAAGGCCCTTTTGGCTACATGAAATATTTCTCCTCTCCCGTTGAATCTTAAATATTTACAAAGCTTGTGCAGACTTTTTTTAAATTTAAGATTGGGTCCATTCTAAGTATGAAAATGACCTAGACATTATAACATAGAAGAAAATAAATTTGACTGCATCATACTCACAGATTTCTCCATAGCATGCCCTATTTGGTTTTTATGAGACCATTAAAATAGAACACTTTTAAAAAGACACAGTTTCGATGAAAACCCATGTTTGGTAAAATGGGTAATTGTCTAAGAAGTCACCTGATTTCATTATCCTCATTCCTTCCTAAAACGCGAGGTTCCGTAACACAGGAAAAGTAAGGCGTCGTGATTACAAACGTGATTTCGTCTTTGCCCAGTTCTGTCCAAACTCCTAGCATAATTGGGGCATCCCACTCTCCTTAGACAAGGTAATTTCCCAAAGCCTCTTGAGTTCTGGTTCTGATTGTCAATGGGATAAGATCAAACTGGCATTCGGGTGATTGATTTTAACTATCCAGGAAAGAAATAATATATCCAAGATAATCACTTTTTTTAAGTTAATTAATGTTTTAAACACACACACGTACCCACCAGCAAATACTTCCTATGTGAGGAGCTTATTTCTATAGGTTTTAGTTTTTTTCAAATGACACATTTCGTAGTCATATCTAAGCCAATCCTAGAGAGTTCATTTGACTGCACCACCTGTCCATACAGCCCTCAATAAAATCCACTTGCTTGAAATATCTTTGAATATGAATTATTGTAAACACAGATTGTTCCCCTGGTGTCCCACTGGTAGCAACGAGGAATCATAGCATATTCTCCTGTAACACTTCCGGGATCAGGAAAGTGTGATCTCCCCCCCCCCCCCCCAATATTTTACTTTCCTCCAGATGCTGCGTAGATGGAGGGAGTATGTTTTATTTGCAGCTCACGGAAAGCTCTGAGGCAAAGGCCTGCATGGCCTTGTGCAGCGGGGCAGACAGATGACAAGTCTGATGGTCAAGATGCACCAAGAACAGCAGTGAGGAAGCTTGGGTCACACCCCCGAGAAAATGCTCCAGCGGGATTTCTCCCCTTGTGTAGCAGAAAGTCTAGGAGCCAAATTAATCATTTCCTTCCCTGCGGCGCCGAGATGGGTGTTGGAGGGAACAGTGGGAGGGATTTCCAGATCTATCCTACTGCAGTTAATTGCATGATACTGGGCCAAGTATTCAGTCTTGCTTTCAAAGATTAAATAAAAAAGGAGAACTTCCAGCGAGTAACCTAAGAACAGTACTGTCGTCCAAACGAAGACGAGTTGAAACAGCCCCAAGGAGCCAGATAACCACAGCAGCAGCAGTAAAAAGTGAGCGAACGGGCTCTGTGGACCACTACCAAGTGCCGTTTGGGGGAATAAAGCAAGCGCGTTCGGAGACCACGTGCTTCCCTGAACAAGAGGGTGCACTTCGTGGAAACCCAGCCGCAGATCCAGGGGTGCCATGGATCCGTTCGACGTCAGGGCTGAGCAAAGCCCCTGTTGAAGGAATGAGCAACAGCCCGCGAGCGGTCAGCGCGGTGGGAATGACGGGCGCGTGCTGATCAGGGGCTTGGGGTTTCTGGTGGGACGTGCGAGCTGCTGTCCCTCCCTGACCCCGACCCGCCTCCCTGTCAAAGGGCTGCTTCTCTGTGTCTGTCTTTATTCTGCTGTTTCTCTTTGGTCTTTAGTTCTGTTTCATGAGTCTGCGTGGGGCTTCTTGTGCCGGCACGCCAGCCTCACGTCACCCCTTCTTCACTGGTAAGGAAATCCTCTTCATTTGCAAGAGTTTTCTATTTCTTCCCCGCCTCATCCTGCCTCCACTCCAGGCTTGTTTATTTGGGTGAACTTCAGAATGAAGGCTCTGCCAGGGCCAGATAAATCCCTTTGGGACTTTGATTGGAATGTTATTGGACTTTCAGACTAATTTAGGGAGCAATAATATCATTGGGATAATAAATCCTCCTATTAGAAGGAAACTAACAGTTATTCATTGTTCATGTATTTTACGTATCTTCATTTACCTGATATTTTTTTTTTAATTTTTTTTATTATATTATGTTAGTCACCATACAGTACATCCCCGGTTTCCGATGTAAAGTTCGATGATTCATTAGTTGTGTATAACACCCAGTGCACCATGCAATACGTGCCCTCCTTACTACCCATCACCAGCCTATCCCATTCCCCCACCCCCTCCCCTCTGTAGCCCTCAGTTTGTTTCTCTGAGTCCATAGTCTCTCATGGTTCATTCCCCCTTCTGATTACCCCCCTTTCTTTATTCCTTTCTTCCCCTACCGATCTTCCTAGTTCTTATGTTCCATAGATGAGAGAAATCATATGATAGTTGTCTTTCTCTGCTTGACTTATTTCACTTAGCATTATCTCCTCCAGTGCTGTCCATGTTGTAGCAAATGTTGAGAACTCGTTCTTTCTGATAGCTGAGTAATATTCCATTGTATATATGGACCACAACTTCTTAATCCAGTCGTCTGGTGAAGGGCATCTCGGTTCCTTCCACGCTTTGGCTATTGTGGACAATGCTGCTATGAACATTGGGGATTTACCTGAATATTCACAGCGCTAATCGGTTCTGTGCAGAGTTGAATTTCTTTCTACGTATTTTCTTAAGCTCTGTTGTTACCTTAACTGAATCTTATTTTCTTTTCTAACTGTATTGGTGATAGGTAAGAAACTTGGAGTTTTCTATGTAAATGTCTTGTTATAAAGTAATGTTGGGTTTATCACTCTCAGCGATTTGTCCTGGACTGTTTCCCCAGGCACCCCATCCCCTCATTTGCAAATAATGGCCACCCTCCTACCTTCTTTCTAATAATACTCCATCTTATTTTAGTCTCGCTAGATTCCACTGGCACGTGGTTGGGGAATCCGCGTGGTTACCGATGACACTGGAAGGGCGTCTAAATGCTGCATCGTTAATTAAGCACAGGGCCGGCTGTCAGTTTGTTCTGAGAGCCTTTAAAAATCACTTTACAAGTGCAGTGCTCTATTCCTCTCTCAGTGCGTGAGGGAAATGCTGGGGGACAGACCTTCAGATCACAGACTCTGGAGGCCTTTGCACAGCACTCAAGTCCACACTCTGTTCCTTCAACTCCGTGGCATCACAGAAACTACCTGAACTCTGTGCCTCAGTTTCTCATCGGCAAAATGGGGGCAGTGACACTTATCTGTGACGGTTCTCATAAATCGGGATGTGTAAAACCCATAAACAGTCCCCGACACATAACAGGTATGGGAGAGGTGTTTGCTCTCATTCTAACCTTCTAGCTTTCTACTTGTGATCTGTGTTTTCTTCTGATTAGTGCTGCTATCTGTTTAATTGTATTATGAAGTTTTCAGGAAGAGAAGCTCTGACATGTGTTTATCAAACTTCTTTTCTCCGCTGTTTAATTAATTTCTGCTCAGTTTCTTCCTACTTTTGATGATATGCAGAATATACACATATATCTATATTAATGAGTGCAATCAGATTTCGTAGAGCAAGCTAACAGAACCCAGAAGAAAGATGCTGAAGAGTGGAAACTCCCCCTTCAGCTCCCGCCTCACTGGCCGGGGATTTTCCGGGCCCTGGGTTCGGCTGGCCTGCCTCCCCTCCCTGTTCATACGTGTGCGCGTAAAAATGTGTTTATACAGGAACGGACGCGTGGTTCTGCCTCTCGCTGACGCTGTTTTACAGTGTGTCTTAGAGAGCTTCTCAGTCCAGTATGAAACAGCAGCCCCCTTGGACCACACTCCGTAGACGAGGGGCAAGGCCTGCTCTGCGAGCACCTCCTCGTGGACAGATGTGGGCGAGACCCACGTGGACGCTTCCGTGACTCCTGTGCACTACTGGGAAGGAAAACTCTGGAAGTGGAACTGCTCTCTCAAAAGGCAAGCCTGTTCTTAAATTTGATGCATGCAATAAGGCTGTTTTCGGACGAGGTATCTGCTGTTCACAGGACCCGTGACACTTTCTGAAGACGGGGCCAGCGTCCCGTCCTTGCTGTGACGACAACTCATTACTGATGCTGGTTTTTGCCAAGAGAATGGTGGGGGAATGTCTTCTTCTTCGTTAGTTTGCATTCTCTAAACACCAGTGGCTCTGAACACCTTTTCATAGACTCATTTGCATTTGGATATGGGTTGTCTTTCGTCCCCCATTTCCAGTTGAGTGGCTTGGGTTGGTAAAATTTGGTTCTGAGCGATTGTGGGCAGTTGACAGGAATTCTGCTTACTGGGTCACGGAGAGCGGGCTTCCCCGGGTCTGCCTCCGGTCAGCAGCTGGCTGGTTGGCTTGGCTCCAACCTCTCTCTCTTTTTGAATGTAGGGGGACAGAGCAGACTTGACGTAGCTCCTTGCATGGCCTCTCCCCTGAGCCCCTCTTTGGGAGTCAGAACGAAGGGGGACCCCTCGGTCGGCGCCTGCTCTCTGCTCCCGTAAGGCATCTGTGCGCCGCGGCCGGGCTGGTGGATGACTTTCAGAGATTCCTCAGGCTTAGGGATGCCGTGCAAACCATGCTTGGCATCACAAGGACTTAATCAGCTCTGAGCGGTTCCTTCCAATTTGTTCCAGAATGTTACTGTGGCAGGTGCAGTGTGCTCTGAACTTGTCAGGATGAGGTTAGAGTCATTTTCTAGCTAAAATAGGGGAAATTATCTTCTCCAAAATTCATTTAAGGAAATTTGTAAATGGATATCGGTGCTCATATCCTTCCTGGAAGTCTGAAGTCACTTCTTTATCGCAGGCCGTCATGACTGTCTTTATCGTAGCGGGCTCTAGGTGAATGGATTTTCCAGTAGTGTTACTGTGTATCAGTGCTGGGATTATTTGTTCTGTCAGTCAAAATCAGGCCTAAAATGGGATGGGTTTTCAATTATCCTATGGTTCATGGAGGAATCTATAAATTTGCAAGTTTCTGCGCTAGCAAGATGATCCTGGGATCTCCCGAGGGACTTAGGCAATGAGCCGCCTGAGTGAATCCAGTCTGGGCCGGCGATCCAAGAGAATGTGTGCCCGCAGGCAAAGCTAGGGAAAGCCCAGGAAGGTGGGGAGGCAGCCAGGCGCTGATGGGGGGGACAGGGTAGGCAGGAGCCAGAAGGAGAGGCCAACTCCACGGGAAGGAGAGACACACAGGACCTGGGGAGTCAGTGGGGTGAAGAAGAGGGGAGGCATCTACAGCAATGGGGGGCTGTGTGAGATTAAAGCACAGCCTGGGAAGAAGGACATGGAGACAAGGGACAAGAACAAGGGATTTAGTGAGGGAGGGGAGCTAGATCAGGGCATGGGGTGGGGGGGGGAATTTGGGCTGCCACTAGAATATTCTCTTCAAGCACACCTCCCTCCAAGAGGAAACTGCTCGCTGTTTCAGGGTATACTGAGCCCCCATTAAAACTTCAAGTCGATACTGGGGCAGTAAATAATCTGACCCCAAAGTGTCTTAAACCAGGAGGGGTAAAGCATACTAAAAGTTAGTAATGAGTGGGTTGGATGAAACAAAACAAAACAAACAAAACAAAAACAAAATCTACTGTGGTCTTATGTTTTTAAAATAATTTATCTTTAATTCATAAGGAAAATATAAGGATAACCTACGTAGTTAATAAGTAGTATTTTAGTCAGTTTCTATGAAATGTTGCTAAGAAACCTAAGCACCTGGGATGCTCAGTCGCCCACTGGGAAGACCTCGTCCCCGCGCAAGACAGGATCAGCTGGGGGTGGAAGATTCCGCAGCCAGTTCTCTCAGGCACGTGCACGGTCCCTCTCCCTTCTGCGCCCTCTAAGCGGCCGGACACAGGAGGCAGCTCCTGGAGAGTGGTGGAGGGAAGCCCCAAGTCAGCCAGCCTGAGTTCAGTTCCATCCAGAGGCAAGCCTTCCCAAACGCAGTGGGCAGCTGGCCGACAGAGGGGCAGGCGGCTCAGGCAGGCCGAGCACTAACCACCTGGGTCTCAACCAGTCAAGACTCTGGAGGCTGGCTCACCTTGCCAAGTTGGACTGAGGGCAGGAAGTAGTTGCCTTGGGCTCGGTTGGGGGGGGAGTTGAAGGCCAAGTCAGAGCCCAAAGAGTGTGACCATCGGTCCATGACGTATGTCATGGGCTTTATGGGCCTCGTGTCAAGACACCTGCCTCTTTGTCTTAACTTTGTGAAATGCTTCTAATGACAATCAAGTTACATTGAGGTGGATAGATACAGTGAGTATAAGAAAAGTGATTTAAAACTTGAGCTTAAAGTGTCTGTACCAACTTGCATTCCCACCAACAGTAGTGAAGAGAAGGGCCATTTGCACCCCAATGTTCATAGCAGCAATGTCCACAATAGCTAAATCGTGGAAGGAGCCGAGATGCCCTTCAACAGGTGACTGGATAAAGAAGATGTGGTCCATATATACAATGGAATATTACTCAGCCATCAGAAAGATTACCCAACATTTGCAGCAACATGGACAGGACTGGAAGAGATTATGTTAAGTGAAATAAGTCAAGCAGAGAAAGACAATTATCATATGGTTTCACTCATTTATGGAACATAAGGAATAGCAGGAAGATTGGTAGGAGAAGGAAGGGAAGAAGGAAGGGGGGGCAAACAGAAGGGGGAATGAACCATGAGAGACTATGGACTCTGGGAAACAAACTGAGGGCTTCAGAGGGGAGGGGGGTGGAGGACTGGGATAGGCCGGTGATGGGTATTAAGGAGGGCACGTATTGCATGGAGCACTGGGTGTTATACGCAAGTAATGAATCGTGGAACATTGCATCAAAAACTAAGGATGGAGGCGCCTGGGTGGCTCAGTTGTTAAGCGTCTGCCTTCGGCTCAGGGCGTGATCCCGGCGTTATGGGATCGAGCCCCACATCAGGCTCCTCCGCTATGAGCCTGCTTCTTCCTCTCCCACTCCCCCTGCCTGTGTTCCCTCTCTCGCTGGCTGTCTCTCTCTCTGTCAAATAAATAAATAAAAATCTTTAAAAAAAAAAAAAAAACTAAGGATGTACTGTATGGTGACTAACATAACATAATAAAAAATTAAAAACAAAACAAAACAAAACTTGAGCTTAAGATAAAAACACGAGGGTGAGTCTCTCTATCCACTTGGAGGCAGTTTTCACAGGCCGAGCCAGGGGCTACCTGGGGAGTGGGCTTTGGTCACCACTAGCTGATGGTCACAGACTTAATGAAGCCCCTGTTCTCTTGCACATTTCTGACCCCTGGAGAGGCGCGTGGTCTGTCTGGGAGAGATCATGACCCCCAGGAGCACAGTCGACTGACCAGCAGGGTGTTAACCAGTTTTATATCTAACACAGCATCTCAGACCCACTACCTTTGCCAAATTGCCTATGAAAAGCCTGTTCTTCAAGAGGAAGCTGGGTCTTGGAACCAGCGCTGCAGTCTTACCAGCTCCCTCATTAGCAGGTGGAAGGAAGTCTTTGATATGCACTCATTTTATGTTTGCACGATGGTCAGTTACGTTTTCACTTTTGCAGTTTCATCTTTAACATCGATGAGGTATCTAATTGTGCGCGTGTGTTTGCGATCCTCTGAATCTCCTTTAAAACCCCACGTAAGCACTTGCAAAGGCTCAGAGAATTGGTAAATATTTTAGTAATTTCATCTTTCAGCTGAAGCATAAGAATTTATTTAAATAAAAAAGTCTCCTTTATTCCAGTGCTCCTAGGAGAAGCCTGGGTGCTGACGGCGTGGTTCTAAGGACACATTTAAGGGAAAATAAGAGGTAGTTTTTAATAAATGGCCTTATAAACATCACAAAAAATGGCCGAACACTTGTTGGTGGGATTACTGGTATGTAAACTAAAATGTGAAAGGCATATTTTTTTTAAGGAAGTTGAAATATTTTAGTTCCAGAAATGCATTCGTCGTGCTTCTGGTGGCGGATAAGCTATCTTGTCATTGCCGCTCGGATGGCCGTGAACGTTCAAAGTGTCCTTGAACCCAGAGCTCTACTCTGCCCCATGGGTCTCAGCCTCTGGGGGAATTGCTGGGAGGACTTTGGAAATGCTGATTCCTGGGTCCCCTTTCCTGAAATTGTAGTTTAACTGGTTTGGTGTGGGGCCTGACCATTGGTCCTTCTAAGTGCTAGCCAGGAAACACCGAGGCCGGGGACCGCTGCCTGACCTTGACGATCATTGATCACCCAGCCCTCATTCACAATAAAAATTCCTGGTTCCCGCCACTCAGAGGTTCTGATGCAGACGGTCTGAAGTGGGGACAGAGCCCTGAGTGAACGCTGACCTGCACCAGGTCTGGGAACCGGTGGCTAGACGCATTTATTTTAGTAATAATTGGTAAGACAGCTGCATTGATCAGAAACTCTTAATCATTGTTCTGAGCTGGCTGTACTCCTTCACGTGTTTGTGATGAAGGGTTTTTGGGTTTTGTTTCTTTTTTTAAGATTCATTTATTTTTTTCTTTGAACAAGAAGAGAGAGAGAGAGCTCAAACAGAGGGAGGGGCAGAGGGAGAGGGAGAAACAGGCTCCCCGCTGAGCAGGGAGCCCGATGCGGGACTTGATCCTGGGACCCTGAGATCATGACCTGAGCCAAAGGCAGACGATTAACCAACCGAGTCACGAGGTGCCCCTACTTTTTAATATGTAGTGGGGAAATCTTGTTCTGAGAAGGAACAAGGTTCAACTTTGAAGAGAGCCAAGGCACTGTCACAAGGGGCAATACAATTCATTCTGTGACTGGGGTGTGAAAGCTGCATCTTATTAAACTTCCGTGATATTCACTAATATTTGTCAGTTAGGGACACATTGAATCGCAAGTGGAGAAAAATCATTTCTCAGTGTTCTAAATTGAAACCTGCCCGAAATACTGGAGCCCGAGGAAACCTTGGCCCCAGGACACTGTCACGATGCAGCGTGGAGCTGCTGCCCTAACTCGGGAAAATTATAAATATCTCCCTGAAATGCACATACGACTCTCAACGAAGGAACCTGCCTGAGCTCTAAATCGGGCGGTGAGAGGAGCCCTGCAGCCGGCGGGAGGTGGGCCCGGTCTGGCTCTCTCCCCACCTGCACCCCACCTCCCCGCCACTGACCAGCCAGACGGTGAACAGCAAATGCTCCCGTCAGAGCCAGTCAGCACTGATTCCACTTGCTCCCCTTATTAATGTTACGCTCTCGTAAGGACTGAAAAGAGCCTTGTGCTTGCATATGCTGACAGAGTCTGGCCAGAAAATCTGCCGCGAAGATCCCGGCAGAGGATCTGGACTTTTCAAGCTGACGGGACCTGTCTTTCCTTAGTTCTGGAAACTTTTCTGATATTATTGCTTGAAATATTGCTTTCTCCCAGCTGGAGCCATGCTGCACCTTCGGTTCTATCCCCTGAGCCTCCTGACTTTCATCGTTTATAATTCGTCTCTGTGATGAGTCCTGGGCGGTTTTTACAGATCAGTTTGTCATTCCACGAATTCCTGCTTCGGGGACGCGTAAGGGGCTATCTGGTGGATCCATTTCCTATTTAAACTTCATCATTTGTGTTTTTCTGGCCAGAAAAGACCACCGGACTCTGATTTTTCTCACACTGGCCTCATCCAGTGCAATAGGGCGATGGGGCTGGGGGGAAGGGGATGCGGCGGGTGGTCCCTGCACCAAGGCCAGTGAGGGAGGGCCTGCCAGAGAGGGGACATCTGGAGCCCTGTGTGTGGCCTGTCGCACCAGACGAGGCCAGTGACAGGAAATCAGGAAAATAAAATAAACAGAAAAAAGGAAAATAAATACTTACTACAGATGGCCAAAAATAATGAAATAGTAGGGAAAATGAGGATAGTTTATATTAAAAATATAAAGTTTAGGGCGCCTGGGTAGCGCAGTCGTCAAAGCGTCTGCCTTCGGCTCAGGGCGTGGTCCTGGCGTACCGGGATCGAGTCCCACATCAGGCTCCTCTGCTGTGAGCCTGCTTCTTCCTCTCCCACTCCCCCTGCTGTGTTCCCTCTCTCGCTGGCTGTCTCTCTCTGTCAAATAAATAAATAAAATCTTTAAAAAAAAAAAATAAATAAAAATAAAAATATAAAGTTTATTTGTTTGAAATAGTCAATTACAAAGAGGAAACCTTTGACAAGCCATTTAAAAATGAAAGAAAAAACTTCAGAAATAATAAAGGTCATGATTTATGGTGTAACAAAATGATTGAACAATGAGATTTTTTGATAACTGTAACAATCAACTTGCATATCTATGAGAAATCAATGTTTACTAACAAAGCGTGCTGTCCAAATTAACTCAAAGACAGAAAGGATGATATAATTTATGTAGACACAAGCTGGTCAATGCAGGTAAAGTTCATGATGCAAGAAAGGGGGAAAGGAAGGGAGGGGTCCCCTGTGGAGAGAGAGGGGCCAGGAGTGGGGTTGGCTAAGTGACGTCACCAGCAGTAACTGCATGGTCTCTAAGGGAAAGCATGGGGAGCTGCAAGACCGCTCCCGCCGTTCTGGCTCTGGGAGGGCTGGGGCTACGGACATCCGTGTCATCATTCCTGTAAGTCCCCTCAGCCCCAACTCCATGCGGAGTTCGAAAGAAGCCACGTGAAGTTTCTATAAAGATGTGAAAACCATTTGCTAAAATCCAGTGTCCCTTTAACACAAACCGTTATTAGCTGGGTGACAGAATGAGATCTTTTCAAGAAGAGAGCTTTGTCTTACTAGGCAGATCATAGAAATAGTCCCAGCAAAATAAGAAACAGGATGTCTAATGTCACCACTTTGATGTTAGCTTTTACTTAGTTCTCAGGAAGGCTCAAGGGCCCTGCAGATTTGGAAGAATTCTGCTACAACTTTCCTTAAGATGATTTTACCGAAACTGGTCCAAACCTACAGAGCCCAAGAACAGTGATATTTAAGCACATCCTGAAATGCAAGCCCGTGCTGTTCTCTCCCTCCTCCTGCTTATTTTTTTTTTCTTGATAGTTACGGATTCTTCTTTCTTACAGCCTAGTGACACAGTGAAGTTGATGGTAAAGAAAAACGTTGCAACAAATCTGAGATATTAACAGATCTGTAGATCAGGGATAAGAATAGTACTCCAAACAATGAGAGCTTCCGCTGGGGGTAATGATCACAAAGTTCTGCATGGATGGATTAATTGTCATTGTTACGACTCCAGTAATTAAGAGTCGGGGAGTAATTTTATGTTAACAAACTGGTGAATGAGCAAAGTCAGTGAATATTTGGGGAGCGTGCGTCCAGAGATTTGTCAAGGATATGGCTTTCTGCAAGAGGATTTCATAGCAGGAAAAGAAAGCAGCAAAAGCAGCAGGGAATACAACCATGATTTAATGTGTGAGGCGGACAACGCGTGACAGATTCTCATTCTCGCAAAAAATACGTGAACGAATTCTTCTATTATTCCCGTTCTCCAGATGAAGCCGTTGAGGCACAGGGAGATTAAAGCTGGTGCAAGTTCTCACAGATACGAAGTAGCAGGTCTTGGGTTCAACTCCAGGGATACACTATCATTATACATCCAGTGTCCTGAAACAGGTACTATTCAGTAACTGCAACCGTGCGACTCAGGATGCCAGTCCGCGCACAAGACATCCGTCCGAATCAGGGCACCGCCTCGCTTGCGGGAAGGGAGAGTCGGGTCAGCGAGAGCGGCAGAGTTCTGAGTCCATACACCGTGTTCCCGCAGGCGGGGGGGCTCCGCAGAACACACAGCCTGTGTGTTTGAAAGGGCATTTCTTTGGTCTCCAGCCAGTGTTATTTCTGCTTCGCACGAACTTGACAAAGGCCAGCTCATCCCAGGGAACGGAACTGTGTGCACGTGAGGCTCTATCTGTGCAGTTAGCAACGACACTTGTGATTAGTGAGGACGTACAAGGGAAATGCTGGGTCTGTGATATGTTAGAATAGAAAATTGCTCTTCCCCGTTCCGGGTCCAAAAATAAGCCTCAGGTGCGAGTCGATGCCGAGGCCGGCTCACACAGAATTCCACACCGTGAAGAGCAAACCCCACCGCAAGCGTTTTTGAGACGATGTCTACTTGTCCTGCTGCGATCAGGATGCTTGAGAAGTCCCAGGACATGTGTGGGGTTCCTCGCTCACTCCTGCCCCCGCATTCTGACAAGTGAACAAACGTGCAAATGTCAAGGATTAAAATATCCACTTCACTGCTGATAAAGCTGAGCCGGAGAACTCACTTTGGATCCAATTAAAAAAAAAAAAAATGAGATTCTTTCTATTCTCCACGTGCGTTGGCCTTCCAGGGCAGAGATAGGGGTCCTGCCAGGTAAGCCGGTCACACTCAGCCACAGCCCGAAGCCGGGGAGGCCAGGGAGAGGACCGGTTCCCTCACATCGGCCCCCTCAGCAGGTGAAGAGCCACGGCGGGAGGGGCGGCCACGGCTTCCCCTCTGTGGTGGGCGGGTGCGAATTCCAGCTTTGTGGGAGGACAAGCTTCTCCTGTAGAATATGAAGCCCCAGTCCTAAAGCAGACAGATCAGCCGCTGGGGCAAAGCGTTCGATACTGTCTCTCTGCCTCTCCTATGTGTGGCCTCATGATGGCCGAAAGCATGGCCCTTCTTCCGAGACCTTTGCCACTCCGACAGGGAAACGTGGGGACACACACACACGCATTTGACTCAACACTCAAATAACAACACGGTAAGCGGTACCACAACACACCAGCTGCTCCCGAAAAGCAGGCAGATTCCGCTGCGTCTGAATAATGAGCAGCTTATGAATTCTCAGGAAGAGGACACCATCGGTGAGTGGAGGAGTCAGCCTTCGTGGGCAAGTGCCTCCCAGAGAAGCCTGTTCTGGAAGGGCCGGCAAGGCCGTCCCGAGGGGCCGTGGGGCCGGCGGAGAGGAAGGGGCCGGAGGGGCGTGTGCGTGTAGGGGGAGTGAGTGCCACGCAGAGAGAGACCGAGGCAGGCTGGAACGAGGTTTTATGGAGTCTTTGCGGAAAATGACAAGAATGGAGCATTTTAAAGCTACAGGTGATGCCTCGGGGAGGTCTTGCAAGCCTGGGCTTTGTGAGCTGGCGGAGAGAGAGCCAACCGGGGGCTCGAGGGACACAGCCCGCGCGGGAGGTGGCCACGCGGAACTACCGCAGAAGAACCAAGAGTAGAACCCAAGGAGCAGAGGTGAGAAGTGTCACCCGGGGGCTTCTCAGAGCTTCCGTTCCCTTCAGGTGCTGACACAAACGGAGATGATTAACAATAAAGTGATGAAGGGGCCCACGGACACAGCCTCTCTGCCCCAGAGGACGGCGCACTGCAGCCTCTGAGTTTCTGCCCAAGCTCGGTGCCCCCACTGTTGGCTGGAATTTGGTCTGGTTCTGACGACCGAACCCGTTTGGGCCGAGGGAGGCTAGCCTGGATGACCTCCGGGGTTGGGGCAGGGGCCCTCAGGAAAGGCCAGAGCAGCGTGCCGCACACAGAAAGGGGATTCCACAGTCACGGAACACCGAAGGCATGCAATGCGGGGGAGGGATGTCCACATCAGAGAATTCGGGGGTCACGTCTTGGCTTCCACACCCCGCAATTAGGTCACCATAGAAAGAAAATACCATTTCCATGAGTTTGGGAAACGGGGAAAATAATTCTCTCACTGAGTGGTGTTGAAAAACAAATAATGTAATGCCAGTGCCTGGACTGAAGTGTCGCTCAATTATTATGCAGAAAGGATGGGTGACTCCTGAATAGCTTTTCTGCAGGGGCCTCGAGTGGATGCTACTTTCAGTCCCCGTGACCTTGAGCGTCTCATCCGTGAAATCCCTTCATCTCTGGGCGTTTCTGTTCGGTCTAGATAATCACGTGTACTGAAGTCTCGCAAGATGTCAGGTGTAGTGCCATGTACCCGGCTCATAGAGCAGAGGACAATACAAAGCAGGTTGCTCGAGAGAAGATGGGGGACGGCTATACCTGTTCCAGATAGATGCGCAGGGTGGCGTGGCCTTCGCTGACCCCCACCACTTCCATTTCTGTACGAGGTGCCCTCCGAAGACAAGCCCAGTGGTAAAAGTCAAAGCAAAGAGTATTGGCAGTGAGCCCTGGGTCAGGAGCTGTGTTAGATGCTTGATGCCTGGCTTTGTTTAATTGTCATTGAAAGGAAGGGAAACTGATTCAGAGAGGTGAAGTGAGTTAGCCACTGCTATGTAAACAGTAAAGGTTAGGACAAGTGTTTTGGTCCATGCGTTAGGGGTCCACGTCCAGAACGCTTCCACAGGCTTAGCTCATGGGTGGTGGGCGGCTCCAGTGAGAAAATTTCTCTAAGCGGGCCTGCAAAGCTGTAATGTATCTTAGCTTTGCTGCTAAGATGTGGGTTTTATGTTAATGTAGTTTTTGAAATTTAAACAGTACACGTACTGTTCTGTGCTCTTTTATGAGATGCCATGAGGGGAGATACAGGACAGACTCAGGAAAACACAGTTGATTATGCTCCCAGGCCCCAGAGACAGGAGGCAAGGCACACAGGGCCACGTGGGGAGGCACCAGCCTCAGTCCATCAGGTCAGGAGGCGGGGGGGGGGGGGGGGGGGGGCAGGACTGAGGGGAGAGCCCAGACCATGGCTTTTATGGAGTTCCCATGGGAAAGGCAAGGTGGGGCACGGTGAACAGTTTAGGACTAGCTAGCCTGAATAACTTTGGTGGGATCTAAGCCATCGGGGTGTCCCTAGCTGCCTGACACCTGGCCCTGGCATGATTAAGACAGAAAAGCATTGCCTCCAGGGGCGCATAGTGCTGGGCCCTTCAGTGCCTGTAAGAATTGGCTAGCTTAGGACGGAGCAATCTCTCTGCAGCAAAAAGGTTTTTTTTTTTTTTTTTTTGTAAAGATATCAAACATCATAATACACAAAAAATAAAAAATATATATATAAACAACACGCATACCCCCAAATCCGCCCATATGTGTCCACCTCAATGATTTTCCTTAGTTTGGCTTGTACAGTCAACATCACAATCCAGTTTTAGATATGTAAACGTCTAAAATGTTCCCCACAGCCATTTCAGTCCATCTCTGCTCCCACCCCAACCCAAGTAACCACTGGTCTGCTTTCCGTATCTACAAATTTGCTTTTTATAAATATTTCATAAAAATGGGACCACGGAATAGGTACACCTTTCCACTGAGGTTTGCTCAGCGTCCTGTGAGTGTGGATTAATGCATTCATCAAAACTGAGAACTGGTCAATCATCATGTCTTCAAACGCTTTTTTTTTCTCTCTCTCTCTTTTTTCCAGGATTCTCAGTACACTTAAGTTGGTATAGTTGACATTCTCCTGTAAGTCATTGAGACAATGTTCATTTTTTTCCAATCTCTTTTTTTTCTCTCTGATCTTCGTATTAAATAAAGTCAACTAATCCGACTCTACTTCCTCATTATTTCTTCTACTATCTCAGATCTTCTCTCCTGAGCTCCTCTAGTGAATTTTTCATTTCAAGTTATTTTACTTTTCGACTCCAGAATTTCCATTTGGTCCTTTTTAATAATTCCTTTAGCTTTATGAGATCTCTATTTTGTTGATTCATTGTTGTTATACTTTCCTTTAATTCTATGAAGTTGATTTCCTTTACTCTGTGAATATATTCATAATAGCTACTCTGAAATCTTTGTTTACTGGCTCCAACAATGGCTTTTGTCATGCAGAGACCGGTTCCATTGACTGTCCACCACCACCACCTTGGTTAAACATCTCAATTTCTTTTCACATCTTGTACTTTTTCATTGAAAAGTAGACATTTTAGACAACATCTTGGACCAGCTCTGGATTTTCTTGAAGGTCGTTTCTGATACTCTTTATTTGTTTAGTAACTTTCCTGGGTCAACCTAATCTGGGTCCCCTGTGGTGTGCAGCTGCTGGGAGTGGGGACTGGGAGCACATTCAAAGTTCAAGCCATTTTCAAGTCAGCTTGGGTTTTACTTCCCATGGGGCCTTCTGGAATCTCCCATGTACAAGTGTGTAGCCCCAGGGTCAGCCAGAAATGTGTGACTACCTTACGTTCTCTGGTCTCCAAGGCATAAATACACAGACTGGACCAGAAATATGTGTTTCCCAACCATGAATTCAACCTCAGGCTCAGAGAGAAAACAGTTGGCCCCCCTCCACTCATCCGCCTCTGAAAGGTTATTTCCACCCCAATGCCCCTGCCCATGGGATCTTCCTCTCCATGGCAGAGAAGCTGTGGACCCTTATGGACAGTCCTGCCCTAGCAGAACCTCCATGATCTGGATTTGAGAGATCAGAGCACCCGCAGCCAAAATGCCACTGATTACCCCCGTTCTTCCTCAAAATTGAGCACCTTGTCAATTTCCAGAGCTCCAAAATGGTGGTTTGTGAGGATTTTTTCTTTAACCTTACATTTGCTTTCGGAGGAGAGAATTAGCTGATGCTCACACTGGGCTGTGACCATGCTGTACTATCTTTATAACTGATCTGTAAGTCTAAAATTATCTCAAAATAAAAATTAATTAATTATAACATTCTTTCTTACTTTTTTTGTAGGGGGTCATGAAATCCTAGAACTGAGATCCGCTTGGGTTAATAACTATAAAATTATCCTCTGCAGGTGTGAATCATGTCTAATTTTAATACATACATTAATCTGGGAATAATAATACTCATGTATTATTCTAATAAAGTTCTTATTTTGGAGGTTTTAAGAGTAGGTATGAGGAGGCCTGTCACGTCCTGAAGATAAATGTCCCGTTTCAGGGATGTGCTGGTAGCCCAGAATTCAACACTCTGAAGGGAGAGAAGGGTCTGCAGTGCAGAAAGCGTTGGTGAAACAGCACAGAACCACCTCCCGTCTCCTAGGAGATGGGTCCCTCTCTAGCCTGTAATGAGATGGAGATGAGGAGAGCTGCTGAATAATGAAGAAACACTAAAATGAAGCAGATTCGGATTATGGGAATAGGCCAGCGACAGTGGGGACACAGAGGGTAGTAGGCAGGGGGTAAATGTGTCACACAACCCAGCCCTTTAGGTGCAAAAGCTCTAGAACCTTGTTACTGGCTTCAAAAAAAGGTTTGCCTTTTTACTGGCTATGTGATTCTGAGAAAGTTCCTTAGGCTCTCGTCTAAGTTTTTGTATCCTGAAAATGGGAATAAAAATGGTGCTTTTGTCATGGGGTTGTTCTGCCGATTAATAACTTAGTACAGGTAATGCTCTTAGAGTTAGGGCCTATCACATAGTAAATGTTCAGTAATGTTGGCCATTATTTTTCTAAAGACTTACTTATTTGAAAGAGAGAGAGAGATCTCGAGAGAGCATGTGCAAGTGGGGGGAGGGGCAGAGGGAGAGAGTGAATCTCAAGCAGGCTGCCCAATGAGCACAGACCTGACATGGGACTCAATCCCACGACCCTGAGATCATGACCTGAGCCAAAACCAAGAGTTGGATGCCTAACGTACTGAGCCACCCAGGCGCCCCAATGCTCGCCATCATTACTGTGAAGCCAGCCGCCTTGTATGTGGTGCCCATACCCTCGATCAGAACTTATATTCAAGTCATGGGGAGAGCTAGCAGACACACCTGGGGCATAAGCTCAGGCAGTGGCACGCGCCGTGGCTTTGTTTCCCAGAGCTGCCATAACAAAGCTCCAAAGACTCAGTGGCTTAAAATAGCAGAAATGTGTTGTCTTACAATTCTGGAGGCTAGGAGTCTGAAATCAGGCTGTTGGCAGGACAAGTTGGTGTCCTCCGAAAGGGAATCCTTCCTTGTATCTTCCAGCTACGGTAGTTTGTGGGCAATCTTCGGTGTCCCTTGTCTGTTCCATAACTTCAATCTCTACTTCGTGACCACGTGGCATTCTTCCGTGGCTCTCTGTCCTCACGTGGCCATTTCCGTACGAGGACTCTACTTGCATCGGATGTGGGGCCCACCCTACTCATCATGACCTCATCCTCACTAACTACATCTGCAACAACTCTATTTCCAAACAAAGTCCCATTCTCAGGCCCCGGGGGGTTGGGACTTTTCAGTGAATCTTTTGCTGGGGTGTGTGTGTGAGGGTGGAACACACAGTGAAATCCAAAACACGCTCTTGAGGGGACCAACGATCTTTACAGCAGGTGCAGAAGCAAGTCTTCTCTGAGCTTCCCTTATCTCACTAGAGCAGGGTCTCTAGAGAATTCAGCTGCCAAAAAACCCCCTCTGACGGGATTTCCAGACAGGGAAGGGGCTGACCTTTGACACCATAATACTCCAAGAAAATTGTGCAAACAGGATTCATCAGAACCCTCCATCCTTTCCCACCAAGGCCCTAAACCTTCCCGTTTTTATCAAGCTGGTATATTAGCCTTGGCTGTTCAAGAGCCACTTCTTTTGTGAGCTCCCGCACTTATGTGAATAGACCGTTGTCACCTCACCTGCTAAGCCATCTGTTGTCGGCTCAACCTCGTGCCCCTGATCATTAGGCATAAGTCGATAGAGGAAAAATTTTCCTCCCAAAGCTGTAAAGGTAAAGAAAGCAGAGTGGGACCAGGGTGACAAAGGAGACATTTGGGCAGAACCCGGAACGAAAGGTTACTTGTCTATAAAGATATAGACTCACTGATGCTCTGAACTTTGTGCCCAGACTTGTAATTCACCGTGGGTTCCTCAGGTTAGAAAAATCCATACTAGCAGAACTAATATGGAGGCTAAGAGACTGAAGCTGCCGCAGACATTTTGCTTGTCCCCAGCTGGCTGGAAGAATCTGATCGAGAACAAATATTGAAATAAAGACTTGACAGTATTGATCCTTCCCAACATTTCAGATGTATCGACCATGCTTTGGTGTACAACAAAGCATCCTGTAACTCACAAGGTTAAAAGCAACGCATTTTTATCACGGCCCATGGGGTTCTGGGGCAGCAGGAAGTCCCCTGCTCGCCACTGGTCTCACTGTGGTTAGCCGTGGGTGTGCTGAGTTGGGATGGTGGGTGATTCTGCTGAAATAGGCTGGAATTTCTGATGTGTCCGGAGGTCAACTGTCAGTGGGCTGGGGTTCTTGACTGTTCCTCTTTTCTCACCGTCCAGTAGGCTGGCCCAGGCTCATTCTTACAGGTTCCAAGAAAAGGAGCCATTGGGCAAGGCCTCTCGAATTACAGGCTCAGAACTGACATTCCGCCACTTCACCACATTCTAGGGCCAAGCCAAGCACAAGACCAGCCCAGACTTTAGAGGGTGGGAAAGAAACCCCACTTCTTGATAGGAGAGTCATGAATGCACCCTGAAAAGGCAAGACCATGGGAAAAGAATTGGAGCTACCTTAGCAATTATTCCATACCAACATTTTATTGCTTCAAGTGTGCATTAGGCGTTGACGAGTGTTTTCTGGAAAGGTCCAAATAGTAAATATTTTAGGCTTTGTGGGTCACATACGTTCTCTGTTGTTTCTTCCTTATTCCCCCCAACAATTCTATAGGCTATGCTGTGCACTAGTGCCCCTACCATCTGTCACCAAACAACCCGGTGATAATACCATTGACTGTACACTCCTGATGCTGTACCTTTTATTCCTGACTTACTCATTCCATCACTGGAGGCCTGTATCTCCCACTGCCCTTCACCCATTTTGCCCATCCCCCCACCCCCTCTGGCAGCCATCAGTGTATATAGGTCTGTTTCCGCTTATCGATTTTTGTTCATTTATTTGGTTTTTTAGATTCCACATATAAGTGAAATCATATGGTATTTGTCTTTCTCTGTCTGACTTATTTCACTTAGCAATATACCCTCTAGATCCAACCATGTCATTGCAAATGCAAGATTTCATTCTTTTTCATGCCTGAGTAATACTCCATTGTATGTATGCAGCACATCTTCTATATCCATTCATCTATCGATGGACACTTGGGTTACTTCCACGTCTTGTCTATATTAAATAATGCTGCAATAAACACAGGGGTGCATGTGTCTTTTCTAATCAGTGTTTTTTTCTTATAATTATCTTCATCCTCATCTTCATCTTCTTTTCAATCCTTTAAACATCTCAAAG
Organism: Ursus americanus; assembly: GCF_024610735.1. NCBI lineage: Eukaryota > Metazoa > Chordata > Mammalia > Carnivora > Ursidae > Ursus > Ursus americanus. Next base: position 3,068,429 of record NC_142160.1, on the reverse strand, counting down.
TATTCTTTGCTCGATGGCTGTACAAATACAGGCTGCAGGCCAAGTTTGGCCTATAGACCCTAGTTTGTCAACTCTTGTTGTAGATCATCAAGAAGGTAACTAGTAACTAGCAAGACAACGAAGGCTAGTTCTTTATATATTTAATAATTATGTGGTGATATTGGTACACACGAAAGCAAGAATATTCTGTTATTTTTTCTCTAATATGTGCTTATATTCAGCTGAGGGGAAAATACTTATATGTATAAACATATACCATGTAATTTTAATATATAACATGCTTATTTATAAAACTTCAATTAAAGAATTATCATATAGATAACACCTGAAGAAGGCCACTGGAAGTTCCTTGTTCTGAAAAGAATTAGGGTCATTTAAGTAAGCATGTTGATTTCTGTAGCTTTACTGCAAGTTTTGAAATCCAGAGATGTGAGCCTTCCAAATTTTTTCTTTTTTCAGGATTGTATTGGCTGCTCTGGGTCCTTTGGATTTCCATAGGAATTTTAGGATCATCTTGTCAGTTTTTGTAGTGTCCAGCTTAGATTTTGTAAGGGGTTTTGTCAAGTGTGTGTATCTATTTGAAAAGTATTGCCTTTTTAGCAATATTGTCTTCCAATCCATGAACATAGGATGTCTTTCCATTTATTTAGATATTCTTTAATTTCTTTAAATAACATTTTATAGTTTTCAGAGTTTCCTTGGCTTCCTGCTCTTCTGTTGTTAAATTTATTCCTAAGTATATTATTCTTTTTGATGCCACTATAAATGGAATTTTTCTCTTAATTTTATTTTCAGAGGGTTTACTGCTAGCATATAGCAATAAAATTGATTTTTACATATCAGTATTTTATATTTCAACCTTGCTTGAGGTTGTTTACTATTTATAATAACTTTCAATATTCCCCTGGATTTTCTAGAAAAACAATATATGTCATCTATAAAGAGTGATAGCTTCTTTTTCTGTCTGGCTTTATTTAATTTTCTTGCCCAATTAATCTGGCTAGAACACTCACTACAACATTGAATAGAAATGGCAAGAGTGGACATCCAAGCCTTGTTTCCAATTGCAGGGTAAATATTCAGACTCTCACTATTAAATATAATGTTAGTTGTAGGTTTTTTGTTGATACTCTTTCTAAGGGTGAGAATGTTCTCTTTAACTCCTGTTTCTTTCTTTCTTCTTTCTTTCTTTCTTTCTTTCTTTCTTTCTTTCTTCTTAAGATTTTATTTATTTATTTATTTGACAGAGAGAGAGAGAGTGAGAGAAGGAACACAAGTGGGGGAGTGGGAGCAGGAGAAGCAGGCTTCTGGCTGAGCGGGGAGCTTGATGTGGGGCTCGATCCCAGGACCCCGGGATCATGACCTGAGCCAAAGGCAGACACTTAATGACTGAGCCACCCAGGCACCCCTTAACTCCTGTTTCTTAAGTGTCTTTATCATGAGAGGGGTGTTGGATATTCTAAAATGCTGTTTCTATGTCTACTGAGATAATTACGTAGTTTTTGTCTTTTATTCAATTTTTATGGTATATTGTACTGATTTTTAAATGTTAAACTGATCCTGTATTCCTGGGATGAATCCTACACGGCCATGGTTTATGTTGCTTGATTCTGTTCACTAGTATTTTGTTGTGGATTTTGGGGGTTGTGCATCTATAAAAAAATATTGCTCTGTAATTTTTTGTGTGATTTCTGTCTTTTTTAAATCTGGGCAATACTGGTTTTGGAGAACGAATTAGGACATGATCCCATCTCATTTTGGAGAAGCATTTATGAAGAATTGGTATTATTTCTTTTTTAAAAATGCCTTTAATATTTTATAGCAGTTTTAGGTTCACAGCAAAAAATTGAGAGGCACTTATGAATTTGTTTTAACCTCTTGTCCGCCTCCCCAAACCTGTGCATACCCTCCCCCATTATCAGCATCCCCCATCAGAGTGGTATATTTGTTACAACGGTTAAACCTACATTGACATAAAATCAATAGCTTACATTAGGGTTCCCTCTTGACGTTGCATATTCTATGAGTTTGGACAAATGTATAAGGACATGTCCCTGTTAGTATAGTATTGTACAAAGTAGTTTTATTACCCTAAAAATTCTCTGGGTCCTGCTTATCCCTCCCAATCCTTGGCAACCAGTGACTTTTTTTTTTTTTACTGACCCCCAGAGTTATGCCATTTCCAGAATGTCATATACTTGGAATCATACAGTATGTAGCCTTCTTAGCCTGGGTTTGTTTACTTAGTAATATGCACTTAGGTTTTCTCCATGTCTTTCAATGCCTCATTTCTTTTTAGTGCTGAGTAATATTTCATTTTCTGGATGGGCCGAAATTTATTTATCTACTGAAAGACATCCTGGCTGCTTTCACATTTTGGCAGTTATGAATAAAGATGCTAAAAGCATCTGTATGTATGTTTTTGTGTGGATATAAATTTCCAGCTCTTTTTTTTAAAATATTTATTTATTTGACACAGAGAGAGAGAGAGAGCACAAGTAGGGGGAGCAGCAGAGGGAGAAGCAGGCTCCCCTCTGAGCAGGGAGCCTGACATCAGATTCAATCTCAAGACCCTGGGATCATGACCTGAGCCAAAGGCAGATGCTCAACCGACTGAGTGACCCTGCTCTTTTGGGTAAATACCAGGGAGCATGAATCCTAAATTGTGTGGTAAGAGTACACTTAATTTTGGAAGGAACTGCCAAGGTCGATGCATTATTTTGCATTCCTACTATTAGTGAATCAGAGTTCCTATTGCTTCTTATCCTTGTCAACATTTGGTGTTGTCAGTGTTCCAAATGCTGGCCATCGCTGTGTAGTGGTTTCTGATTGTTGTTTTAATTTGCATTTCCCAGACGACAGATACTGTTGAGTATCTTTTCGTGTGCACTGCGTGTAGGAAGAAAGCCCTGACCTCTCGGGCACACTTGCTTGGAATTTATCCTCCAGAACATTTTGCTGAGAGGAATGAGAAAGGCAGTTGGCCTGCACCTGCAAAGAAGACATTGCGGCCCTGGACTGGCAACTAGCAGGAGAAGGAGCCCCATCTTTCCACCCATGCCTGCTCAGATTGGAACTTCCATATGCTGAACTGGGGGGCAGAGGTGGGAGGGAACAGTCACAGCTAACATGCTACAGACCTTGCTGCTCCTACTAGAAATCTAATAGATTTTCTTGAATAAACCTGTTGTGTTTTGCATGCAGTGTTGGCTGGAAGACAATTTTCAGAGACCTGAAATCATTTTTAAAAAATAGTTTCCACCAGTTTTAGTTGACTTGGTTGAGAGAAGGTCCATGGCGTCCTTCACACTGGCGTTCCGTAAGCTGTCCTCCGTCCATAAGCATTTTAAAGCGGCAGAGTGGAGGGGGGGCCACAGCGTGCCGTTCACTTGCTTATACGTACAGTTGTCTTGGCACTAAACGGGATTGGGAAATTCTGGTAACTGACACTGTGCCTAATAAGGACTCATGGAATGAGACATTGCCTCTTAGGCGACATATGTGCCTGCGTGCGTGTAGGACAAGAGTGACAGGGAAGCTCTGGGAACAGCTGGAGTGAATTATTTAGCCAGAATTTGCATGTTTTGTAAAAGCCTGAGGTTGGCAGGGAAGCATCCTTTAAAGAAGTCTAGGACCAAGAATTCCAGAAAGGGCAAGCAAAGTTATTGAGCACCTGGTAGGAGTGAAGCCGTGTGGTACATATTTACATTTTAATGATGTCAGCTCCCTGGCTCACATTCCTGTTTTATACTCACATGCCTATTTCTTTTTAATATTTGCATTTTTTATTCATACTCCACGGCGCTCTTTGATTTGGAATGTTTCCTTAGAAACATCTTAATATAGATGAAAGTATGGAGACTTTATAGCAATCATCCTTATGCCGACCACCTAGAATTATTTGCTTTAGGTTGTTTTTATTTTATTTTATTTTATTGATTTGTCTTAGGTTGTTACTTTATTAAAAGAATGTGTTATGATAAATACACTTTAAATGCTTTTTCTGGGCTGCCTGGGGGGCTCAGTCAGTTAAGTGTCTGCTTTCTGCTCAGGTCATGATCCCAGGGTCCCGGGACGGAGCCCCGCATCAGGCTCCCTGCTCAGCGAGGAGCCTGCTTCTCCCTCTGCCTGCCACTCCCCCTGCTTGTGTGCTCTTGCTCTCTCTGACAAATAAATAAACAAAATCTTTAAAACAAATTAAATTCTTTTGTTTTTGTCTGCCATCCAGTTTCTCTCCCTAGGGGAAAAATTAGCATCATAAGTTTGATACGTGTCCTTTCTCTCTGTGCACATCCGCACACACACACACACACACACACACGCACACAAGTAAACACACATACACGTACACGCACAGGTAAATATATAGGTTTACTTGTTCCCAGCAGGCCCTTTTCTCTTCTTGAGTGAATGAAATGTCAAAGACAGTTCCCAGAAGCTGGCACGTGTCATCGTTAGAGGGCAATACCACCATCACGGGTGGCAATTATGATGCGAAGACACTTTTGGAAGGAAGATACTGGGCCCTATCTTTGAGGTTTTAATGCTTATTCTAAGGATTCAGCCGGTAACGATCTATGCACACCACACATGTTTAAGTCTGGGGAAAGAGGCCTGTTGCCTGAGCTTCGATGTTGGAGACAAAAGAATGAATGATTATGAAAATAAATAGAGTGAATGAAAAGAGGAATGGAGATTTCCTAAATCTCAAAAATGTTTACACCAGTTGCCTACAGCAACTGAAGTGGGAACAGGAAAGGGTTAAAGGCATTCCTAATAAAAAGGAATATAATATAATTAATACGATATGATATGACATGATGTGACATAACATAATTAAATGGAATCCTTTACTTAACGGGTGGCCCTAACTCAGCCAATAATCAACATACAACGCAAGTATGAGGGTATATAAGATAATATAATATAACGTAACTGCCATTACTTGCCGAGAATACAATGTTCTATGAGAAGCCACTGAGGAAGAGCCAGTGCCATGGGGTGGCCGGCTGTACATGAAACACACAATGTCCTGTAACTCTCCTGCAACGCAAGGGTAACAAATTTGAAAATGGGGCAAATGGCTCATACTCAATATAACGACAATAAACCTAAAATACCTAGGAATTCACTTGTTCTAAAGACCATGGAGAAAATTATGAAATTATACTGAAAGACCCATAATAGGATTTAAATCAATCAATCGATCTAGAAACACACGATACATTTGTTTTGGAAAGTTAGAGCTTTCCTCAAACTGGTACATTAAATTAATGCCATCCCAATAAAAATCCCAGCAGAGCCTTTTCATGACCCTTGAAAACTGGTTAGAAGTTAGGTGGAAAAGAAACGCACACATATTTAAGAAAATCTTATCAAAGAAAATAAGGAGGCAAATAAATTTGTTTTTCCAGCAGTAAGATAGACTAAAAAGTAATTATAATCAAAACAATAGTTATTGGCCCTAGACAAATGCATCACTGTTAGAGAACAGAGCGTGTAGAAACACATGTAATGTATAAAAGGGATTTAGTTTATCATTTAATTGGCATTGAAATCAGTGAGGGAGGTAGATGGAACATTCAATAAATGATATTCGAGTAATTAAATGTACAACTGCCTACAAAAATACAACTGGATTCCCACTTTAAATTATGCATACACATATTTTAAAAACCCTTTTGAAGTCTTCACAAATATGACAAAATACCAACAGAAACGCAGACAAACCATGCGAGCAGATCATTTATAGAAGGGAGACGGATGTCAACTACACAGGCACAAAGTTAACTTAAAAGCAAATAAATTTTAAAACACAAATTAGGTAATTTTGGCAGGAAATTATACTACTTTCCAAAATAGATGACAATGTTGATCAAGTGCATTCTCCTATATCACTGGTGAGGGTTTACAACGATTACTTTTTTTAAGATGCTCCTTGGCGCTCTCTCTTCCTCTCTCTCTCTCTCTGTATAGATAATATATGGTAAATGAGTAAGTACACACGTGTATTTTACATATAAAATTTATATATTAATAAATGTTTTTACATATGCATTAAATGTGATATCTATCTATCTATCTATCTATCTATACTTCAGACCTAAGAACTCTGCTTTTGGGAATATATCTTGAAGAATATTCACGCATGTATATAGGAACATTTGAATAAAGGAACCCTTTCACTGCGTAATGAGTTTGGGTCCAGATTTAGTGTGTTGAGCAAAAACACCATACAGAGAAAACCTGCCTTCTAGAAACTGTTCAATTGCAGATAACCAACGGTAGTGGCCATATCTTCCTCAGGAAGAGGTAGCCCTGAATACAGAGTCCTGCGTTCTTCTGAGCCCGCATGACGTGGTCTCCTGCGTTCAGAGCTGTGCTGTCACGATGCACAAATGGCCCTCCAACACTGACTCGTGCTGAGGAGAAACAAGCCCGGGGGTCTCTCCCTGAGCCCCGGCAGAGGGCTGGCTTAGCAGACCGCAGCCGAAGCCTCGGCATGCGGAATTTCCTCGTGAAGCCCTAGACCCGACGGCAGCTCTCCAGCAGAGGCGCGCACCCAGACCACTGCAAACATATCACCATACAAACAGGGTGTCCCTGCTGCAACCCCTTGCAAGGTGTGGCCAGCTGTGCCAGGAGCCGCACGCCATTCTGTGACATGAGAACTGGCGTTATCATACCAAGCTTGTCGCCAAACGTTCCACTGATATTTGCTTTGTGCGTAGTGAGCCCTGCAGGTGTCTGGGCTTCGCACAAAACAGACACGCACTGAGCTGAGACGACCCAGATTTGTGACACACCCACAGACTCCGAGACAGAGACGGGACTGGTTTATGCCATCTCCGTGTTTTCATTAAGAGCATGCCTTTAACAAGTAGAACTGGTACCCAGGATTTCCCCAGTTCCTCTGTGTCTCCCTTGTTTCCCTCCCCTCCTTTTGCGGAGGGCACAGACCTACGGTGAAATGAGTCGAATGCACATTTATGATGAAGCTCCCCTATCCAAGTATGCCTAGCAAAGCCCTATTTGCAATTTAAAAATTTTGGAACAATCCGAATATCTAGCCGTAGAATATGTTCAAATCTTATTAAATACATATTATGGAATATTGATGTTGTCATTAAAAGAAAGTGGTAACCAGGATGTGATTTGGTACAGTTTCTAAGACACAATGTCATGTTAATTTAAAAAAAGTGGGGGGGGGGGCGCCTGGGTGGCGCAGTCGTTAAGCGTCTGCCTTCGGCTCAGGGCGTGATCCCAGAGTTCTGGGATCGAGCCCCACATCAGGCTCCTCTGCTGGGAGCCTGCTTCTTCCTCTCCCACTCCCCCTGCCTGTGTTCCCTCTCTCGCTGGCTGTCTATCTCTGTCAAATAAATAAATAAATAAATAAATAAATAAATAAATAAATCTTTAAAAAAAAAAAAGACCAGATCTTGGAAAAAACGTATAGTACGACCCATCTGTGCTTAAACACGTTGAGTGCACATCGATATTACCTACATATTTACAGAAGGAACTGAGAGGAGCAGCATTCACTGTGAGCAGTGTGACCCGTGAGAAATTACTCAATGGCGTCATTTTGCACTGTTAGACTCTTTTAATTAGCATACACTCAAGCATTCACTACATAAACATTTGCATAAATAAATAAGTGGAAACTAAACAAAACACTTTTAAATAATACATGGGCTAAGAGCCGAGTCTCAAAGGAAATAAAAATATGTAGAACAGTTTGAAAATAAGACTACAGTATATAAAAGTATACAGCATGTGCATAAAGCACCACTGAGGGGAAATTTATAGCAATATGTGCCTATATTAGGAAAAACACCAAATTATGAATCTTGGTCCCTACCTCAATAAACTAAAAAGGGAACAAAATAAGCCCAAGCTAGCAGAAGGAAAGATATACTAAAGATAAAAGCAGAAATTAATGAAATTGAAAATACAATATAGAAAAAAATCAATGAAACAAGAAGCTGTTTTTAAAAAATCAATAAAACCAGTAAGCCTCTAGCAAGACTGACAAAACCCAGAAGAGCAGAACAACACCACCAATATCTGGAATGAAATAGGGAATATCACCACCGATTCTGCATTTGAAAAGGTAAGAACAGAATGATATGAACAAACCTATGCTTATATTTTACAGTTTAAAAGAAATAGACCAATTCTTTGAAATGCCACAAATTCCAAAATCCAACCAAGATGAAACCCAAATAGTCCTATAACCATATAAGGCATTGAAATTATAGTATAAAACTCCCCCCCAAAAAAATCTCTAGACTCTGGGGGCTTCACTGGAGAATTATGCTAAATGCCTAAAGAAGAATTAACACCAATTCTATATAATCTCTATTCCACAAAATGGAAGAGGCTACTCTTCCCAACTGATGTTGCGAAGCCAGAATGAGCAGTACCAAAACCAGGCAAAGACAAAGAGAGACAGAGAAATCATGTACCATGAGCAAGCGAGATTTATTCTAGGTATACAAGGCTGGTTCCACATTTGAAAACCAATCAATGTAGCCTACCACATTAACAGACTAAAGATGAAAAATCCTATCCTTATATCCATTGACAAACCAAAAGCATTTGACAAAACCCAACACTCATTCATGATAAAGACTCAGCAGATTACCAACAGAGGAAACTAACTCAACTGGATAATGAGCGTCTATAAAACCCTCGTAGCTAACGTCATATTTAGTGGTGAAAAACCACATGCTTTCCCCCTAATGAAAGCAAGAACAAGGTAGAAGTCCACGCACATCACTATTATTCAATACTACTGGAAGATCCAGCCGTTACAATAAAGCATTCATATTCAAAGGAACAAATGAAACTGACTTTGTTTTCAATGGACATGATTGTAAAATCTTGAGGAATATACAAAAAACACGTCTAGAGCTAATAAGTGAGTTCAGCAAGGTTACAGGATATAAGACCAACCACAAAAATCAATCTCATTGTTATATACTAATAATGGACATGTGAAAACTTATTTTCAAAACATACTATCATGTGTAACTCAAAGGCAATGCAATAGTTAGGCATACACAGAGCAAGGCCTGTGCAGCCTCTGTCCCCTGAAAAGGACAAAATGGAGAGAAATACAATGTCGATGGATTGGAAAAGTCCATACGGTAAAGGTACCAATTTTTCCCAAATTGATCTATGAGTTTAATGCAATTCTATCAAAATTCCGGCAAGGTTTCTGACAGACATGGGTAAGCTCATTCTATAAATTATGGGGAAAGGGGACAGGCCCTAAAATAACTAAAACAATCTTCAGAATAAAGAATGATGTGGGAAAAACTCCAGCAGGATTAAGGCTTACTGCGTGACTACAGTAATGAGGAGAGGAAGGTGTTGGTGGGAAGACAGACACGTGTCAACGGAGCAGAACATAGAATCTGGACATAGGTTCCCACCGACATGCTCAACCAGTTTCTAACAATGGGACAAACGCTTTTCAACGTTAGAAATATGGTCTTTCAATACATGGAATTGGATCGATCGGCTATCCGTTGGCAAAAGAAGGAATCATAACCTACTTTGTACACAATATGCAAAAAGGAACTGAAATCGGCACCCAAGTGTAAAACACGGAAGTGTAAATGTTTTATTAAAAAAGTATAGAAAATCTTTGGGATATTGGGTTAGGCAATGAGTTCTCAGACTTGACACACACACCTAGAAAATCCATTCGCCAAAAAGGTAACACCTTGAAGCTCACCAAGTTTAAAGGTCTTGTGCTCCGTGAAAGCCCACGTGAGACGTGTAACAAGGTCAGCTACAGACTGAGAGAAACCAAACGTCACATCGCAAACCTCACATCTGACAAAGGACCAGTAACCAGAAAATCGAAAGGACTCTCAAAACTCAGCAGAAAAAAATCCAATCGACTGAACGAGAGCACGTACAAAAGACTTAGACATTTCCCGAAAGACAGTACACAGATGGCAAGTAAGCACGTGAAAACATGTTCAACGTCATCGGCCACAAGGAAACGCAAATGAAAACCACAACGAGGGATCATTGCACAGCTATCGGAATGGTTAAAACAAATAATTCGAACGCCACCAAAAGTTGGCTAGGAGGCAGAGAACCCAGATCATTGCTTCACACAGTTGGTGGGCATGTAACTGGGAACAGCCTCTCTGGAAATAGGTTGGCATTTCTTATAATATTAAACATGCAATTATCACGCAACCCAGCAATTGCATTCTTCGGTGTTTATCCCAGAGACGTGGAAACATAGGTTCACAAAAAAAACCTCTATGTGAATGTTCACAGCACTTTCCTTTGTGACAGCCCCAGCCTAGAAGCAGCCGGAACGTTCTTCCGCAGGTGAGCGGGTCCTCCGACGGCCACACGTCCCTGTCCGGGAGTGCTGCTCAGCAGCCGGAAGGAGCGGACTGCCGATCCACGCAACAGGCTGGATGGCTCTCCAGGGGATTACAGGGAGTGGAAAAGCCACTTCAGAAAGACTTCTTACGGTAGGATTTCATTTCTGTAACAACTGTGAAATAACATGACTTGATAGGTGAGTTGATGTGGTTATAAAAAAGCAACGCGAAAGGCGCTCGCGGCGACGGACAGCTCGGGTGCCACCAGACTTTCATAACATTAAGGAAGAGCAATAATGTTCGCCCCGACCCTCAGAGAAGCCCCTCTACATCTGTTCTACTTTGTTCCTATGTAACAAATCAAAACCCCTGGGTCTCATGGTTTTGGGATTGGGAGTTTTTTTAGATCATCGAGAGGAAATACAGAACGTGTAACGCACAGAGTATCACCCCCAGCGATGTCTGGGCTCACACCAGAAAGAAAACACACTGGTGTTTCTGCACGAGATGTACAGACATTCTCACCAAGGGCAGTAAATAAACCATTAACCGTTGCACGTGAGTTCATGTGCTTTCTCTGCCCAGAATTTGGGTTTTCATAGTGCTGAGATTTCAGAACTGACCAGAAACCTTTACGGACCCGTGTCCCCAGTTCCCAGCTGTGTGATGGGAGGGAGGATGTTTGGGAAGCCAGGGAGGAGGGGGGCATCTGAAGGGGGGGGGCAGGCAGCATGCTTGGCACGACAAATGGAACCAGAGCAGAAGAGAAACATGCGGTGCCAAGCCCCCAAAGATGTGCTGACTTCGGAGTGCCCCCCAGATTTCCCACTCAATGGCCTCAGTTCATCTGAGAAAAGGAAGATGAATTCATATAAAAAGCTTTCAAGCATGACCCAGCCCGCTCTTTTAGAAAAACACAACATCGTCATGCAACGAAAAGTTTGGTAAACCTTTCTGTCATTCTGGAACTGCCTCCAGGGTCTCCGAGTCAGAAATCATTCCCGTAGGGAAGGGTCTCGCCCAGCCCTGGCGGGGTGTTAGCACAGGGGAATGGAGCCTTGCGCTGGTCCCGGACCCCATGACCTAATGCTCCACCCGAGCAGAGACCAGAAGCTCACACGGAGGAGACCGCAGCCTCACATCTGTCCTCTACCTGCCGCAACTGGCCCCCAAGAATGCTGCACCGTCTTCCTTCTGCTCTCCATTCTCACACAGTGCCTTTCATTGCTCGTCTCTCACCCAGAGCCAGGCCGGGGAGGGGATCCCGGAAAACCTAGTACGTAGAACTGTGCTGTCTCCCTGTGCCACTGACTCAGACCCTCTTTTCTCTAACAAAGTTGCAAACATCCAAAAGTCATGGTTATGCATAAAACACTAACCAACAGTCTATGACTTCCTTCTCCCCTGAACCCCCACGTTATGGTTTTTATAATGGGCATGACTGTGCAAAAGAGCGGCCCAAGCTCTTGTGGGACCACCTGTCTGCCCGTGAAAGAGGTGTTGTCACAGACGGATGACTAAAGTCCTCCTTCCCCCGTGTGGACAGGGCTGCCTACTGCCCCCAAGCCACCTGTTTTAGGAGACCAACTCATCGAAACTCAGATGGGCCTGGGAATGTTTACAGAAACTGGACCTTTCCTGACACGCCAACCACAGTGCAATTAATATTGAAGAAATAGAATGCTTTTCCCATTCCCAATGGGATGTCACAATATTTACTCTATCGCTCTCCTAGTTATGCTTTTCAACGCAAAATTAGTCAGCCTCTCTTTAGAACACGATATTATTTTTATAGTGCGCATTGCTGTTATGGGATTGCTGGAAATTCTATTTCATGGTGCTCTCTAGGTTATTAAGACTCACTATGGGTCATTATCCTCAGACTGCTTGTATTGCCTCTGCATTCTCAATTTTTTGTTTCTGGAAGTATCTAGAAAAACATGGATATAGATAAAAGAAAGAAGCGTATGGAAAATAATTATTGTGTTAAAGTGATGAAATCTGAGAGTCATCTTCCAAATTTTTCTTTATTTTCATATTGTTTATCCATTATTATTTTAAAAGAAGAATAAAGACATTTGTATTATATTTGCATTATGCAAGAAAGTGAAAAAAAACGCATTGGTTCAAAAACAAGACACATTCTCCATCAGCAATCTTGCTAACCATGTGTCCTTTGTTCTTCCTGAGAGAATTGCTGATTGGAAAAAGAGTCCCCCACTGACTGTTAGCCAACAAAAGCAATCTTCCTCTTAAAAATCTGTAATACATCAGTGTGTATTGTCTCTGCACAGATGCAAGTTCTCCCCAATTTATCAACAGTCTCGGACAGAGAACTAATGTATCGAACTGCTGTGTTGAACTGGGAGAAAGATAACTAATAATTATGTCTTTCCCTCCTGAGTTTGGAGCCTACTGGAATGTGGAACATAAAAGAGAGACACCTTGAGATCAAAACATCATTATTTGCAATGAGCATACTGTGCAAAGGAGAGCCTGACTTTCTATCTTCAAACACTTGGGCGCAGGCAAATGCGCTGCATCCCAGGCACAGAGGGAGAACCACAGCCCTTGCTCCAGGGGGAAGGGAGAGAACAGCGGGCCCTGGGAGACAGGGAACCCAAAGGAGTCCTGAACCGTGGGCACACCTCAGCTCACTGTTCAGATCCATCTTCTTCCTCCCTAGAGAGAGAAAGTGGGGAGAAGTGGGGCTCCTCCGATGGAGCTCAGTGGGAACCCACCCCCTCTAGGAGCAACATGAGGAGAGGAAACTAGTGGTGTCCCAGACAGGCAGAGAAGCACAAGGAAAACCCGGCCAGAGTCTCCCTGTGCTTCACGATGTACCCTGATGCCCCTTCCTTCAGTCCGCACGTCCAGCTCACCAGCAGACCTGCCCACTGTGTGTGTCCCCAGCTCCACCACCACTGTGCTGGTCTGGCATCTGCCCACCTAGCTTACCCACAGTGGAGACTGAGAGAGCCGTTAAAACAACCGGATGGTGTAGCTCCTTGGGTCAGAATTCTTCAGTGGCTGTCAGTTACCCTTCAAATAAAATCCAAACCCCATATTCTCATGCTTTCGTGTTCTTCGTCTATGTGGATTGGTACCTGATTTTCCTTCCAGCTTATTACATACCCTCATCTCTTTTACCACAATAGGGAAGAAATACTGAACTTCCTTAACTCTGCTAAGCAATCTGGGGTCTCTGTATCAGCTCTTCTCTTTACGCTGAACGGCCTCCCAGGTAGAATGACCTTCTTAGCCTTTCACATCTTATCTTGAATCACGATTCGTTAGAGAGGTCTTACTTGACCACCAATCAAAAGTAAACACCCACATGGTCTCTAACACACTACCCTATTTTATTTTATTTTATTTTATTTTATTTTATTTTATATCTTATTTTATTTTTTTAAGGATTTATTTATTTGAGAGAGAGAGAGAGAGCACGCGCGCAAGCAGGGGGGAGAACAGAAGGAGAAGGGGAGAGAGACTTAAGGAGACTCCAGGCTGAGCATGGAGCCCAACGTGGGACTTGATCTCAGCACCCTGAGATTACAACCTGAACTGAAACCAAGAGTCAGATGCTTAAGTGACTGCACCGCCCAGACGACCCCAGAAACTACACTATTCGAACACATTGCACACTTAGAACTGGCTCATAATTTCCTTGTTCATTTGCTTTTGGCTTCTTTAGCCTAATTAAATACAAGTTCCGTAAGAGCAGGAAGCCTTTCATACTTTGTCCTTTGCTGAATCCCATAGCTCCTAGAATAATGCCTGGCACAAAGCAGATGTTCAAAAAGCCTCGCCAGTTGAGACCTTGTTCACCTTTCCTTCCACCTTGACCTGCAGCAATGAGGTGGGTAGGGCGGGAGCATTTGCTGCCCAATTAGGTTGAAACCCCTGGGGAGTTAGAGTAAAGGAAATAAAAAAAGGGATAGAAGAAGTATTCCAAGTGCCCTAAATAATTGATCAAGAACCGAGACAGCGAGGAGAAAATAAAAGGTGAATGATGGATTAAGATTTAGATGTGACCTTGAATAACAGAATTAGCCTCGTTGATTTAAATACCCAGTGTATGCTGCAGCCGGCTTTAGCCATCTGTGAATGGCACTGAATTCAGGCTGTGCTCAGAATACAGGAGTATCATTCCTGCTCTGTCACAGTGGCTGAAAGTAGGTTTTGGTAATGTGTCCGCTGCGGAAATGTCATCAAAATTGGAAACGGTAGCAATCAGACTGCTCTAGCCACGATCTTTCTGCGTTCTCTCACGTTCCACATTCCGATTAACGATCAGCCCCAGGAGTTAGTTGACCATCAGTTTCCTTTTTCACGGGACTGGACTTTTAGTTATGATGGATTCCTTCTCATTCTCTGGAAAAAACGATGATGTCCTTTCTTTCCATGGCAAGGTGGGTAAAAAACAGTCCTTCCCTTTTCACCAGATGGAGACGTGCTGTTGCTCCAGCCCCTCCCTGCTGCAGCTATAGGATCCCAGATTTAGCCCAAGAGCAAGCACCAGCAGACTCTGGAAGGGGCCGAGAAGGAGGTCAAAGCTGAGGGACCTCAGACTTGAGGAAGAGCATGGCGGCGAGTTCCCACAGCTTCTGTACTGCCTTCCGTGGACCCTGGAGACTTCGTTCTGGAGAAACTGCTTACCTGTAACCAGCTAAAGCCATAGGCGATGAGCTTCAAAACAGCTCTGTTCACACCACTGCCAGCTAAAGGGCCGGGAAGAGGATGGCCTCGCCACAGAAAACTTGTCTGCAGTGCCCACCCGACCCCAGCTGAACACCGACAGAAAAGCCACCGTAGCTCCTTGGTTTCAGAGAATGGATCTGTCAGAAAGTTGACCCCAGTGGGGTCCCGTGGAAGCTGGTGGTGTGCTGATTCCTTGGCCGAATGTCCCGTGGTGTCTGAAGACAGAGCAGGAAGCTGCTCTCCCGTCCCCGAGCAGGAGAGACAGATGGTGTTCACTTTCCTGAAACAGGGCAGTTGGGGTCTGCACATAAGCTGAGCCCCCTCCCCACAACTGGCAATGAGATTTATCAAGGCAACAGGAGGCAGGATGGCTCCCCACTCGTACTCATCCCTCACCCTCAGACCCCTCCTCCCTGGTGACATTAGGGACCAGTCGAGGTCTGAGCCTCCACGCCTATCTGCTATTGAAGAGCCTGGCGAGGTGGTCCAAGTTGGGGCTGGTGCATACTCCACTCTCCGCCATTGCTGGTGCGCACAGGGCCCAGTGGGAGCAGAACCTCCCTGCAATGCACACGGGGTAGGGACAAGACAGGACGAGTGCGACAGGGCCTGTTTGCACACCCGTTCTCCATGTCTGCTGAGCTTCCACTCCAACCCTGAACCGAAGAGGCAGGACAGGGGGTGCTAGACTGGTGGGGTCCTGGACATTCCTCTCCCTCTTGCCTCTGTGGTCAGTGGGCCCGATGAGAGAAGCTACACTTCCATCCCACCATCTGATCTGAGGCAGTGGAACTCGGTGCCCCTCTTCCACCGAGCTGCTTTCCACAAGGTTCCAGCAGGAAGCTGAAAATACACCATCTGGCCCTAGGGCTGCACCCTAACCAGACTGACACTTAACATATCAGCTAATGGAGTGTCTTACTATGATGTCCAAAATGCATGATGCGCAATTATGGGAAATCTTAGCAAAGAAATAGAAGCTGTAAAGAAGAAGGAAACATAATTATAGAACTGAAAAATACAAGCATCGAGGCAAAACTCAGCGGGATGGTCTCAATAGCGGACTGGAGATGACAGAGGTAGCCCATGAGGACAGATCCGTAATATGTGCCCAATCTGAGCAGACAGGAAGTAGACTGAAAAGAAATGAACAGAGTGCCATGTGTCTGCGGGACAACAGCCAGCGTTAACACTTGTGTTGTTAGAGGCCCAGAAAAAGACCCGAGAGCAGAACTGAAGAAGTATCCTCGGAAATAAGGGCTAAAATTTCCCCCAATTTAGAAAGCCATAAACCTGTAGATCCAAGAAACTGGGTAAGCCCAGATGGGCTAGCCCCAAGATCCACACAAAGAGACATCATAATTAAATCCTGTAAGCTAGGGGCGCCTGGCTGGCTCAGTCAGCTAAGTGTCTGCCTTTGGCTCAGGTCATGATCCTGGGGTCCCGAGATCGAGTCCCGGCTCAGGCTCCCAGCTCAGTGGGGAGACTGCTTGGCTCTCTGCCTCTGCCCTGGCCACCCCCGCTCATGTTTGCACTCTCTCCTTTGCTCTCTCTCTCAAGTAAATAAATAAAATCTTTAAAAATAAATAAATAAAAATAAAATCCTGTGAGCTAAAAGCAAAGAAAAATCTTGATAGCAATCAGCGAAAAATGAGCTTTTACCTATATGGGGACACAAGTGTCTACAGATGTCGGCAGGTCTCTCATTGGAAATCATGGAAGCTGGAAGAAAAGGGCACAGTTTTCAAGCCCTGAAGGAAAAGGACTGTTACTCATGCATTCTGTATCTGGTGAGAATATTTTTCAGCAATGTAAGGGAAATAAAGCAATTCTCAGATGAGGGAAAACTAAGCGAGATTGTTGCTGGCCAATCTACCTGTGAAGGATGGCTAGACGAAGGTTCTCTAACCAGAATACCATAACAGAAGAAAGCCTGCAACTTCAGAATGGAAAGAAGGACATCAGCACGGGTAAAAATAGAGATAAATACAAAAGAAAGTCCTCCTCGTGAGTTTCTTAAGTCATACTGACAACTGAAGCAAAAAAAAAAAAAAAAAAGTCAACAACAAAAAACCCCCACAAAAACTCAAAAACTTGCAAGTCAACAACACATGTGCAAATAATACATGAGTCAAAGAGGAGGTCTCGAAGGAAATTTTAAAAATGGATCTGAAGGAAAATGAAATACAATATTTGAACTACATGAGTGCAGTCAAGCAGAGCGAGAGGAACAGTACTGTGTGTTTTCCTTGGAATAAAACACTGTCAACCAATCATCTGAGTTCCTACTGCCAGACGCTATAAAAGAAAGAACAAAGTAATTCCAAAGCATGCAGAAATCATGAAGATAAAAGCAGAAAGCAATGAAATTGAAAATAGGAAACAAGAGAGTAAATCAAGGAAATAAAAGCTGCTTCTTTAAAAAAAAAAAATCCACGAAATAAAAATCTGCAGCAACACTGACCGAAAAAAGAGAGAAGGTACAAATTACTGATTTCAGGGGAGAACAGAGCAGGGAGACACCAAGAGGAAGAGGGCTACTTCTCAAACCCAACGCACATAAATTGGACAACTTTGGGGAAATGGAACAACTCCTCAGCAAGGACAGACGCCCGCAACTCCCCAACTACGAAAGAGATCATCCGAATGTGCTAGCAACGAATAATGAAATTAAATTCGTAATGAAAACCCTTTGAAAAGAAGAGCCCGGGTAGTTTCCCTGAAGAATTCTAGCAAAAATTAAAGGAATTTCACACGAATTGGACACGATACGCTCCAGAAGACAGCAACAAGCTAGTGTTGTCCCCTAACACAAAGAAGACCGAAAAGTAACCAATAGATGAATAGTTCTCATGAATTTAGACACAAAATCTTTCCTGCCGTCGCTGGAGCCAGCGATGTGTATATAAAACAATTATGCATCGTAACCGGATGGTATTGGTTCCCGCTCTGCAAGGCTAGTTCGACATCCAAAACTCAATCAGTGTGATCCACCAGGCCAACAGATTAAAGAACAATCACATATTGTATCAACTAATACACACACACACACCCATACACACACACGCATACACACGCACACACGCACACACACGCACACACACGTATACACACACGCATACACACACGCATACACACATACACACACATACATACACACACGCATACACACACATACACACATGCATACACACACGCACACACACACATACACACACACACACACACACATACACACACGCATACACACACGCGCACACACGCATACACACACACACACACAATATTCAACAAAGTCCAATCTTCGTTGAGCTAAAAACCCAGAGTAACTAATGAAAAAAGGCAGGATTATCTCAAATTGATAAAGAACATTTACGAAAAGCCCTGCAGTAACATTATGATTATTGGCAAAAGATTGAAGCTTACCCCCTAAGATCAGAAACAAGGGACACATTTTCATTCTCGTATCTTGAAGAAGATAGTACTAGTAACTCTAGAAAGCATAGTAAGGCAAGAAGGAAATAAAAAGAATACAAATGGAGGGGAAAATAGAAATGCATCTTCCCCTCTTTGTAGGTGACATAATCATTTGTGTAGAAAATCCCAAGGAATCTACAAAACTTTTAAAAGTCTCCTAAAACTGACACGTGAATTTAGCAAGGTCACCAGATACCAGAGCAGCACATAAAAATAAGTTGCATTTCTGTAGAGTAACAATGAACATGTGAGTACTGAGTTGAAAACACACCATTTACAATTACTTCAAAGCTAATGAATTCAGCACACACGTAACAAAACAACCAGATCCGTAAGCTGAATGTGGCGAAAGTCTAATGAAAGGAATCGAAAGGCGTCTAAATAAATGGAGAGACATACTATATTAATGGATTGGAAGACTTAATAGAGTAAAGATGTAAATTTTCCTCTAATTGATTTAATGTTAATCCAACCCTATCAAAATCCCAGCAAGGATTTTTGTAGACATAGACAAACTTATTGTACCATTTATGTAGAAAAGCAGAGTCCTAGAATAGCTAAAACAGTCTTGAAATTGAAGAATGAAGTGGGAGTATATCCTCTGAAGGGGATACACAGATGGCAAATAGCATATAAAAAGATGTTTCACACCATTAGCCATCAGGGAAATGCCAATTTAAATCACAATGAGATATTATCATATATCCGTAAGAATGGCTAAAATAAAAAACTCTGAAAACGCCCATTTCTGGCAAGGATGCAAAGAAGCTTGACCTTTCCTATGTTGCTGGTGGGAAAGTAAAACCAGGCAGCCATTCTAGAAAATTGTTTGACATTTTCTTATAAAACTAAGTATGCAATTGCCATGTAACCCCACAATTGCACCCTTGGGCATTTCTCTTAGAAAAATGAAGACTTACATTCACATCAAAATCTGTACACAAATATTTATAGTAGCTTTATGCACAATGCTCAGAAGCTGGAAACAGCCCAAATGTCCTTCAATGGATGAATGGTTAAACCAACCGTCTTAGATCTTTACCATGAAACCCTACTCCGCATTAAAAATGAAGGAATGATGGACGCGTGCAACATTTGGGATGAATCTCCAGGGAAATATATTGAGTAACAAAAAAAAAAAGCCATTTCAAAAAGTTACATAAAGCACGGTTCTACTGATCTAAAATTCTTGAAATGACAAAACTTAGTAGTGGGGTGTAGGTCACAGGTTGGTCAGGACGGTAACCAACCATCCTATCAAGGACGGACTGGGGGCGAGAGTTCTGGCAGCGCAAATGTTCCCAACGTCTGTATAAATGCCGATATCTCGGTTGTGATACTGTACCATAGTTTTTTCAAAATGTTTTCGTTCACGGAAACTGGGTAAACAGTACATGAGACCTACTTTAGCTGTATTAGTGTGTTATAGCAAATCTACATTTATCTGAAACCCGATGTTTCATTAAAGGGGAAAGAAACAACACGAACAAGGACCTCTCTCACGGGGATGCTGTTTCTGTCGACTAGCCATGATGTTTTCCCCGGAATCTTCCTTCGATGCCAACACCCTGCCCACGCTCATCCTTGCATGCTCCCTGGGCTCTTCGGGAGGGTTTGGTCTCAGGGGGTACAGGTGATGGGACGACAGGGATGGATATGGCAGCCAAGGAGAGGGCTTGAAACTAGAACCCAGTTCAGGAAGCTTAAAGCAGTGTTCCTATCTCTAAGTATATATAATCCACTTTAATTTCTTTGCTTTCATGAAATCTTTTCCACGGTGCCCACATTCGTGTTTGGATAAGAGATCTAAGGACTGGAAAACCACCCCCTTCTCTCTAGACACCTACTCTCTGCCCGTGTTTGCAATCTGTGCAAATGCTTGCTCTTATTCTCTCTGACCCTTTACTTGCTTCCCTGATGTTTCAGGTTAAACGCATGTCGCTCTTTGTTGTGCTGCTGTCCATCCCCGACCCTGAAGCCCCCTAGGAATCAGTAGGATCTATGTTCTATCTAGTTCGCCATCCAGGTCACCAGCCAGAAGGAACAGGAATCAATCCTTTGACCGCTGTGAATTCCTGGGCGTCGTGATCCAAACTCGTCTTGGATCATCTAGGATGCACTATTTTAATCTGGAAGTTTCTTTCTATGAGCATTTTTTGTTTTTCAAGAAAAGGGTAAGGACTATTTCCTGGGTATATGCAGGGAGGTGAGTTAAGGATTCTTTGTATGGAAATTTTTTTAGTAAAGACTGCTTAGCCACAAGTTCTAACTCTGATGAACTATAAAAAATGACATCACAGGATACTAAAACAGGAAAATTAATTTCATATCCCTGGTGTAATAGTTTAACACCTCCATAAAAGTATGAATCCTAGCAGCTTTACTTTTTACTTAAGAAATAATTTAGGAGAGATACTTGGGTTCACAGTGACAAAAATAGTTAGAAATGAAGAATAGACATAAATGCATTATTATTTTTTAAAAATCAGTCTGGCAGATGGAGTGAAGAAGGGTGGGATTTCTCACTTTCTTACTTCCCTCCTTTGCCTTCACTCCTACATCTCACATATAGATGCATGAATATATAGACATTTAGCAGAAAACTAACACACGTTCAGGGCTTTCTTCCTAATTCAAGTAATGCCATCTGTACAATACATTGGAGACGTAGGTATCTTCAAAATGAAATTTATTCTTACTTTCATGAACCAGGGAAACATAGCTCTATGTAGTTGCTTAATATAAGAGGACTTAATTTGTTAAAAGCAGAGATGTGGTCACGTGAACTAAATAGGCAGACTTTTCTTGTGCCCCGTTTATGCAAGCTCTCTCCCCATGTCCTGTTACCCTCAGCAACTGTTCTGTTTTCCAGCCCTAAAGTTCTTTTTTAAAATGCCACATAAAGACAGCCCTATACGAGGTAACTGTGGTGTAATGAATTTGAAATTCATCTGTGATGTTGTGTGTTTTCCGCAGTGTGTCCTTTGTAATTAATGCTGGGTCACAGCACTCCAGGGCGTAGATAGACAGCAGTTCATTTACTTGTTAAAGATGTTTCTAATGCTTCCGGCTTTGGGCAGGATGGATACAAGTATTATACCCATTTGCATAAAGGCTTTTGAGTAAAAATAGAAGTTTTCATGTCTCTTAGTCAAGTACCTAAGAATGAAATTGCTAGGGCATCTGGTAAGTGTCTGTTTAACTCTGTAAGACCCCACCAAACTGCTTTCCCAAGCGGTCGCCCCATTTTGCTCTGCCACCAGCAATGCATGCGAGATCCAATCTCTCTGCCTCCTTTTCTTCAACATCTGTATTTGGTAGGGTCTGTTGTTTTTTTGTTTGGGTTTGCTTTGTTTTGGGCTCTGTGTTTTGCCATTCTAAAAAGCGTATAATGGCATCAGAAGGGGGATGAACCATGAGAGACTATGGACTCTGGAAAACAAACTGAGGGCTTGGGGGGGGGAATGGGATAGACCGGTGATGGGTAGTAAGGAGGGCACATATTGCATGGTGCACTGGGTGTTAATACACAACTAATGAATCATCGAGCCTTACATCGGAAACCGGGGATGTACTGTATGGTGACTAACATAATATAATAAAAAATCATTAAAAAAAATAATAAGGTTTATCAATATTATCTTTTTGGAAAAAAATAAATAAATAGATTTTTGCACAGTTAAAAAAAAAATAAAAAGCATATAATGGCATTTTATTGTTTTTTAATTTGCATATTCTTTTTGTGTGTTTATTTGACATTCATATATCTTCTTTCATGAAATGTCTGTTCAAATCTTTTATATCTTTTAAAATCGGCTTGTTTTCATAGAAAGTGTGAGTTAGTTGTTGATGCGTTCTAGATATAAGTCCTTTTTAAACATGTATTTTGAAAATATTTTTGCTCAGGTTGTGCCATTATTTATACTCTTAACCGTGTCTTCTATGCAAAGGTTTACATGTTGACAACATCCTATTTGCCTTTTTCTCTTCTAAGTCCTGCTTCTGATGTGTGTTGGAGCTATTCTCACCCGACCCAAGATCACAAACATCTCATTTGTTTTCTTTTATAGTTTTAAATTTATATTTAGGTCTATGATGCACTCGGAATTATCTTTTTATATAGTGTGAGGCATGGTCCAAGATTCTTTTTTAGAATAGTTTTGTCCAAATTTACCATCACAATTTTTTGAAAATTTTTCACTAAATTGCCTTTGTGCTTTGTTAAATATATGCCCATCACTCGTTTCTGAGGGCCACGCCATCACCCAGTTGTTTCGAGAAAATTCCTCCCGTGCTGCGGTTTTAAATTGTTACTCTTCCCCTCTCTCCCCCCAGCCGAGAGCTAGTGAATCCGACCATGGTAAACTTCGGAAAGTAGGAATTGCTTCTCCAAACGTGGTTGGGAAAGCCCACTTAAGGGGCTTCAAGTCTCAAAAATTGCCTTCAAATCTGGAAGTTCAGTCTCCAGGATTTCCTGGCGCTTTCTCTATTTATGCATCTCCCCTAAATTTAGGGCTGCAGGAGGCAGAGCAGCCGACTGAGCCCCCAGACACTGGGGCTTGAGAAGCAGCATTTTGGGAAGCTCACATGCACGCTGTAGCAAGAACTTGCAAGAACGCCTGCAGAAAAGCAAATTAAGAAGTGAGTAAATGTCACATCCGTTTTTATGCATTTCCCTTCATAGAAATGCCTTCCTGTAATATTTGTTTCAAATAGTCATGTGAAGAAGTGTAGGAATTACGTAACCGGAGCTTTGCAGGGCTCCACCTGGGTTTTGCAGCCGCTGGCAGTGATCCCGCGGACAGACGTGAATTCACTGGGCGGGAAGGGTGCCCGCAGGACATTCCATGAGCGACAGGGGTGGCTGCGCGCTCTGCGGAGAATAAATGCAGGAGGTGCAGGAGAGAGTGAATACTGCCCCCTGGGGCAGGCAGGGTATTTTCGAGATTGAAAACAAAATCGAAATCAGCTTTCCCCCATCAACACACTGCGGCTGATATTTCAGAGTGAATTAAACCCTGAAGATGAAAACTCACCGCTCTTGAATGCCATTTAACCTTCCAAAATGGTATTCTAAGGACGTTCTTACAGGCTTATAACTGTTGCAGAATGAGGCATTTCAGTTGCCTGAGATGCCCTGATGAAGTTTTGAAACGTCTTCATTTCAAACCATAGTGCAGACCCTGGGGCCTGGCTGCCAGTCTCGGCTCCCTCGTTGCTAACTGTGTGCCCTTGGGGCATTTTCTTAATTTACGAAAAGACGGGAAGGACCGTTGTGCCAGATGCCGTCGGTGCCCTGTCTGTAATTCCTTGGTGTCCCTGAGTGTCCCCCCTCTGAATCCCCCATGCCCACCCTCCTGAATTGCTCTACCTGGAGGTTCCCCTGGCCACGGGCGCACACCTGCCCTGGCTGTTGGCAGGCGGGAAATGCCCGAAAAGGCCAGCGACGGCAGGTGTCTGCAGGTGGGTGCCCGCTGGCCCAGGACTCAAGCGCAATTCTGATGTGCTCTTCAGACAGTCTTTTGAGGGTCCTCAGAAGAGTGGAGCCTCAGCTGATCCCACCACCAAGCAGCTCCCCATTGCACTCTGCCATTCTGTTCTCTGTGTCACCTCCCCACCAGCTCACAACGCTTACGAGCACATTTCAAGCAAACCATTTACACCCAGAGCTCTTCTCTGAGAGGAGTCCAATGAAAGACAAAAGCCTTTACCTAATGCAGTTGTGAAAATTAATGAAATGATGTGTGTAAAGGAACAAGCCTGGTGCGTATCCAAAAGGAGCAGCCGGTGAATATTAATGGTAATTACTGTCACAAATATTATACAATTGATGTTACATTAGAATTTCTAACATGAATAATTGCATGAAATATGCATCTATCATAACACAGATTTTTAATGTATTTACTAACAATGTGAAATGCAAAATTGTTCAATTCCCAAGTGGCTGTAGCAGAGATGAAATATAAACACATTTATTCTTCAAATTATCTTAAATTCTTAGGTGCCACATTTTATAACCAGAAAACCAATTCCTGGATCTCAAACTTCAATTTCAGTCTACTGATTTTGCAGATAAAACTCCTGAGGAAGGGGGCACCTGGGTGGCTCAGTCAGTGAAGCGTCTGCCTTCGGCTCAGGTCATGATCCCAGGGTCCTGGGATGGAGCTCCCATGTCAGGCTCCTTGCTCGGGATGGGGGGGGGGGGCTGCTTCTCCCTCTCCCTCTGCTGCTCCCCCTGCTCCTGTGCGAGCTCTCTCTCTCTCTGCCCCTCTCTCATTCCTCTCTCTCTCCTCTCTTTCTGTCTCTCTCAAATAAATAAATAAAATCATAAAAAAAACCCGGAGGCAAAGATTATCATGAAAGATAAAGACATCAAATAACCAGAAGGAGCTGATCCTGAAGGGGGTTAAGAGAGAGTTTACGCTATAGCTTACTGTTGACTCATGACAGTAGCTAATGGCTTGCCCAGTTGCGGGGGGACTTCAAAATAGCAAGGTTAGAATACTTGTGACATGGAAGTCTGGGGAACAAATGTGTGGACGGGCTCTGGGAAGGGACACGGATGTGCAGTTGTCCATTTCCAGGGACGCTTGAGATACGACGAGGTGCGGGTGGAGAAAGTGGTCCTCTTGGGATCATCAGCGAGCCGCTTCCCTTAGCCAGCCCGGTGCCTGTTCAGTGCATCCTTTGGCAGCGGGGACAGAAGCTGTTCACGACAACAACCACAACCCCCCTCCCAAGGGCCCCCACTGCTGATCTGGCCAATCCCATGGTTGAGTGCCTCCTTCCGACAGCAGAAGTCACTGCTGAGCGCCTGTCACAGTACTGACCCTGGGGGCGGGGGACAGCTAACTAGTGGTGGGCAGGTAGGTTATACAGGGTTCCATTTGCCATGGAAGGAGCAGCACCTTGTCCTTATTGGCATACGTGCGTGCAGAATGCCATGCACCTGCAATTCCAGTGTCATGCAACGCAGATTCACCACCATAAAAAAAGGAAAAAAAATCCTCTGTGATTTACCTATTCCATCTTCCCACCCTTCCTCCCGGAACCTCTGGCAGCCCGTGATCATTTTAGTGCCAACACAGTTTACCTTCTTGAAAAGGTCATATGGTCAGATATAGATATCTAAGTATATAGTGTACGTCCTTTTCAGACAAGCTTGTTTCACCTGGCACTGTGCCTTTAAGATTCACCTGTGTCTTTACGTAGCTTGAGACAGCTGCTCTTTCCATTGCCGAGTGATTTTCCAATGTATGCATGTACGACGATTTGTTTATCCTTTCAGTTCATTGAAGGGCATCTTAGTTGCTCCCAGTTTTTGGCAATTGTGAATAAAATGTCCCTAAATGTTTATGTGCTTGTTTTTGTATGGATGTGTTTTTAACTCCACTGGGTAAATACCAAGAAGTGCAATTGTTGGGATGTGTGGTAAAACCGCGCATGGCTCCGTACGAAACTGCCGAACTGGCTGCACCGTTGGGACACCTTGTGTCCCAAGAGCCCCAGGAGAGTCCCCATTGCTGCACATCTTCACCAGCAGCGGTCACTGCGGGGTCTTGGGTTTTCGTCATTCTGATCAGGGTGTGGGTTCACCCGGTTTCATCATTTCCAGGATTCTTTTCAAAGAACCACCTTGTGATGACTTTTTCTCTACTATTTTCCTGTTTTTGATTGCAAACATTTCTGTGTTAATTTATTATTTCTTCTGCTCGTTCTTTAGGCTTACATTCAGCATGTTTCCCTTGTTGACTAAGGTAAAAGCCTAGGACATTGTTTTCAGACCTGTATTAGTTTCTAATACATGTACTCTAAGTACTGCTTTTTCTCTGACACCCCAACATTTTGATAAATTGTAATTTTACTTTCATTTCGTTCAAAATATTTCCCAATTTATCTTCAGAATCCATCTTTGACGTAGGTGTTGTTTGGGCCATTTAGAAATTTCCAAATATGCATGACCCCTCCGGCTTTCTTTCTATCGTATATTTTTACATTAATTCTACAGTAGTCTGAGGACATATTTCTCCAAAGAAGGCAGATAGATGACCAATATAGAGAATATAGATGACCATATAGAGAATATGAAAAGATGGTCGCCATCCCTCATGATCGGGGCAATGCAAACCGAAACCACAATGAGCTGTCATCTCATACCTGTTACGATGACCATTATCAAAGCACAGAGTACAGCAAGTATTCAGATGTTGGTGCCGATGTGGAGAAATTGGAAGCCTTGTGCGTCGTCTGTTGTACATTGTAACATAGAGCAACCGCTGTGGAAAACAGTATAGGGAGTCTTCAATTAAAAACCGGTAATCCAGTTCTTCCTCTGGAATACCATGTGATCCAACAATCCTTCTTCTGAATATATATACCCCAGAGAACTGAAAGCAAGATGTCAAAGCCGTATTTGTGTACATGTGTTCTTGCAGCATTGTTCACGATAGCCAAGAGAGTAAAGCAACCCGAGTGCCCATCAACAGATGGGCAGATAAACAAGTATCATATATACACACAAAGGAATATTATTCAGTCTTGAAAAAGAGAGAAATGCTGGAGTGCCTGGGTGGCTTTAGTCAGTTAAGTGTCTGACTTCAGCTCGGATTAGGGTGTCAGGGTCCTGGGATTGAGCCCTGCATGAGGCTCCCCACTCAGCGGGGAGTCTGCTTCTCCTTGTACCCGTCCCCCCAGCTTGTGGGCCGCATACTCTCTCTCTCTCATATAAATAAATAAAATCTTTTAAAAAAAGATAGAAATGCTTTCAATGCTACAAAATGAGTAAATCTTTAAGGACCCTGTGCTGAGTGAAGTGAGTAAATCACGAACAGACAAAGACTCTGATTGCACTTACATGTGATTTGATTCTTAGAATCAAAGTCGAACATTGGTTGTAAGGGGCTGGAAGGGAGAGGAGAAGAAGCAGAGTTGTTTCTCAATGCATATAGAGCTGTATTTTGAGAGGTGAAAGGGTTCTAGAGCTCTTTTGCCCACCAATGTGGTGCAGTTAATAATAATGTGCTGGACACTTAGAATGTTTAAGATGGTAAAAAAAAACACACTTCATAAACTTTACTTAATTCTTTTGGATATTTGAACTTTTATATCTTTAAATGCATGATTTTCTACTTTTCAGAATTTTCGTAGACACACATACTTTTCTGTGATAATGTAAGTTTAAAAATGAAGTGCGTACTTTTGTATAAATGATAATCTCTCCACTAGTAAGAAAATACAGACGTTTATGGCACAAATTTACTCTAAAATACTGTCTTTGCAGCTATCTCAATAAATCTCCTGACAACCTGAACTGATTTACACACCAAAGAGATTTTATTTTTATAATGAAGTTCAGATGTACCCAGGCAAAAATAATGAAGAATTAAGAGCATATCTCTTTTATTCAAAAAATGCCTCCATTTTTCAGCCTCCTTTTACTTTCATGAAATTATACTTTTTCTGTTTTCTGAGTTTTACTAAATTAAGTGTGCAAGGTGCTAAAGAGAGAAGCCAGCTAAGAGCTTTCGTTCCGGTTCATCAAATTTAATTTTAATTATGAGCAGTTAATCAAAATAAGGCCCTGG